>NC_071388.1:15913840-16222793 GCF_022682495.2 Desmodus rotundus | reverse complement strand
TTCCAAAGCAGCTTGTCCCTTGTGTTGGTTCAGAGTTCAGCTGTTTTCATATGATGGCCTACACTTCCACGCCCAGAGCTATAGGGAGAGAAAGTGAAGAAGGATCTTGCACTAGCAGTTAAATAACTCAACAGAAGTGGCATGCACTGGCCTTACTCATGTGCCAGAACTATGGCCCTATCTCCCTGAAGATATGGTGATGGGGAAATATTACTCTGTCACCTGTCTAGAGGAGAAGACAATTAATTAGTTATGGGTTATCTTTACATATGTGTATGATAATGGCAGAACCAGAATTACACGCACAAACAAACCAAATTGGCAGTACTCTTAAAACATGTTAAAGTACTTAGAAATATGCATAGTTTTTCTATGATGCAAATTATCAGTATTTAGGCAATTAACTTAATCTATTTGCTTGTACCTACTTACTCTGTGCCTGGCAATGGCCTAAAGGCTATGAAATCTGCAATAAGCAAGGCTACTGACTTCATGAAGCTTAAATTCTAGCCATTGTTCTCTTATCGTGAATGTTTCTTTCCTTTCAATCTGTATTCCAATCGGAAATTTAGTCTTTTAAGTTCCCTTTAGTTTCTTCTCCTCCTCCTCCTTCTTCTTTTGATAATCTTTTTTCTTCACTAATCCAGTTTTATCAGTTCTACATCCCCAACACAGGGTGCAATATACCATTAGTTTGTGTTTTACTAAAAAACTATAAGTCCTGCCAATTAAACTATGACTTTGTTATAAGCCTCTTCCTTATCTGAAGAATATTAAAATGTAGGGAAAATAAGTATTTTAATTAATTAAATGCAGTATGTCTTGAATAATCACTTATTTTTAATTTATCTTTTTTCTAACTAAAATAGCTATAATTTTTCCTTTGGCTGTCTTTTCTGACTTAATACATATCTATTTCATTGCTTTATCTCTTTCAGTTTTCCTTAACTCTGGAGAGAGAACATAAATGTATCCTAGATTTTAATGGTCTTGACCAATTAAAAAGTTTTTGCAACCCTATCTTATTTTCCTGATCTTCCTTTCATCTTATCTTGTCTGCTTTCCATTTTACACTCTGTATTGAACAGATATTTGGGTGTCTGCACATTTTCAAATACTGTCTTTTCTAAAGATACAGCTCCCTATGGTAGCCAGTGAGATATGCCAATTAGGTAATAACACTAATGAGAACATATTGTTCAGCTGCATGGGGAACAGTCAACTCCTTTAGGGTCAGCTTAAAAAGCAAAAACTGTCTTGCTCCAGGTCATGATTTTGGGGGGACAACCCACATTTGGTGGCAGAGTGGCAAGAGTATAAAGCATAGCCAAACCAACCCAAGGCAGACAGACCTCATGAACAATATTCACTTCAGTATTTACCAAAGTTTTGGTGAGCCTGCATTGCAGCTCAACTCATCCCTCTTCACAATCCTACCTCCTTTTTTATTTCAAAAGTATTGATCCCTATTGAATAGTTTCTACTGTAAACTGTGTTGTCAACTTACATAATTAAGAAGAATCATCCCGCATCACAAAAAAATATACATTTAAAGTTGGGTTCCATGGATATCGTGACTTTCCTACCTCTGTCCTAATATTCTCTAAAGAGACTGAGCCATTTGGAAATATTGCAGAATAACACATTGATTCTTTACATTGATTAGATTATGCTTATTTATTGGGCTGGCTGATTAGGTAAGGTTAACACACCAGTGGGCTCGGTAAGACACATATACTACATATGCTAGCAGCAAAGCCCTGTGAATATTCAGTGGTCTACCATGTCAGTGAGTCTTTTAAGGTTATGGTGGATAAGGAATCTTCTCCAATATAAAAGATAATTATGCCTTGTAAGTCCTACAACTAAGAAGGAAATATAATGTTGTTAAGTCTTTGAGATTCTGGATGTAACACATTCCATAGCTATGGATATTGCTATGGTTCATACACTTTTGATTTAAAAGGTCACCAGCTTCAAATGGATCTTGAATCAGGAAAAGTGTCTGCAGCTGTTCTAGGCTTCAGAGGAAACAGCCCTGATGTAGGGCCCATATGATTCAACAAATGCTATAACATAGGACATATCAGTAAAAATGCGGAGTTTGTATTAAGAATCAAAGGGAAAATTATAATGCAGGCATCTGAGGGTCTGGAACAAGATGATGTCATGAGCAGCAGATAACTACAAGCCTTGTGAATGAAAAACAGACTCTTGACTTTTCCTGGACTTGAGCAGAGAAGGAATACTTAACCATGAGACACCACGAAGCCATGACATAAGAGCAGCCTGTTATCGGCCGGATCCTCTCAAATTCGCCAAGCCATGAGGTCAGATGGACCCATCACCATCTGCTTTACCAAGGACATGGTAAATACAGGGTTGATCTGGAGCATGCCTATCAGGTAGAAGTAAGATGCACAGTCAGGCAGACCGAATTCCACGGCTTCCAGCACGGCTGTACCAGTGCTCTTCCTTCAACGTATGCCCAGTTTAGGTCATTCCCATACCCCCCCTTAAGGAAAACAGAAAAGAAAAAATGTCTATTTTGCTTTTATATGGATTGGCTTACTATGTGATTGAAAGTCAAAAATGGATGGTGGTTGCCTTATCTTCTTTCAGGAGTGATTGTGAAAAGCAGTTTAGTAAAATGTTCCAAATGGGCAGAGTTTCAAGAGTAACATCCATTATCTTTTTTATGTGGAGAAAGGGATCCCAGGGTTATTAGACATATGGCCACATGTGCTGTTAGAAATGGGTGGTGGGGCTAGGATATACAAGGATAGAAAGAAGCAGGGGATTCAGGAGGAGTGGCGTGAGGATGGACACGAGTGTGGGCATAAAGTGTGAAGATCTTTCTATCGCATATTAACAATCTTGAGAGGACATCAACCACAGATGTTGAATTAAATACCAGAGGACAAAATTACTGGGTAGTGTGACATCCACCAGCCTCTGCCACTGACCACCCAGCACTGGTCCAATAGGCACAATAAAGAAATAGTCAATATGACAGAAGTGGAGTGTATTCAAGGTGCCAACAGAATAGACTCTCACTTATCAAGGCTATTTTAGTTATTGCCAATGTCAAATCCAGCCTCCTATGAATAAAGATTAATGCTGAGGCCCTAGTAGGGCCCTAATCTTCCAGGAGACACTGTCAAGGTACTCGTATTAGGCCTTAAGCAGTTTGGCCTTATAGAGACATATATTGTAGATATGAGTTTGCCATTCTTGGC
Organism: Desmodus rotundus; assembly: GCF_022682495.2. Classification (NCBI taxonomy): domain Eukaryota; kingdom Metazoa; phylum Chordata; class Mammalia; order Chiroptera; family Phyllostomidae; genus Desmodus; species Desmodus rotundus. Next base: position 16,219,554 of record NC_071388.1, on the reverse strand, counting down.
CTCAGGGCCTCAACAATCACCACTATTTGAGGCTTTGCAGAGTGTTTAATGCAGTGGTCTGGAGCCCACCCGATATTGCCTGGGACAAAGAGACACACTTTTAGTACATGAGTGGGATCTACTGGCCTTATCACCTACTCTACCACTCAGGACCTACTACTGACCTGCTATGTAATTGAAGCAGTGGCTGATACATACCTGAGTCAGCAACTTGGAAGTGATATTCTTCAAAAATGAGATGTCATGTCATGCCCTGGGAGGTAGTATACATATTGAATCAAAGATATTGATATAGCTCTGTGTCCCAAAAGAACTCATACATGCTTCTGAGGTATAAGGACAGGAAGCAGAGAACACCCACTTGCCATCATTCCCGTGACTCACTAAGGAACTTTGTACTTTACATCCATACAAATCGGGACTCTTTAGAGTAGACATCCAAGTTTTTAAGAGTCAGAATTTTGCCAGGACAAACAGCAAATATTCCACTTGTATATAAACTATAGCTGTTAGCTGGGTACTTTGTGCTCCATGCACCAGGGACAAACAGACAAGAGGTAGAGTCACCATTTTGGCAGGATTTCATTGACCCCGATTATCACGAAAAATTAAACATTGTGAAGAATATATGTGGAGGACAGTTAAGTGCCTCTTGGTTAATTCCTTGAGCAGTTGTGACTTGAGAAGACAAATACTGCAACCTGACCTTAAAAGTGATGAAGATCAGTGATGAGGGTCTGGGTCTAATAACTACATCATCCATGAGGCCGGCAAAGGTGGTTTCTGAGGATGAATGTGAGGAGGCTGAACAGTGGAGGAAAGAGCCCATGAGTATCAATTGGGCCCTGAGTGTAGCTACAGCCTGGGAGCTGTAGTTTGTCCAACTAACCTCTCTTCTAAATTTCCCTTCAGGACCAAAGCTCCATGGATTCATTAAGCTCATTACTGGAAGTATATAGAGAAGTAGATCTAAGAAGTACAGGTGTGCACTGTGATGGTCAGAGAGATAGACACTCCATCCAGATTCCGCTTCCAGAAAGCCGCCCCTGCTCTGCAGTGGGCAGTGCAATCAGCAGACTCCTGTAGCTATTACCACCTTCTTGGCTTGTCTCAGCGATAGATAGCTGCCTTCCTGAAGGTCACATGTAACCTTGGACAGCCAGTATCTGATAACTGAGAAAAGTGAGAATATAAAGGACTGATAGAGCCCTGGCTATTGTGGCTCAGTAGGTTGAGTGCCAGCCTGAGAATTAGGAGGTTGCCAGTTCAATGAGAAAAATCTATCTTTTCTCTGGATTCCTGCAGTAGATAATTTCAAATATTTAGTCTTCTCTCACATTCTCCTGATACTGCTTTTTTTTTTTTTACTGCACTTTACAGAAAATTTAATAGGAGCTTTTGGGGTTTTCTGCTTTAATTTTTATTATATATTTAGTAAGAAGAAATTTTTTCAGATACATTACTTTTCTCTAATTAAGATGTGAGAATGTTCCTTACCTGGGAACACTTTTCACATAAGCATTAGTTAAATCCCCTCCCCATATATAGACTAGATATCTGTCCTATTCCCATAAGCCAACTGCATTCATAAAAGATAGGTTTCCTGGACTGAACCCCAACTAAGATCATTGCTTGGTTTTCTGATAATCTGAAATAAAGGACAACAGAATGCAGAGAATGCATCATTTCCAGGAATATGCTCATATCCATCCCGCTGAAAGTGCTTTGTTTTGGAGGAAAATTCTCCTAGGTTGCAGTGTTGTATATTTCTATACCACTTTCCGTCTTTCTGACTCCCTGCTGCATTGATTTCTTAAAATCACAATCCCCAAATGACTCTAAAACTATGGGCAAGAGTATAAAAACCTCTTCAAAATGTACCATCTGTACATCATAATGGCAACTCTCTGGTTTCCAGTTAGTAGAGATCTGTGTGTCTGGGTCAGATGTTAAAGGATAAGTGGAATTTTTTTGTAGGTTTCTGTTGATGAGTCTGCTTGATATCTTGAGTGAAATATGGGCAAGTCCATAATTACTTTTTGCAATCTAGTTAAACTATGTCTGTAGTTGGTAGAAATATCTTCTAAATCTTGGTATCGGTTATGTCAGATTTTCACTCTAGTGATTTATTATTCTTCCCCACTCCCCCCAGCTTCTGGTCTCTGTCAACCACAATTATTTTGAAGCCATAAATAGCTTTGTGTTTGTTCAATATATGCTTATTTTTTCTTCCATTCCCTTCACTCTTGACCACAGATTATCAGTGATTACAACAGTCTCCATACTCACCTCTTTGCTTGTGCCATTCATTAAGCTATCTTGACTGTGCTTCACACTTAGCTCTCTGTGTTCAGGTTTGTTAAGGCTCATGCTCTACAAGTCATCTTTTTCAATTGACTAGCTGAAACTTGTGAGTTATGAAGCAACATGGATGAATTCTAATTATTACATGTTGATTAAAAGATAAGCCAGATACCAAGGAACACATATGTACTGTATGATCCCATTTATATGAGCTGCAAAAGCCAGGAGAAATAAAGTTAAGGTGACAGAAATCTGAATATCCTATGTCTGTGGGGGTGTGACTAACCTAAAGGAGGTGCACACAAATTTCTTTAGATGATTCTACCTCTGTTCAGTTGAGACAACACAGATGTATACATTGTACAACTTATCATATTGTACACTTAATATTTGTACATGTAACTGTTTGTAAATTTTAACTCAATTTAAGAAACATGTGAGAGAAGTGGTCCAGGACCTGGAAAAAAACAATTCACAGTTACTAAAAATCAAGAAACATAAACAGCAAAACAGTGCTGGTACAATGGGTAGGTTCACTTTGTTAAAGTTAATTGAGCTGTATGCACACACACACATATAAATAAATAAATAAATAAATAAATAAATAAATAAATATATATGTGTATATATATATATATATATAGAGAGAGAGAGAGAGAGAGACCAATAAGGTATTAAAATGACCTTCAAGAATTTTTTAAGTCAATGACTAAGCACTGAAATATGTCTTGAGAGAATTATTATAACTAAAACAGAATCATTTACAAATTTAATTTTTATGAGGAAAAAAGAAGGAGAAAAAATGCAACAGAAGAGAAGAGAGGAAGGTGATGATGAAGAAGACTGAAAAAAGACATCTTTGAAACAGATAAAGTTTTAAGTCTTAAGGAGTCGTGGAGTCTGCCCCATGCTTCATGTGATTTAGGCAGTAAATTTCAGCTCTGCCCTCCTGGCTGACAGCTGTTTTCAGGATAAGAAAGAGAGAAATTAGAATGATTTTTACTTGAAGAAAACAGATGGTTACTTAAGTGCGTAAATTTCTGCAACTGAAGATTACAAAGACAGGAAGAAACACAGTTTGTACAGTCTTTATTTTTAGACTTGAATCTTTGCCTATTAGTTGGAAAGTCCACGTCATTTCTACTTGTCACTAATGTAGCCAATTTTAAAATGAGAAATAAATATTATTGCCCCCCAAATGTTGCTTTACTTGATTAGTTTGTATATATTGCCTGTTCAATAGATGCATCTCTTGTTATATGCTTATTTTCCAATTTTACACATTTGTCAATAGGCATTTTATTTCCATATATATTAATAGATGCACTGTTAGACTATTATTGGCATAAGTATTAATAATTGCAAATCTGTTGTAAAACTACAGTCATCCAATTGTCCTACAGGAGAGAAATGTTTTTACTCTGGTTTAACAACTGGGTGGCAATGGTATAAAGCTGTAAGCACTTAGGTTCTGGCAAAAGTGTTTTAGCAATTTAGCAATATTTTTCATGCTCTTTACTGGAGAGGAACAAAACATATTGAGGCTGTTATTCTATTTTGAACCTGTCAGCCTAACTTTTTCGATGTCTATCTAATCCCTTCCCCAGGAGCACTCCTCAATTGTACTCTGTTACAATAGACTTCACGTGACATAGGTCTTTGTTGGACTAAGTTATTTTCATCCCTAAAAAATAAAAATAAAAAAGTCATTGAGCCTTCTCTCTTATCATTTCTAATGAGATGAGAAATAGAGAAAGGCCTATTTAAGTGAGATAGAGGAAAGGCCATGTCCTTTCTTCTTCATGCCTCTTGGGTGGTAATGGTCATGTAAAGTCATTGAGAGGAGAGGTGTATGTCCACCTTCTGGTGGAGCCAAAAGGTGAGGGGTTCTTCTGGGAAAGTTATATTTGAGAGGGAATTACAAATAAGCAAATATCAAAGTAATGCCTTTTATTCCTATGCACAGGCTGAGTTGATTGGCCCCAATTTGCACAGGATGATGGCTCAAATTCTGTCTTAATTCAGCATCATCTGTTTAGAATTTTGGTTAGACTGGTATATCACAGAGCGTGTGTCCACTCACACTGCAGAGAACGAAAGGCATACAGACAACACAAAGAGTAAAGAAAACAGTGAACTACGCTGGTGTCATCTTACCTGTAGAGTTGGAAATGTAGCAAGGGCAACACAGCTGCCAGGGGTGCGTCAGGGCCAAAACAAAACAAATGCTCTCATTTTAATTTAGATTATGCCTTGGTCTTAAAAGTAAAAGATGTTGTTGGTAATCTTTTCTTATATTATCCTGGAATACAGAGGCATAATTAAGATATCTATCAGTAAAATGTGTATAAAGTAAAGACAAACGTATAGAAATATATATATATTACATTTTACATATATGCACTTAGCTTTATCTACATTTCATTAGCCATATATAAAGTATATATTATGCATATGTATAAAGTATGTATATAATATGTATATATATATATAGCTTGAAGAGAGAAGCGTCTAGACATGTACATAATTACAAATAATCTATGTGCTCAAATACTTATCTAGGTATTTAATACATATTTCTTTTATTAACATAGTAATTGCTATAAATCTAGAAAGAATGAAGGCTAGAGGCAGTATAAAGATCTCACTTTCCATGTAAAGATTTGAGACTATATTAACCAAGAAAATATGTCAACTCTTCATTTTATTTTGAATAGCAACATCAATCATTGCATGACGGTTTACATGAAAACAGTCTAGGTTAATTTCTCTCTGAAACAGAATGTTTATATATTAGAGCACTAAGTTTGAAATTTAATATGTGTGCATACCTTACTCGCTTTTATAAGCTGGATTATGTAATGAAAAACAAAGGAACAACTACAAGTAACACATTTTTCTCAAAGTTATTTTTATGAGGAAAGGATATTAATAACTAATAGTTGAAACCAGCTAACATTTATTCACAACTTAATATGTGCTATATAGTTTTCTAAGTGATTTATATTTAATAACTCATTAAATCTACATTACATTCATGGGGAGTAGCCGATTTTATAAATCAGTAATGCAGGGCAGAGAAAGGTAAAATAACTCAAGTTCAGGGTTTAATCAAGTTCTCAGGATGCCAGGAATTTGAACCTTGGCTGCCCAGCTAAATTACTCATATGCTTTATCTTGTGACATATACTTTTTTACTTTTCTTGTTACTGATCAAGTTTCCCTAGATTTATAGATTTAAATCCATACAAGCCTAACTTACTAATTTTCAGTTAACATGTTATTACATTATAAAAAGAAACCTTTTTTTTCATTGTAATTTTATGTTACTTCAGAATTTTGAGGAATAAAGTTAGGGTGTTAATAAATATGAGTAGCAACAAATTTGTATTTCAAATGACCTCACTGTTATGGATATGGAGAACAACTATTTTTAATCTTTAAGATATATATATTAAATGAATAACAGTGATGAATGCCCTATTATCTAGATCTTGAAAAACTCACAAAAAACCAATAATATTGTGTCATACAAAAAGTATTCAAATTTTCTTTGTGCTTTCAATGACTGGTGATGTGTTGAGAAGGAGCAAAGTTTATCAATACTAGTCTCTGACACTATTCTGTGACTTTTGAACTACCCCCAGTCAAGATCATGCTACTTCGTTAAATATAAACATAAGCAACATGATTAACAATAATAAGTAAAATGTTAAGACTTGAGAGAGATATATACCCCCAATAAAATAACTGCAAAGAAAAATCAAGATCCATGACACTTTTAGCTACCCTCCCTGGAAAGTCATTCTAGAAAAATATGTAAGGTTCTTGGACCTTTAATCTTACCGTATCTCACATTGTGCTTGAAGTTGCACTCAATTTCAGGTGATATAAGACACTAGATTGGAGACACCATTAAGTGATATTCAAGACTTAATTCTTAACAGGGATGTTGTTCTTCTTTTGATCTTAGAAATGGTATTTCTTTCTCACTCATTCCTCTGTGATGACTCTAAATCCTTTAAAAGACCCCCTACCAATCACACTTGTCATACCTAGCACTCAATAGCTCTGAGCTGCCAAGTTAAGGAAGAAACCAAACGTTTTAGTGGTACCAACCTGCAGGCATAGGTCAAAATGGATATGTACAAATCACAAGATTTATTAAAGTCATTGTCAAATTCCTGCCCCTGAAAATTTACAATTAGCCACATGGGAATATAAAGTCATTCTGCAAATCTCTTTGACTTATTCCCCATAATGCTAGTTTGTCTTCTCTCTGTCTCTCTCTCCAGAGAGGAAAAAAATACAGTCTTAATTTAGATGTGATGCAACATTTATCTTTGCAAGGGAAGAGACTGATAACTCGACTCTGACATTGCCCCAAGTCTATAATTTCTTCAGAAAAAAAGACAAATATATGAGCATAATGTATCACCAACCTCAATTCATATTAGAGGGAGCAAAAGCTCACAGAACAATCAAGTATACAATTCCACCGGGAAAAAAAAAAGGCAGACATTACATTTTTCCTATTAAGTAACATTATTTTAGATATTACTTTGTTTATATTTATTTGATTGCCATATAATAATTAACATTTTTAGTGATGAAGTAGTTGAGTTCCACACACAGGCACATATACCCAGTTTACTCTACTCCTGAATTATTTACTGTCAAATAACTAACAATTAGCTCAAGTGAAAATACAGAGACCGTGCAGTGTTGTTTCAGTCTTCCCTGGTGATTGTAAACTACCGAGTAGCAAAACTCACCTCGAAAACACTAAATTTTGCTTGTCCTCACTATGCTCATCATCACTGCGCTAAAAAGTTTTTCATCATCTTCCACTTGGACTGTCTCAAAATTTTTCTTCCTCCATTTGACACCCCTAAATAAATTTCCATAAGGACCCAAGAATGGTATATATAAGAGAAAATGTGGCATGTCATAAATTCCTGATTTAAATTCCTCAGGGTCACCCTGGTATACATTCTGGTGGCTCTCATGTGGAGAAGTTTAGTTAGAGAAACTCTTTAACACCTGAATCCCCCCAAAATCATACTCTTTTCGCCATTACTCTATGTCATGGGACTGGGAGCTATTTCCCTCAAAAACCCCCTCAGTGGTTGTCCTTCAAACTTAATCACTACCTTTTACCTGTCCTTCCTCAACCTGATTTATTAGTGAAATTGCTTAAAGTGATAAGCCAGCTTATTATGCTGTGATTTCTTGTATTTGCAACTCTTATTTTATCTCTCATTACTGCTCAAACTTCCATAGTACTCACAATTAAGAACTGTGGCACTGTGATTTATAAGAATTATATATTCGCTCATTCAGTGGCCAAAATATACTTCTCATATATATTTGCTCTTCATCCACACGTCCTGGCTCCCAGCTCCCAAAACTCTTGGAATTTGCTGAGTGATTAGAGCAATGAGAATAACTTTTGTTTATTTGGTCTCTTGTCCTCAGTTCCTGAAATTACCTCAGAACCATAAAGGTGAAGTAAGTGTTCTGTTCTTCATAATAAGCCCCTTTCCACCACAATTAAATTTATGATAGTGTGGTGACTTTTGGAAAGCACCTAAGGATAGGGTCTTTCTGCCAGGAGAATCAACCAAGAATGGAAGCACGGAAAATTTAGTGCCATCTCCTCATTTTCGGAAGAAGAAATAACAGCTAAAGGTTAAATCAATCGTCAATAGCCAATGGTTTAATCAACCATGCGTATATAATAAATTCTCCACAAAACCCCCAAAAGGAAGGGATCTGTAGGGCTTCCAAGTTGGTGAACATGAACACTTCCATGAACCACCATGCCAGACCCCAAATTCCATGGGAATGAAAGCTCCTCTCTTTGGGACCTCACCCTATGCATGTCTTCCATCAGGCTCTTTCTGAGTTAGATTCTTTTATAAGAAACTGTTCATCTAGAAAGTACGATATTTCTCTGAGTTCTGTGAGTCACTTTAGAATATTAATCAAACCCAAGGTGGCATCTTGGGAATCTCCAATCTGCAGCCAGTTGACCAGTAGCACAGGTGACAACCAAGGCTTGCCTTTGTCATCTGAAGCAGGAGCAGACCTGTAAGACTGAACCCCTAACCTGTGGAATCTTATGCTGTCTCCAGGTACATAGTATGAGAACTGATTTTAATTCAGGACACCCAGCTGGTATTGGAGAACTGTTAGTGGTTTATAAATACCATTGCACCCTCACACCTGCACACACATACACACTTTAATTGAGGATCATATTAACAGCCAACTGTTTCTAGATACCTCTATAAACCATGTGTATCTACACTCATAGGTTTTTGTCTTTGCTTAAAAAGGGGGTCAGGGCTTCACCTGTTTTTGTAGTTTCATGAGAACATAGCCAAAGGCATATCCTATGTGTTGTCCATGCCTGCTTTTACATTGCAATGGGAGTTGAGTAGCTTCCATAGACACTGCAGAAGCTTCAAAGCCTAAGATATTTATTCTCTGGCCCTGTCTCTATAGAAAATGTTGGGGACCACTGACCTAAAATATTCATTGATCCTTTGTTGTCCAATTCCTCCTTACAATGATGACTCAAATGTGTGTTTGTTCCACAAGAAATGTGCACATTGGGTGCTGAAAATGGGTCATCACCACTTGTCTGAACAACCAGACTCCTTAAGCCTACATCTGTTCTATTGAAGTTCCCATAAATCTGCCTGTTTCCTTTACCCTATAAGTAGAAACACTTTTTTCTTTTCACGTCTGTATCACCAGATACCAAGCACACAGTAAGCAGATGATATTGTGTAGACATTTGAACTGAATTAATATATGGGAGGGACTACTGGTCAATGGGGGCTCCAAGATGATGAAGATACTTTGCAGTCACAGAGATGACCAAATACTAGGAAACACATTTTGATTATTATTTAGAATGCAACATGATACCGAGGCACAAAAATGATGGGGCGTTTGTCATTTTGAACAGCTACATTTTGTTGTAATTTGTTAAACAGGAACAACTAACTTATACAGAAAGATATCAGGTAGGTTGTATTTGAGATAATACCACAAAAATAGGGCAGAAACAAAGGAAGGAACTGAGGCTGGCAGAACTGCTCAATTGTGCAAGAAAAATGCCCCCTTTGAAACACGTAGACTGTGCTCCAGCCCTTGCACCCTGACTTTCAAAACAAAAGAGAGAAAAAGCAACTGTCTGTGATTCCAGTCATGTCTTCGCCCTTAGACTGAACAGAGTGGTAATAGAAGGGATCTAGGAAAGACCACATTTTATATTATCAACACAAGAAACATCCAAACCTGTAAGAATCTTTATGAATTGATTTGAGCAAACTGATGACAGTTACCAGGAAGCAAAATCTCAACAAATTGAGATAACACCCTGGAAAATGAGAGTTTTGCCACTTATTTGATATATCAAAGTCCAAGAAGACATAAGGGGGTTACACGTAATCCCCTGTGATAGATTAAGGATGAGGGAGAAAGTAAGCAGGGAAATCACTGAGATTGGATAAAGAGTAACACTGATAGATACGTACTTCCTTTACACTGGCAGGTACAGGGTAGTTAACAATGACCATTTACATCACAGAGAGATGCTATGTGGGAGAACAAGATAACAGTGATGGGTTCTGTAGTCTCCTGTTCTGATAGGAGATTGTACCATGAGGGGTCTGGAAAAAGGAGATTAGTCTGACATTTCAAAGGTAAGTCATCCTAGATGCAAAAATGTAACAGACAGGCTCAGTTAAGGTAAAGATTGACCTTTGTCAAGGAAAATACCAACCTAGTTGTCTAAAAGCCATAATTTGCTTTTATTAAGAAGCTTTAATTTCAAACTATCCTACGTGGTTACTTTAGGTCTCTGAATTTCTTCTAAGTCCCACCACACAGACCTCCCCCGAGCTTGTCAGATTTAGTATGTGCCTCAGTTTTTGTACACAATATTCTCCAAAAACTCTTTTGGCTTCTGTAGTAAGAGGGCAGATACCCTGGAGTGACAAGAATGTACTCAAATTGGAGTGAGCTGTTTCCCCAAAATGAAACTGACATTCTGTCAAGAAGGGCACATTGATACTGGGTAGTCCAAATACAATGAATGCCCACTCTCTCAAAAAGAGGAATTCAGTATTGAGCATAGTACCATATCTATGGCATTCAAGTGAAGGTGTGAATGCAGTTTAACACATGAGTCTGAAGCTTAAATGAGAGAGGCCAGAGGCATAATTGAGAGGCATCGGCACTTAGATAGTAATAGTATTTGAGTTCAGGTAATTTTATTTGATTGCCCATAGAGAGCAAGATAAATAAGAAGAACCTTTAACTGAGGGTAGAGTGCAATAAAATATTAACATTGCAAAGAAATATCAACACTGAAAGAAAAAGATAAACTCATACAAGTGAATAAGAAAGAATAGTCAGAGAGATTAGAGGATTAGCAGAATCCTGGGCACCGATTTTTAGAGATATCAGCATTTCAAAGAGGAAACGACTGGCAGTATCAACTGTACTAGAATATTTCAGTAAAATAGGAATGCAAAATGGTCCTCACTTTTGGATGTCAATGTTGATAGATTCCTTTTTCTAAAATGAATCATATCAATGGCCAAATCCTGTTCATAAAGTTAGTAGTTCTCCTTTGCACTCAAGAGTCTAGTTCAAAATTCTAGGCCTAAGATTCAAGATTTCCCCATAATTTATCTTTTCAATTTAGCATCTAGAAGTATGGCCTGCCTTCCTGACAAGATTATATTGCCCTTGAAGACTCTATCTTACTTTTCTATGTATTATAATATCTACCCCAGTATTAATAATAATAGAGTGGGTTACCAATAAATCAATTATAGATAAAATGATTTTGTATTCCTAACTTACTCTACATCTATATGTCTATATACATATGCATCTGATCTATCTATTCATATAAATCAGGCTATCTATGTTTATAAAAGCTAATCTAATAAGCTACCTTGATTGTAGTTCATCTTCTAAAGATCACTCTTAACGGTCTCTCTCTCTCCCTCTGTCTCTCCACCCAGTCTCTCTCCCTTTCTCTCACTCTAGCATATCAGGTATAGTCAGTAAGACTTTTTTTTTAATTGGGAAAATCTTTTTTTTTAATTTTAATTTTGTATTGTTATTCAATTACAGTTGTGTGCCTTTTGCTACTAATTATCAAAGAGAGAAGAGTGGGTCTAGAAACTGAATTATACTAGTTATTGTTATCTATCTTTTCTTGAAAATAGACATTCAGAAATAAAAACTAATTGCCACTGCATGGTGGGTTTCCTAATCTAAATTTTTTTGAACTATAATCAGCACCTCCTTCAAGAAGACAGCCTCACCATCAAAACACAATAGTTCTTGTATGAGTGCTACTGATTAATGTGTGCAAAAATAAAGTTCAATGCCTGGACAAAGAATATAAAAAGAAGGGAGGCTGAAACAGAAGCACATAATGCTTATGACGTCCAGGATTTCCATTTTTTAACTTAGGAGATGGTTCATGTCTGGAGATTTCCTTCCATGGTGACGAGGAGGTAAAGTGGAGGAGGAGCTGCATCAACACACAAGCTTCCAGCTTTCCTCTGCTGTCTGAGCCACCTTCCCATGACTCTTACACACATCAGGAGGATTGTTTGTAAACTTGGATTTAAAACTAGTACTTTTAGGAGTATTTGTTTTATTTAGTTTAGCGATACCATTGGAAGATCTTTTGGCCAGGCTCACAGTAATACCCATTGATTCCGATGCCATCCGGTGTTAATATTTAGTCAGGTTCATATGCAATTCGTGATGTGACTTTGATAAAGTTCACAGGAGAGCGGCCATCCTCCTTTTCTAATTCCATCTCACGGCTTCTCTCATGGAGTGCATCACGTGCACAAATTTGAAAAGCGAGAATCATGAAAATGGTATTTCAATAGCAGTTCAGGTCAGCGACGGGACAGCACTTACCATGGAATACAACCCCGTGACCCCAGTTAATGCCCTGTGGAAACTACATTTCCCTGAGTCGGGCTTAGTTGTTGTTAATAATGATTTTCAATAAATGCATGCATAATCCTACTACATAGGTTTTGCTGTCCTGTGGATATCAAAATACTGTTACCATGTCTATATCATGAAAAGAAAAATCTATAGCTACAGCCAAAATAACGCACAAGACACACATAAACACATAGAATCAGCTGAAATGGAGTGAATCAAAAAGTCTCTTTAAATAACGAGCAGCTGATGTAATGTTATCTTGCTGAGGGAATAAATGCTTGTTAATTTTCCCTTATCTATTCCCAATATAAAGGTAAAGATAATTCTGATGAAAGAGAAAATTGTTACTTGAGTCACACAGAATATTTTTTCTTTTATTTTAACCAGGGAAAACTGTCCTATTCAGTGTAAATACACACATACACAAAAACAACAACAACAGCCTGTCCCCTCCTATCAAGCTGTGAATCACTATGATTGTGAGAAATTTGGCCTAGTCTGGACACAGCCCAAGATTCCACATCATTCTCTCTCTCTCCCGGTCTCCTTTCTCTCTCAGATTTTCCCCCCACATATAACCAAAGCAAAATACTGAAATTCCCTGAAGACCTCATTGTTTCCTAGCCCAGAAAATAACACACATCTGTAAGAAAATACTACAGGGAACCCCTAGGATATCAAATAAATGTAGAATAACTTGCTCAGTAAAGATTTGTCAATTTCTATCTTCTTCCATAGAGACAAAGGTGTTTATATGGTGTGGCTAGCCCGTAAGTTTAAATTTACACAAATACAAAAGTACAATCTAAAAAGTACTTAGCATAATAGTTTGCAATTTCTATTTCCGCAATTACTTTTTAAGATTCAGTTTTAAAAATCAGCTCCCAGCACCAATTTTCAAAGGAAAAGTCATTATTTAAAAGGATATAATACTGCAGGTACCGAAAATTGATGGGGACAACTCTGTCTACAGTTTAGTAACTACTGGAGAGATGGCAGAAACGTCTGGCAGGCTTCCTGTCACTCTTAGACCCAATTTACTTAAACAGTTATTTAAATTCCACAAATAGCTTTGGAAATATATTATAAAATTATTATTTGAAAATCTTCATTATGTAAGCCTCTTCATTATACACACATATATAAACCTAATTCAAGTGTTTAAAGTTTCTGATTAATCTTGCTTAATAATTTTGTGCCATAATGCTCACACATTAAAATGGTATTAGAGTTTAAAAATATATTTAGAAACTGTGAATTAGGTAGTATGAGAAGACAGCGACACATTCCCCTTGTTCAAATAACTAATGAAATTATGGATAATCTTATTAACAGCACAGAAATGAATATATATGGCATGCTAATAGGTAAATACATAGTTGCTGTAAAAACATCTTATAATTCTCTATACAGTTTCTTATTCTAGTTCTATAAAATAATATAAAATAAAAACTTAACATTATAGGTTGATAGATGGTGGAGAGAGTATATTTTGGCTTGGAAGTACTAAGACATGAAAGTCAAGCGTAATCTTTTTAGAGAATCATTTATCTTTGCCTATTTCCTTTGTCAGACTCTGGGAATAAAAAGCCAAGACACATTCTTTACCCAAAGAAATTCAGTCTTATTTTTATGCCGTTTATTGTCCTGTCCTTCCATTACAAACATATTCCTCCTACTTATCAACACTTTTGCCCGTTTTTCTGGCAATACACACACACTCAAGCACGTGACATTACAGGATTTTTTAGAGCAATGTTGACTATTTCAAGCATGCCAAAGTCAGTATTTCCATGCTGGTCTCTTAAATTCTAAGTAACCACATTAATTTATTTATATAAATGAGGAAATGCTTAGGAGACAATGGGTTTTCTCCAACTGAGAGTTCAAAAATGTATTTGTTTTAGAAATGGATTTTTCATTCATGCATTTATGACGCGGATGTGCCAGATGAGGCAGATCCCAGCCCTCAGGACCTGCTGTTGTGGCCACAATATATACATACACAGGGACTACAGAAATCGTGTGGAGGAAAAGGGACAGCACAACCACTCCCTCAAGAGGAGAGCATCCTGACCCTGGCCTTGACAGGCTTTTATTGTTTTTCTAGGCCCCTTTACCTCAAAGATGGTCCTCCTTTACTATGCAAAGGTTTGTTTTGGGTGGTTATCTTTTGCAGACAAAGGAGAGGGTGTCGCTGAATACATCAAAGAAGGATTTTTGCAATGGAAAAGGAGAAATGGTCGAAAAGGCAATGTTCCATACCTGGAAGGTCTAGACCAGATTTTAGGAAGATAAAGATACTCAGTAAACATTTGCTTGCCTCAGGGTGAGGGAGTTGTAGCAAGAGCAAGTCTCATAGCAGTCAAGATACAATGCAGGCCTGATTTCCCACTGGAGAACCTATCCATGGACGTGGGTCCTGCCCGCCAACCTCGCTCCCCACTGGCTTTTCCAAGTGGGGACTGAGCCACATTTCCCACACTTGGAATGGTTCCCCACACATTTATTTTCTGCAAAAACAATTATAAGCCATCTTACATGTATCACACACTCTCATGAATTAAAAGTTCATCACTTTGTTGTGAATTAAAAAAATAAAGAGAACAGAGAGTTTTATGTAAAGACAATAAAGCAAACAAGTAAAATACAAAGAAAAAAGTGGTAAGACAATCAATATAAGAAAAGAATTGGAGACAGAAAGGTGAGTAAGCCTACTCTTTTTACCATGTTGCAATAAAGCTACTATGAGATCACAACTGAACTGATTACCTAAAATTAAGTAAGATTTCACCTGGAATTGGAGTTGTAGAAGAAGAAAACAGTTCTGCCAGAGAAAATATCATTTCAAAAAGTATGGAAGTAAGAGAAGAAATGCTAATTTTATAAATTCGAACAATAAAAGTAAAAAGAGGTCAGATCAGAAAGAGAATTCTGTGTTAACAGTAAAATACTTCAGTATTAGACTGTCAGGGAATACTGAAAAAAATGAATTAAGGAAATGGCATTCTTAATTTTAGTTTCATATTTTCACTTTTAAGTGCTTGAGTGAACATTTGTAATTTCCAGTTTGTGCTTAGATTTCCTACACTTTGTAGGAGCAACACTTGGAGTCAAATAATATCAGTCTTGTTCCTTAGTATTCTCATAATGTACCGAATGTCATTTGTCTTATAATTTGTCACTCTGAATTTTAATTTCCTTCTTATAGTCTTATAAACTCTCAGGCTTCAAAGATAAATATTATAACTGATTAACCTAGGAGGCTCTTATTATTTCAAATAAAACAATATTTTAACAATTATTTGGTGAATAAGTGAATGAATGATTCAGTCTTCCTTTCCCCTGCTCCTGGGAAATACCTGCGGCCTGCCCATTATCTTCTATCTCAGTAAATGTCACTACACTCCATCCAATTACTAAGGACATTTACCTCGAAATTTGATTTACTCAGCTCTCACACAATCTACATTAATCCATGAAAAAATCTTGGTTCTTCCTTTAAATTATATCATGAATTTGACAACTTTTCACATGCTCAACTATTGTCTGAACTATTGAAATATGTGGCTGACTTATTTCTTCAGTTTCTACTTGACAGTTTGCACAGAGCAGTAAGTTATCTTTTAAAAAGGATGTAAATCAGATCATGTCACTACTATGCTCAAAATGGGTTTCTGATTCAACAGCTGCCTGGGACACAAGAATCTCGAAAAAGCATCTCTGCCATTTAAACAACAACGGAAAGGCAGACATAAAAACTGTTTTCTTGAATCTGTAATTCAGTCTCTACTCTTCTACATGGCAAGCTCAAGATTCAAGAACAAAATATGAAATTCATGAAAAGGAATAAAATATTACCAATAGTCACAGCAATGAACATAACCAGACTCAAAGATGAACCCCTGTGAGGGAATTCACAGAAGAGTTTATCGTAATGACAAACTAGTAGAGAATGGAAAAATAGATGGGAAAATTTCAACAGAGACTCCATGCTGTAAGAAAAGGTGAAATGCGGGAGAAGGGAAAACACTTTAGTACATGGATCACTTTCAACAAGATAGATATAAAAAAAGACAAAGAAACAGCTTCAACAATAGAAAATAATTAAAGTCACACCAAATAGGGTTTTACCTATAACAAAATTAAACTAGAAATCAAAAACAGAAAGATCCAGAGATCTGAAAAACCCTGAAAAATTTAGTAACTGAGCCACTTATTTTTAAATGACATTTGTCTTAAAAAGGAAGTTACAAAAGACATTAAAAAGTATTTTTAGGTCAATGAGAATGAAAATAATATATCAAAGTTATGGGGCAAAAACTATTGACAAGAAGAAAATATTTACAAAAACGTATCATGTTTCTATATTCCAAATATATTAGTATCCTCAAAACTGAAAAATAAGACACAAAATGATCCACTTTAAAATGGGCAAACTGTATAAATAAAAAAATGATAAAAGAAGATATAAAAATGGTAAATGGGTTCATGACAAAAAGTTAAAAACTATTAGACTGTGAGGAATTGCAAAGTAAAATCACAATGAGATACCAGTATACATGCAAGTGCACAGCCATTTTTGTTTTATTATTTCTTCTGGAAATTTATAAATTTAAACTTATGATTAAACTGCATAATTCATTTTTAATTTCTCATTTTATATTACCAGATTTTTTGCATATGGATGCCAAATTGTTCTAGTATTATCTATGGAAAGGACTTCATTTTTTCATTTAAATTTCCTTTGCTAAATTGTTGACTACATATGCATGGATCTATTAATAGCATCTGTTTTCTGTTCCATTCATTTAAGTTTCAATCTTTTTGTTAATGACACAGTCATAATTACTGCAGCTTTTTAAGTGTTGGAATCAATTAATGTGAGTTCTTCAACTTTATTATAGTGTTTTAAAATTATACTTATTTTTATCTTATACTAAACTATAAAACAATATATAAAATCTAAAATTCATAATTTCAGTCATGAGTATTTTTGAATGAACAATAACATGAAAAGTATTTATTAATTGGAATAACCAGATAACTGAAGATTTATCACTATAATATCAACTGTAATTTTAGATAATATTAAGAATCTTAGATTTCTTAGACTTCTGAAGTTCTGCACAGGTTTTAAGAATAAAGAACATTTTCCTCTAACATTTAGTTAACAAACAATGTGTAAATGACTTGATTCTAAATATCTATCTGTCTATCTATCTATCTATCTATCTATCTATCTATCTATCTCTGTATGTCACCCCATAGGAATTTTTCAGAAGAGTACACATTAATAGAAATAAAATTTATAAAACTTTTTTCATGATGAATGAATTAAACAGCTTTTCTGCTTTTACAAAATGGTGTTTGCTTTTAAAATAGGTTTCTTAGGATCCTTAGCTATTTTACAGGAGAAAAAAAAAAATATGAAACTGTCTAGTGCTTAGGCTCCAAGAGTTGGCTAAAGAATAGTTCTCCTGAAAACATCTGATAGAATCCAGTGATAAAGAGCCAAAGGTAACAAGGAGGTCTGCCGGAAGAGTCTACGGAATTGAAAGCATTTGCAGAGAAGCGCCCCTCAGGTAACTGATAAAAAACTAGAGGTATAATGCACTGAGATAAGAAACTACCAAACATAAGAGAATAAAAATTTTCTTCTGGGAAATACTGAGCTAATCCATCAACTTTATTTTTTTAGTCCTTTTCTATTTCACTTTCCTTCAATAAAGTCTTTATTTTGACAATAGAGAAAGGTTTACACAGAGACTGTAATGGAAAAAGTATAATAATCCCTGAATTCACTTTCTGGGGCAAGTTTACTTGCTACAAAAGAAGGTAGAAAGTTGGCAATTTTTCACACACTTGAACTAAGCATAAGCAAGCAGGGCTTTACAAAACTATTATGTACATTTAATTAGTTTGGTTACTTGAATGGAACTATAGCTGTTAGTTGAAAAAATGGCGAGGTTACACTAAACATTCCAAATTAATTTTTGACTCTCTTCTAAAAACTATGGTTCCGTTCACTGAATTAACTCTTGTCCTAATAACAATTTGCACACTAAATCCATTTTTCTATCTACACAGAATAGGTTATAAAATTGTTAAATCCATTATTTGGTGATAACAATACTTACCAGGCATTTATTTGGTGCAACCACATGTGTTGTAAAACCTATTGCTTAAGGATTTTAGAAAAGGCGCATTAGTCATTTGCCCCCAATTCCTTGGATCACGAGACATAACCCACCAAAAATAAAAGCTTCGGGCCATTGTTCAGTTTGTGACTCTAGGAATTCCCAAAGTAGAAGCATTTCACAAAAATCTAAATTGCATCTTGGTGGCGTATGGTTCTTTAAATTTCTATTCCCTTACCATGCCATTGCTTTTTCTGTCTGCATCACTTCTATTCTGAGTCAACCCACCTGCAGTTATCTGATATGTGCATAGTGCTTTCCTTGAGCAGAGTCAAGCATAACTTGACCTCAGACAAACTTGGGGAAACTATTTCCTCTACAGCCCCGACTCCAAGTTCATCATCACCTCTGCCTGCTTCTGTATCCTTGAGGTGTTTTTTTTTCCTCTGGAAGATAAGAAAATATATTCCCTTCAGCATGTTTGACTCATAAATGGAAATTACAGAGCACGGTTTTGTCTCTCAGTGACACATTCTTTTTATGTTATCAGCCAGTCTTGTCCTTTCTAAGATGCCTTAGATGAGAATGTTGGCAGTTTAATAAGCAGCCTTACATTCTACCCAAAATGGCTGCTTCATTCTACCACATGGCCCTCTGCTTAGTCTTGCCCAGACATCAGGGTCTTTTCTCATAAATAAGCACATTTTTGTCTAAGGTGTTCATTATCTTTTCCTGTAAGCTGTGTTTTAGGGCATTCTATTCTCACCATTGTTCCGTCAGATGGGTTTTGAGTCTATGTCTTCTACTTTACATGGGGATCTGTGCTTGCAAATCTGGGGCAGTAGTTAGAGCCAAGCTCAGAAAAATATTAAGCATTTGATAATAATTAAGGAGTTGTACTTGCCCAGAAATCCATTTGGTAATCCTTAGGAGGCAATTTACTCACAGAAGCCAGCCCCGCTAGCATGTCCCAAATCAATTAAAGTCCAGAAAGGACAATATGTTACACAAGCTAAATTCTTGTTTAAACTCAGTGATGCTTAGAATTCCTATTTAACATTTCACAATAAAAAGTTACCAAGATAAAGTCATGTAAGAAGTGACAATGTCATAGTAAAACAAGGTATATCTAAACCACCAAATAGATATATCAATATTCAAAATGTCATTGGAGTTATACAACAATTAATCGACTACCAAGAATAACACAGTGCAATACATCCTTTTTCTTGATAGCCCCAGAAGGTGAACAAACACTATCAGATCAACTCAGGCCTAAGACAACTATTTTTTTCAGGGTGCAGTTTAATCTAATGACTCTTAATTTGGAATCCCAGGAAGCAGTATAACTTTCTTTAGGTATCTTGCCTGTGTTCAAACTCTTTCTGATATTTTGAGGGAGGCAAGCTTTGGAGCGATTAGGTCCATAGTCTCTAGAATTTACCATCAACCCCAGTCCAAACCCCACACTTGCTACTGGCTGTGTAGTTCCAGAGAAAGTGTTTGACATCTTTTCCTTCATTTTGTTATCTGAATAAGGGATGATAACATTCATTATTTTGGAAATTAACTGCAATATTACTTATAAAGAGTGGAACACATTGCCTGACACTCATCAGGCACTAAGTAAATAATAGCTATTTTAAATTTGGAAGACAAAAATACAATGCTTAAATCAAATCATAAAATAACAGAAGAGGCTGAGGAATATGTGCTTTCACTTTCACATTTCTGTGTCCCAAACCTATTTACTAAGTCAATATAGAAACAATGATCACACACTATGGTTGATATCTAGATTCAGTGAATGAACGCCACTTTTGTCTGGTACTGTTATTACATGTGAAGTATAAAAGAACTTGTCTGAGGTCAGAGGAGAAGGTAAACTGTAGTTGCTGGCGGTGGGAGGTTAAACTGACTAGGAGAATATGGTTGGATTGCAGGAGAGCAATAAGGGGTCTCGTTCTGTCAACAGTCCTGAATAAGAGCAAGACCAGTCAGCAAGGATGTTTATTTTTCTACAGTCCCATTCAGCTGCATGCTCCTAATTATAATAGATAATAAAATGTAAGAACAGTAGCTCTTTAGCTATTAAGGTACAATGAATGGGGAGACCAGATATAGCATTTAAGATATCAGTGGGAGGGGGAGGGGGAAAAATGGGGAAAAGGTACAGGGAATAAGAAGCATAAATGGTAAATACAAAATAGACAGGGGGAGGTTAAGAATAGTATGAGAAATGGGGAGGCCAAAAAACTTATATGTATGACCCATGAACATGAACTAAGGTGGGGGAATGATGGTGGGCAGGGGTGGGGACTACAGGGCAGAGGGGAATAAAGGGGAGAAAAAAATGGGACAACTATAATAGCATAATCAATAAAATCTATTTAAGAAAGAAAAGCTACATGAAACTGCAGAAAAGAAAATAAATAATGCTCAATCATTTAAAACAATCCAAGTTTATTTTTTGTTCGCATGACATAGTCAGTGGAGGTGGAGGATTGCTAGTTGTATTCAAGCTGTGGAGGGTCTAATGTTGACAGTTAAATGCTGTAGCTTCAGGAGTTACTTAAATCATTTCTGTTCAGATTTCACTGTTCCAGCCGTCTCATGGTGTCTGAAGCACAGAGACAAGGATCCCACTGAGGTTTGTGTCCGGGCTCTCCAAGGCTGATTGTAGGGCTGACACTGTGGAGAGAGAGGTGAGAGAAGCTCCTTCCATGAGCGCAGAGAACTCACTGGCTACGTCTAACCTATATCTTTTCCGCAATTTCAAGTGCAGATGAAGTCAAAGAGAGTTGTAGGATAGTACAGACGATCATTTAAAAGATTTGGATTATAGCAGCAACAAATTCAGATAATAAAATCGTGGGATGCATTTGGTGAGTATTTCAGTTACCAGAGTTTATTTTAATTTCTATATGGATGAAGAATCTAATGAAAGTCCTAATTAGCTTGACAGTCACTTCTCTGAAATAAGTAATGGGTACATACATAATTAGATGTTGGACTAGAGAAATCGCTGGAATTGTGTATATGATTTCCATTGCTAAAGATCTGTTACAGTGATGAGGTTTTTGTCTTTGTGTTTTATCTAGCAGAATTGTTGAGTAGGTAATTAGTTTAAAAAAATAGATCTATTTAACTAAGGGATTAGAATGAAAAGCCATTAAAGAAGATAGTGATACAATTGGTTTCTGACCCAGTAAATGGTACCTTGAAGAAATAAAAATTTTAAATCACCTAATTTATCACATACTTTTTTTTACATTCCTGTAATTTAAATGCATCTGTTTCTCCATTTTTACTTTTAATGAACTCCCTACTGATTAGATCAACCTGACTGCTTTCTATAAGTTTGCATGAATAGATGTTTAGGCAATAAACATATCTATTGTATATTTCATATACCAATTAAAGAGTCTACTCTAAAAATAAAAGGTTTTGAATTAAAGAATGTATTTAAAAACATTTTGGGGTAGCCTTGGGCAAGGAGTGTAGTGTGTTATCTTAAAATTAAAAGTTTAAAAATTATCCTATAAGTAATATAAAAAGGACAATGTCCTATTGATGTATGGAAACAAATGTTTACAAAATATTTTTTAAACTAACAGTAACAGAACAAAACACTGAGCAACAATTATCCTGTCTTTATGGAGAACAGGCATTTCAAGGCACTTTGTTCTTCTTGTTGTTGTTCAAGTACAGTTGTCTCCATTTTCACCCCACCATGTACCCCGGCCCCAGCCATCCCCACCTCTCACCCTTGAACCTACCCCTTTTGGCTTTGTCCATGTGTCCTTTATACATGTTCCTTGATGTCCTATTTACCTCTAAAATTTAACACATATTTAGCATCAAGGAGTCACTGGGCAGCTCCTTTGTCTCCATGGCTGCAATGCCTTCCACTCAATTAAGTCAGGATTTCAAGAATTACTGATAAGGCACACGTTTAAAAGTAATTCACTGATTTAGATGACAAAAACTCCTTAGGATATGTGTGAATTATAAAGTTCCTTCCCTATATGTGTGCTTCAGATTTAAGGGTAGCTAATTAAACTTAGAGAAGCTTTTTGCCTCAAATCAAATGGCATATTCTTAAGGTTTGGGAGAGACGCTTATGAATTTAAGAACTATCTGGAAATTTATATAACCCATGGTCTGATTTTGGGTCCCTTGACTCTTTTTACCTATTGATCATATAAATATAAATTTGAAATGTGTAACTCATTTAAAATTCCTCCAATTCTTAAATATTCAGATGTGTCAGTAAAGTTACAGACAGGTACTGTTATTCTCATTGGCTCAACAAAAAATATATTGATAATGAGCACTAGGCTAAAACTATGTCATTGCTAAGAGGGCCACACTTTGTAGGGTAAAGGCTCTTATGCTAACATTGTAGGCCACTGGCTGGCTGCCAGTTTTACAGCATGGCATTCCAAGCCCATCACGGTCTCAGTCCTTGCTCTGCAAACTTCCACTTTACATTATACCTCACACCTTACACTTCACATTTTAGCACTTGAAATTAACTGTAGTTCCCAGAGTCCAACATTATATTTTGGATATTTTAATATATATCACATAACATTTTCTCTTATATTCAATGTCATATACTCAATGTCTTTTTGAACTTTTATTCATCTTTCAAAATGTACCTTACTAATAAATTCCTCAAGTAAATTTTTGTACAGCTTCAGGCAGGTAACATTAAGCCAGATCCCCTGGGTCCTACATATTATTTTGTAATACTTCAGTTCTGTACTGAACACAGTGTTTTCGTCATTTATGTTCTGTGCTGTATAGCTCATCTTCTAGGTAATTAAACCATTGAAGTTAAGTACTATTTATCCATGTAAGACAAAAATGTTTCCTACACAGTTATGTACACAATAATTTATTACTTAGATGACTAAACAGATGTTTACTACCAATAACAAATTGTGTGAGTGACAAATCCACATATTTAGAGCTAACATATGGTTACATCATTGAAAGAACTCTGCACACTTGTCTCAACTCTGCACACTTGTCTCAACTGTAGAACTTCAGGAGTTCTAGGAGAGTGCCGTGGCACTGGAACTGCCCTGAGAATCTTCTATGAGTCGTAGTCAGCCTAACCGATGTTTCCCAGCTCAGAGTGTTTCTGTAACTCCAAAAGAATATTCCCCCGTGACAGGGATGCAGACAGTTGACATCGAGGACGATTTTCTTTTGTTAAAGAGAAACTATTTTGTATTTCTTTCCTTCAATGCCCTAGATATTTTACTTGCTATTTACATTTTCAAACAGGTTACTGAATGTATTTTACATCTCCTAGTACAAAATAGATTATTTTCAGTTGTAATTTTTTTAAATACAAATATAGAATGTTTTTAAAAGGATAAATTAACTTTTATTTCACTTTTATTTCACCTTCATTTGAAATTGATAAGAATATAGTGAATCCAGTATTTTAAGAAACTGAATATTTAAGAAACAATTAATACCTCCCCCCACCCAACATGAAAACAGACATTCTGGGAGGTAGATTGAACTCATTCATAAACATGGGAAGCTCTAAAACTGTTACAGCCTCCAGATAAATAAATAAGTGTTGTATTCTCATGAATACACCAAATTTATGGAAGATACAGAATTAGCCTTAAAGTAGTTACAATCTATTTGGAAAGCCAACATTTAATAACTCAACACAGAAGTTCATAGTAATAAAGCATATAAAATGTCAAGGAGTATAAAGAGAGATATCACTGAGGGAAGAAATCATAGAATAGAATGTTGTTCCAATGATTTGTTCTCCCTCGTTATAGATTTATGCATTCTGACCCATTATCCATGGCTTAGGCAGGTGTTCTGTGGGTGGACATTATTTCCTTACCCCATTGATTTGGAACTCAACAATGCAGTATGCTTAGAGCAATAGAATGTGAGTGAATGTGGTTTTGTTATGTGGAACCCTAAACTTTAGTATAATTGCATGGTCTGGCTCAGTCCCTCCCTTATCTCGGTACTCTTCCAGGTGAAAATACCATGTCCCAGCATCTCCAGCATATGTTCACGATATAGTCTCCCCTATAAGTCAGCCAGGCAACTGGTAGGCTAGCTGCCTGCTGAGCAACCCAGCTCCAAGGAATAGACAAAAGTGATACACAGTAACTATGCTATTCATTCAGCTTTCATTGAATGCAGGTTCACTCAAAGTAGAACATCAACATACATTAATATCCTATTCACACTGTAACAATATAAGACAAATATAACACACACTCACAGCCATCAATGGGGGATAATGAACCCAAGTCCCAGAGTCTCAGTCTGCAAGTCCAGGAGACAGCACGGTGGGCAAGGGAGTTGTCAACATCTTGCAAAGAATGATTTCAGGAGCCAGGTAAGCAGCAGGACCAGTCCAGCAGGCAGAGCTTCCGGGGGCTGATGACTCTGGGGGTGATGCTGGTGGCAGATCAGCATGGCAAAGAGCGGCACTCTGTTGTGTGGAGGTCACGCATCTCAGCAGTGGTCTGAAGCCTGCCTCAGTTATACCATGAAAGTCATGTACTCCACTTCTCAGGGTCTTTTGATAAGTGTCTGGGCAGCTCTGGTGACAAGTGGGAGTTTTCCCAGGAGCCTATCTATGGGTGGTCCCGCTCTGTGGACACAGCTGTTCTAATCACATGTGCAGATATCTTGGGTGTGTCTCCTTGCCAGATGGGTCTGCTCTGACTTAGGTAGTTTCTCTCCTGAACCAAAGGGTCATGGCTGACTGGCAGCCATCTTGGTTGACATGAGTGACTCCACTGTGTTTTATATACTTTATGCTATCTTGACCGGACCAGTGCCACTTTATTGGTCATTCTCTCAACACCCAGGTAGAGGCTGCTTCATTCAGTTCCAGAATGAGGACATGAGAGGAGCAGTGCTCAGTACCACAGCTGTCAATTTATTG
Source organism: Desmodus rotundus (assembly GCF_022682495.2). Classification (NCBI taxonomy): domain Eukaryota; kingdom Metazoa; phylum Chordata; class Mammalia; order Chiroptera; family Phyllostomidae; genus Desmodus; species Desmodus rotundus. Next base: position 16,194,159 of record NC_071388.1, on the reverse strand, counting down.
TCCTCATTGTAAATGACATAAATGTTGTAATATGCTGATATTTTGACACTGTTATTGCAGAACTTACACAGATGTGTGCCCCTGGCTTTGTTAATAAGCCATATTTTATACGATATCACAGGAAAGATTGAGTTTGGGGGAAAATTAAGCTGTTGTAAAGTGGAGATGAAAGAGGAAAAATGAGAATTCATAAAATTCAGACTTGTGGGTTTGAAAGATGCATTCAACTGCAATCAGTAAAACATAAACTTGAGAACAGACATGAGCCACAAAAGGAAGGAAGACAAAGCCTTGAGAAAAACACCACATCGAGGCAGGGAGTGAGCGGTGATCATCAAGTTGTTTGCTGAGGCTTCTCACTGATTTCTGGTCAGGGAAAAGAGACCAAATGTGTGATCCCAAAGAGCCGTGAGATCTAAATGCCTCTGAAGAAGTCTAGACAAGAGATATGTCTCAAAAAGAATTACAGGTGGGACTAATAGCACAAAAACTGACTGAAATCAAATAGCTAAATGCTACCAAGTTTTTGAAAATTATATTTCTACAGGTTCCAGCTTGGTTTAGAAAAACTGTAACTGAAAGCAAAACAATACTTAGGCTTTCAATTTCTAATGGTGGAAACAGGCAAAGTTACTCAGGTTCTATACTGGACATATTTTCTCATGTGTCTTTCTGATATGCCTAAGGAGGGTGATGGTAAAAAGAAGAGCCCCCCCAGAGGGCAGAGTCAAAGTTATGAGAAACAGGGATTGGTGATTTACTACTCATGGGAGTGAGCAGAAGTGAGGTCTAATCAGGGAACCTTTCCTTCAATCAGTAAGGGTGAACCTTCTCTGTTGTGGCACAGAGATTAATTGCCATGGAGCAGTGACTCTGAGTGTCTTCTCTTCTTCCTCTAGCTGAATGGGTATGTTTCTTTGGTAGAGAATCCCCATTTCATCATGAAATATCGACTGCCAATGGGGAAAATACATACATTATTCATTCATGTTCACAGATCAAAAGGAACTGCATCTAGACCTGACTGAGATCATGAGGCGTAGGACTTTGCATTTATGCTTAATTGAAACCATTTGGGGAAGTGCTAAATGCATTTTTCATGCGGGAGGAAAACCCCTTATACCGTGAAGAGCACAGTTTGGGACAACACGTGTAACTGTTTGAATATCAGCTCTCTCCTTTCTGAGCATATTATATAATCCTATCTCCCAGAAAGTTAAGTAAACTTTCCAGCGCCAATGTAAGGCATGGGTAAGGGATTTGTTTTAGCCAGTGGAATGGGAGTAGACATGACATATAAATGATAGTTCAAGCTGAGTCTTTGGGCACATCAATGTAATTTACTTCAGACTCTTGCTTTAACATCAACATATCCCAGGTCTTGGTCAATCCTCCCACTGTTCTGGAACAAGAAGTTGCATGTAGCCAATCTGAGTCTAGTCAAGTGCAGCCTAAACAAGCAGAACTCAATAAACCCCGAGCTGATTTATAGCCTCCCTTCAGCCAACCCGTAGAATCAATTTTACCGTGGTAAAAATGACTGTTTCCTGTTGCAATAAGCAAAAATAATCAGGAAAACTTTCTATAAACAGGTGAAAATTATAGGACAAAGCAAAATATGTTTGAAGCGAAGAGCAATTGCAAAGGCGTGGTATTGGGAATAAATTCGATTTGTTGGAGAAAGAATAAAGAGATAATTCCAACTATAGAACCAGATTCATGATGAAGAACAATAAGAAATAGACCAAAACTTTAAGCAAGTCGGTGAGGTTCACCATCTCTGGGGCTTCAGGAATGGCGTGTAACATAACACAGCCCGCCTACTGTGCTGTGTTTGTAGCTTCCGTGGCTTACGGCTTACGTATATGTTGGGATGCACTTTCTTCTCCGTGCTCTCAATTGTCACTGACAAGATCTAGAAAGGTAACTATATATCCAGGTTTCTCATTTTCCTATTATGATTTGTTGGAACATATTTAAATCTTAATTTGTTAATGTGAAACATTTTAAACTTTTATTGACTCTGAGCTCACATCTTTAGGAATTGGTCTTAGTGTTTATCTTAATGTGCAAAAATAATAAAATGGCACGAAGCATCATTTCAGTTATTTCCATTGCTTAACTGCACTTTTACTGCCAAATACAAATAGATATTAGTTTCTATAAAGATAGCAATAGTATCTTATTCAGTAAGAGGAGAGAACTCTCAGCTACTGAGAAAGGTTACCTTGATCTGTGTGACCTAATGCCCCGTGGCCCAGAGGGTACAGCCACCAGTGACAGATCTTTTGATCTTAATGCATTCGGAGCCAATATTTTGGGGATAAGAGTTTATTTCAAAGTGACTGATGAGTCAGTCTTGTAGCAAAATTAATTTTTTTTCTATTTCTAAGAAATGATGAATTTCAGTATAGTTAATATTTTTTATCTTTTTAGGTGGTAGGTAGTCATAACAGTGAAATTTGTTTTTATTTAACCTATGAACTCTCTATGTCATGAGGTGATTGAACTCATTCCCATGAAATGCAGTTATACCTGTGGCCACAAGGAATAGTTTTAACATAAACATTGAAGCACCGGGCAGTGCAGTTCAACTCAGCAGTCCAATGATTCCTTTGTTTAATTTGTAGTCCCAACTGAGTGGCATCAGTTCTTTTGTTGAAGATGTTGAGGTTACATTACAGAAAATGGAGATATTCATATTTTCTTTCTCTGTGCAACTGTAAATTTGAGATTGGCTCAGCAGGTCACATTTAAGAAAAAATCTTGACTTTAAAGTTAAATCTCATATAAGCTTTGCATAGTTCTGCATTAAAATGAATTTTAAAGCATTTACCCAGACATTGAAAGTTGAAAATTTAACCACATTGTTTTAATTGACTTAGTAATATAATTTAAGATTTCAGCCTTGGCTGGTGTGGCTCAGTGGACTGAGTGTTAACCTACGAACCAAAGGGTCACCAGTTTGATTCCCAGTCAGGGCACATACCAGGGCTGTGGGCCAGGTCACCAGTTGGAGGTGTGTGAGAGGCAATCACACGTTGATGTTTCTCTCCCTCTCTTTCTCCCTCCCCTCTCCTCTCTCTAAAAATAACTACATAAAATCTTTTAAAAAAGATTTTCATTCCATAATTGCACAATTGACAAAAAGTCAATTATCAAAGGATTACCAAACCAAACAGAACTCAGCACATAGAAAGACACATGTGATTAATTCTACCATGTATCTTTTTAGAATTACGTAAATGTCTTACTCCCTTTGAGGATGATATTTTCACTGTATGCAAGCTCTTTACTAGCCCACTTTAATTGCCTGCCTTGGCAGATATTTGGTAATTTTAATGTATAGGTCAAATAAACTCCCTAGTATGTTTTTCAGCATTTTCAGCAGGCTTCCTGCAAGTTAAATGGAAGTAAAGAAATTATCAGTTTTTTCTCTCCCTAATTAGAACAGAACTTTTTATTACCATTTTGAGTATTGCTATTTTATCTGTGATCTGGAAGTAGCTACTTCCTGATGACTCTAGAGAAAATTAAAAAAAAAAAGAAAGGTCATGGTTAACTTTGTATTGGCTCCTTGCCTTTGTCTAGTCACAGCAGGGGACATTGCTCTCAAGAATGTTTAAGGAAATCGGTGGCTTTTATGATGAGTGAGAAACTGTACAACTCCTGGGCAGGAGGTTAATTAGAAATAAAAGGGCTTAAAACCTCTCTCAGGGCCATCTCTTTAGAGAGGTTATTTGCAGAGGGATGCAGATTTATGCATCTCTAAAGGGCATTTTAAAAAGAACATCTTTTAGGAAATGGAGAACCAGCCAAAAATCATGAGTATCAAAACTAGAAGGAATTCATTGATGAACAAGAAGTAATTTCAAAAGTCCATTAGGACATCTAGTAATATCTGTCTCTTAAAACAGTGGTATTTGCATATATTTTATTGCAGGTGTTATAAAACAATACTAACTTATGACAAGAATCTTGTAATTAATTGTTTCTGTCAATTTTTGTTTATATTAAATAAGAGATGTTTTTACATTTCTATTTGTTATTAAATTGTGTTCAGAGTAATGAGAGAACTATATAAATTGTCTGCCAGGGAGAGTCAATTAATTTTGTCTGGTTCACATCACAAAACACAGGCAAGATATTGTCAAAATTATAAAAGAAAATGTGTTGATTCATTGAAATTTAAATCAATATGAATGTCTTACACTAAACTCAAATAAAATAAAAACAAAAAATTTATTTACATGAGAAATATTTTCTCTATTCAAATAGCAGTTTATAATCTAGTAGAGTTGACGTGGCATTTTCAAAAATTGATATAAAGTAGTAGGCATCTATGGCCAGGTCCTGGGAAATGTTACCATGATAACCTGTGGATACAAACAAGTTCATTCTCTCTGCTGTAGGGGGAGCCACTGTTTTGACAGTCTTAGTAGAGTCTCAGAAGGGAGATTATCAACGGCAGTGTATTCTAAAGGTTTTGGAAATAACTCTGCAATGAACATAAGGGTGCTTACATTTTTTTGAGTTAGTGTTTTGGGTTCTTTCAGATATATTCCCACAAGTGGGATCACTGCGTCAAAAGGCAGATATATTTTTAACTTTTTGAGGTGTCTCCATAATGCTTTCCATAGTGGCTACACTAGCCTGCATTCCCACCAACAGAGCAAAAGGGTTCCCCTTTCTCCACATCCTCGCCAGCAGTTGTTGTTCATTGATTTATTGATGACAGCCATTCTGACAGGTGTGAGATGATATCTCATTGTGGTTTTAATTTGCATTTCTCTGGTGATTAGTGACATTGAGCATCTTTTGATATGTCTATTGGCCCTCTGTATGTCCTCTTTGGAGACGTGTCTGGAAAATGGGGACAGACTCATGATCAGAGCAGGATGACAGCTAGTAGGGGGGCAAGATGAGGAGGTGGAGGGATTGAGAAAAAGGAAAAAGGATTCATGGACATGGACAACAGTGTGATGACTGCTGGCGGGGGACACAGGACTACATGGTAATGGAAAAACAGAATAAAGATTAAATAAAAAAGATATTGGAGATCTCATTTAACATGGATCTTCTCTAAGGACAAATATTAAATACAAATGAGACTTAATTCTCCCTGTTATTAAAATATGCGAAGAGATTTCCCTCCCCTTCTTCTTCTGGGGCATTGAGTTTAGAAAAATGTCATTTAAAGTACTTTCTCTTCTCACTGAAATATATATAAATCCCTTTGAAGACTGGATTGGCATTCTTTACTTTATGACCTAAGAATATCTTCCTCAAGGACTGTCTCTTTGAAATGTAATCATCAAGGGGCATAGCACCCCTAACTTCCAGTCTCTGTGAGGGAGTAGGAGCCTAACTTCTGGAGCACCTTGCTCCACCTTGCAGAACTACCTCTGTTATAAGAGATGAAAAGTTTGTTTTTCCTATGGATAAAGCCAATTAACTAGCACAGATGGTCACCCCAATAGTCAAGTAAAGATGAACTTTGTGTGACAAATGGTGCTCTTTAGTCATCTGACTTCAGAACCAGTTATTGCTTGAAACATGTAATGGATTGCATCTGCCTGGCCTTGTAAATTAGTGAGATTTATTTTTGTCTTTGTGATCTCTTTGATTACTTGTGATACACATTACATTCTTGTTTAATTAATGCTTATTCAATAATGAATATGTTCTCTTTACTACCATTGTAGAAAGTATTTCCAGGTTGGGAGATTGTGAATTAATTATGTTCCACAACTTCCAATGCAGAGGGCCTGTTTGGGAATGGGCAGAGAATGTGGTGTAAGAGTTTAGAATTGGGGGACACAGTGAGAGAAGGGTTCTGAGTAAGAAAGAGTAAAGTTCTGTTTGTCTAGTTAAATTGGGTATTATTATTATTATTCTGAAAAGGAGGTGTTTATTCTCATGGGGACAAGTAAACTCTTCTATTGTTCAGATAAATGGATAAACAGTAATTTCCTAAAACAGTTAATAAAGTTATTGTGACACTATCTCTCTGTACAAAACATTTCTGGATTATTTAGTTCATATTAGTTGCAGGCAGTAAAACATTAAATTTATCTTAGTGTAGACGTCAGAATGTGTGGTTGTAAATGATTTCTATTCCCATGTGAAAATTTACCATTTAAATGATATAAGCCAAAATTCAGAGTAAAGAGGCATCATATTTCAGTTATGATAAGACAAAGTATGTGTAATCATGTTAGAATTCGTGACTATTCTTGAAAACAAGAAAGAAGTTCAGCGAAAGGCATGGGTAAGAAAGATGCTCCAGCTAGAACTGACTGAACAGCCCATGAAGCTGTAATCTGGGGAGACGTATGGAGCTCTATTAAGTAGGCAGGGATGAGTCTAGAAAAAAGACAGGGGAGAATTTGGGTATTGACCTTAGAATTTTGGTTTTTACTTGATAGAAATCAGAGGGGAAATAACCAAATCCACAGTTGATTTAATAGAGATATCTCAATTTAGTAATAACACTAAATTATACCAGCCATGATGTTTTAGAAGCATGATATGTAATTATTTAATTTAATAATTTAATATTAAAAGATGCCCAGAGCAGGGTGTTCAAGGGCTCTATAATTCAGCTTCTCAGCAATGCCAGCATTCTCAGTCAATGTCATCCTATTCTCTCATTCACAGGATGGTTGTCCTATAGTTCCACCATCACGTATTCATGTTACTAGATCCAGTCCAGGACTTGAAAAGGTGGCTCCCTGTCTACACGTGTCTCTCTCTCTCTCTCTCTCTCTCAATCAGGAAGGCATACCTTCCCAGAAATGCCCAGAAGGCATTACTTCAGATCGTAGAGGAGTGGGACACATGCTCACACTTTTGCTGCAAGGGAAGGAATATGAGAGTAAGTGGGGGGAAACAGATGAGGAAAAGAAACGTCCCCTATAATTACCAATTATATTATACTAAGCTTCAAAAATGTTTTAAAAATGTCATTTTGCCTCAGGAACTGACAAATTTAATTGACAGGCAGCTGAATGGGACAGCCAAAATAAGATAGAAACAAATGATAATAATTAATAAAATGTCAGAGGGATTGTGGTAATAAGTTAGCTAATTAGAAAATAATCAAGGTATACCCCAGTTTCATGTCATATTATGGCATGAATTTCAGAAAGGTTAACATAATTAATTGTAAGAAATGAAGCTATAAAATATATGAGAGAATATATTTTTGATTTTGAGATCAGATTATATCAAATAATAAAAGTGATATATTAAAGGAAAAGGGAGATCACAAAGGAAAGCATATAGAGTATGAACAACACGACCACAACAGAACATCAGAAAAAAAAAAAAAAACATAGAAGGAAATGCTCTCAAAATATTTATCATTTATTTCATGAATTCTTATATAATATTGTTAATTTCAAAAGCTTTTACAGAATGATTAAAAAATATGCAAAGATGCTTCCAAAGTGGAGTAAGAGTATAAAGATATGACCTTTAAAGAAAATTGTGAAAACAAAGCTACTATAACTAAGATTATAACTTGAGAATAATATTCTTTGACTTTATTGTCAAACCAGAATAAAATTAAATATACAGGTTGTTAAAAATGTCAGAAAATTGGTGTTTCATATCTTGCTTAATGACACAAAAATGAAAATATTCTAGAATATGACTTGGCAAATATCACAATATTAAAATGTGTTTTAAATTATTATTATAGAACTTCCGTATTGAGTAATATTGTGATAAAAGTACTACTCTACATACATTACATACAGATGGTCCCGACACACAGTAGTTTGACTTAATAATGTTTTACGTTATGATGGTGGGAAAGCTATACGCATCCAGTACAGACTGCACTCCGAATTTTAAATCGTGCTCTTTTCCTGAGCTACCGACACTCCTGATGCTGGGCAGGGCAGTGAGCTGCATCTCTGTTAAGCATGAGATGGGGAGGCTAAACAAGCCACACTCCACAGTGTGCTGTGTTGCCAGCATTTGTATAGTATTGTTTTCTGAACACGTTTAAAAATCACTAGGGTAAGCCATGGTGTTTGGTAGGTCAGGTATAGTAAATGCATTTTGGACTTAATGATATTTTCCACTTACAATGGGTTTATTGGGATGTAACCCAATTGTAAGTGGAGGACCATCGATAGCATTCTTACAGGTCTATGAAACAGGAATTAGTATTATTCTCTTTAGATGAAAAAACCACAGCCCTGAATAATGAAACATACTGAAGTGCATGGCTCGTAAGTGTTGAAGCCAGATTTCAAAACCGTGGTGTCTGTCTCCGGAGTTCACACACACAGATAGGTCACTTGGCTTCTCTAATTTTAATAATCGTACACAAAAAGATATAAGAATGAAAAACATGTATGGTGAAGATATTTGTATAAGCAATTTTTAAAGTTAAAACTTTAAAAGAAGTGTTCAAACAGGAGATTTTTGCTTAAAATGTTTACATTTTTCAAAATTGGCAGAGATAATCCTTTACTTCTGGCTAGTGATTAAACTCACTTATATTCTTCACTTTGGAGAGCTTGAATAAATGACAAAACTTATGTTCTGCAAATGCTTGGTCTGTAGTATTTTTAAAAACATTTTGGCAAATTCTCCACAGTATCTGGAAAAAAGCAAGTAGGCTGTAATAGAAAGAATGGAGTATTCAAATTATATGATTATTTGCTGAATGTCCTACTTTCAAACTTCTTCCTTATCTCCTTATGTAATTGTTATCCTTCATTCTGTTAATGGGTTGTATCTCATCCATTTATGAGCATATGCACAGTCTTGCCCAGCTGTGAGGCAAATGTGCAATTGCTTAAACACATGGGTGGGGCTCTCAGCAGACGAGAATTTCAAAATGACATTCCCAAGCACTGGTATTAGCAAGATAGAGTGAGGTTGCAGTAATGGCTCCTGCCGATGTCTCAGTCACTGGAGAGAGACCCAACTGGATCCCGCCTCTCCTGTGAGCATTTTGAGAGAAGTGGGTCTCCTTTATCTATGATCTGTGGGCTTCTCACACTCTGCTGGTTTGTGCTGGTTTCCAGGTCTATATGTGAGTCTTCATGTGAGTCCTGTGAAAAATTAAAAATTTTTTTCATTCCTTACAGTTTTATAGTTACCTGGATGTAATCCCCCTGGGTAACAAAGCCAGGTAATTAGAAATCATGTCTCTCCTGTGTAGAGTCTAAGGGTTGAGGTGCCTAAGGTGGGGCTTGAATCCCTCTTTCCTCAGTAGGAAGTTCCAAACCTTTGATCTCCCTCCTGATTGCGGGTCCCCGTGACCGTAGTGGTGTTTTTTCCCCTTGGTGAGACCGAGTCTCTACCTCTCCTCTCTGTCTGAATGCTGTCCTTTTGGCCTTTGTGGTGGACGCTATGGTCTCTATTGTAACAGTCTCAGCTCAGCCATCGAAGCTCAGAAATAGCCAGAGAGTTCCTAAAATCATGGGGGTGTCCAATGCTTTATTTATAAAAACAGGCAGCAGGCCTCCAGATCTTAGTTTTCTGGCTCAAAAATGACTCCACTTCTGCTGCACCTTCATCTAGCTCTGTGCCTCCGACAACACCACTGGGCCTCTCTACAGGACCACAGCATAGCTGTCACATTAACATACATAGTGAGGCCGTTTAGCCACAGTCCCTGCGTCTTTATCTCAGCTCAAGTTTTCTAACGCAGAACCAAGAGAGGGGAGAACAGAACTAACAATTGTGGCCACTTACCTCCCTTCTGTTTTCTTCAGTTTCTCTTCTTTTAATCCACATCAGGAAAGAAAGGCATTGCTTCTGCCTTGTCACGATATCCATTTCTCAAGAGCTTCACATAGTTCAACTTGCATAGACTTCATTCCACACCGGATTTTCTGTCTCCACCCTTCAGACTGGCTCTTCAGGAGCTTGGAATGTCTCTTTATCTTTTTCCTAAACCTAGATCTCTACCTGCCTTACTAGAGGGGTCAAGTGCCCCACCTGCTGTGAGATGATAGTTTCACAATTCCACCTCAAATGGGATATGATCTACAAGGACAATTAAATGCATTTTAGTTATTTATATTATGTGCATGTATTGCCATTAGACAAACATCAAAGTAATAACAATTATGTTTTTCCATTTGTGTTAAGTAACATTTTAAAATTACAAAAAAGTTAAGGCAGAATTAGTAAATTCTTAAAATATACGAAACTGAGAGGACCAGGAGGAGCCTATAAAAATATTCTACAGGATGTACAATATTATTTTTATGACGATTAAGTGGAAATTTAGATAATAGACAAATTTGCAACTAAAAAAAAGGAAGATGTGCTTACAATAACATGAAACACATGCCGAAGTTTGCCAGCGTTTTAGCTGCAGACAAGGGGGAATAGCTGTGTAACAGAAACGTTGTACCAGATGTTCCAGTTTCCCCGAATCTAAACTAATCACTGTTCCTGTTTTAGTTTATGAGAAAAAAAATCATTTAAAGGCATTAAAATTTTAGTTACATAAAATACCAGCTCTTTGTAATTCCTACTCTTGGTCCCATCACTAGAAGTGTGAAGAGATCAGAAAAATTCTGTTTGAAATTTTGCCTTTAGTTGTTATTTTATCCAATTAGACAAATACACTTCTCCATCCTATGAAACTTGATATCCCCAATTGAAATGGATTCCAAGGAATATCAAAGTAGAATAAAGAACAAATGTGGAACATAATCTGCCAAATAGACTTCTTCAGTTTAATTCAGGAAGAAGATTCTGAATCGAATTTCATTTGCCTCTTTAGTTGTGAAGTAGCATTATACTTTATCTGTATGGAACACGTGCTAGAACAATGTTCTCCTTTGAAAATCAAAGGTATACATAGTGGTGTGTGCATCACTGATACATAAACATGATTAAGGAAATGGAATTGCTCGTGTCTCAATAACTCTTTAAAAGTGTGCCATTAGAAAAATCAGAACATGACAAATTGTAGGTATTACCTTTTACAAAATATCACTATATTCAGAAAAATAAACGTATATAGTAAAATAGCCGTGAGTTTCACAGAAAGGAAAATGCTAGTAAGGTATATGCTTATAGAGTTTTTCTATTTTCTTCCTTTAGTAATGACAAGTATGGGTTATTACAACTCATCTATTTACGTCAAATGATTTTCTTTAACTGATGTTCCTTTTTTTAGGCTACAGATGCAGTGTCTTCCTTTGAGATACTAATATTAATAAATATATGTCACAACTTAGTAGCATTATATTTTAAATAAAAAAGAAACAGATAAATGGAACTTTAACAATTAAAATATGTCACCCAGCATATCTATGTATATAGTTTTTATTTTTTAATTTACAGTTGAGGAAAGTCAGGCAAATGTCTGCTCCCAACTCACAAACACTAACAAAAGTAGATACAGTACATGGATTTAAATTATATAGACAAGGAAACCGAGATGTAGAAGAGAAGAAAGAAATATGAGTGCCAGCGGTAAAATAAAAGCCAGGAGTATTTATCTACTTACATTGTTCAAACAGAGAGCAGAATCGTAGTTGCCAGGTGCTGAGGGGTGGGGGAAACAAACAAACAAAAATGCCGGAGAGAGTGCAAACTTTCAGTTACAAGGTAAGTCAGTAAGTTCTGGGGTCAAAGGTACAGCCACGTGGTTAACAGCACTGCATTGTGTACTTGGAAGTCGCCCTGGGAGTAAGTAGTTTTATGTTCTCAGCATAACAACAAAATGACAAAAGCGTAACTGAAGTGGATGATCTGTTCACCAAGCGTACTGTGATAAACATTCTGCAACGTATACATGTATCAAATCATCCCATTGTGCACCTTCCTTATACAATGTTCCATGTCAATTATACCTCAGTAAAGCTGAGGGGAAAAGCCGAGGGGGTAGAGGTTTCAAATTTACCTCTAGAATTTTTGTGGTTAAATCAAGAGTCAACTTGTTTGATATTGAGATTTTTAATTCATGTAAAGCTAAAAAGAAACCACTAGGTGTTTTGTCGTCGTTGTTGTTGCTGCTGCTGCTATTGGTCTGCTAGTTTGTCTTCCCGACAGTCACAACCTCTGAGGGAGTCTGAACTCAATACTCGTGTGTCACAGGATGGATGCGGCCACGTGATGTAAATGATGTGGGCAGCAGGAAATAAATGACATCTGTGACTGTAGAGGCTAAATGTACACGTTGTTTCCATTCTAAATGGCTGAGAAGAGCCATGTTATTAAGTGTAATGGGATACTGCTACCTTTTTCTCATGGTGGTGGTTACAAAATTAGCAAGAAATGGCACATTGGACACTAAAGAAAAAGAATAGATGGTCTTGGGGCCTAAATAAGAAAAGGCATTTTCATGCACAACAAATAATCTTCTTACTTATTATTTTAGGTCTTCATCAATACATCATTCAACCTCATATTGTTTCGTGAATTTTAACACATTTCAAAAATATCAATATTTTCATATATGTTTAAAGTGTCCCAAAAGCATATTTACTTACGGTTCCACATTCACTTGCATCAATTCTGCTATGAAATATGGTAACAGTGCAGTATGGGTCTAATTACATAATCAAAAATCTGCTTTTTAATTTCCACTCCATGCTCCATTGCAATAGGATTTGGGAAAATTTATTCTCTTTGTCTTCTTTTGTGTCTTTTCAAACTGGAGCTATAATAGTATTTACACCATTAGTATGGTGTGAACACTAATTATGCTTAGTAATTGTTGGCTATTATTTTTATGACTACTAGTCTAGTGCTCTATAAACATTGTCTAATATTATTATTATCAGTAGCAGTAGTATTGGTGGGAGGTAGGAACTTGAATTAAGAAATTATCAAGGAAAATTTACTGAATTCAGAAATGTTTGAAGGAATTTTAAGAAACATTCTTATAATTGATATTAGATTGTTGCTTTTGACCTATCTTTAAGCTGTCTTCTTTTTACACATCTTTTAGTATTCTGTTCACTGTGCCCCCAATCTAGCATCTGAATTTCCAGGTCCGGTCCCTCATCATCACATGTGTCCATGTGGAATGTCTTCTGTCTTCCTCTGCACTTCTCCATACTTCTTCCATTTTTTCTTTTTTATTGAATGTATTGACATGATGCTGCTTAACAAAATATTACAGGTTTCAGGTGCACAGTTCTACAACACATTACCTGTATGCTGTATTGTGTGTTCACCACCCCAAGTCTTTGTCCAGGACCATTTATCCCCCCTATGCCCTCCTCCTCCTCTGCCCTGCCCCTCCCCCAGGCAGTCAATCACCACACTGTTGCTCCTGTCCCTGAGTTCTTTCTCTCTCTTTTTTCTGTTTTAGGTCAATCCCTCCACATCCCCCACCCAACCCACCCAACAACTGTCAGACTGTTATCTATGAGTCTCTATTTTGCACCATTTCCAATCTTTCTTTTCAGAGAATATTTTTGATCAACTCAATGCACTAATTCATTATAAACTCACAACACCAATTTTCTAAAATACTAATGAAGCTCATATCAAATAAGTTCTAAAGAGAACATATACTTCTGATTTGTGTCATTGTTATTTTTTCTGGGCCTAAAGGTATTGTGTTTGTTACTAAATTCTGACTTCAGAAGGAATATGTCCTTGTAATATACCCCTCTGCTCAGCACAGAGCTTAGCATAGAATAGCAATAACAAAGGGCTGATTAAATATTTTCCAAATAAATTAAAAATATCATTCACATTTAAGATGGAGATAAGCTCTACTAGAGTCACTGAAGAAACCTTTGTGATATATAATTTGGATCTAATTTTCAGAATATTGAATATAAACTGGAAGTTAACATAGCACAAATATATTTTAGATTAACTATAAGTTCTTTAATGATTAAAAACTATACAGTCAACCTCCAGATATTTCATAGATGAGATGATGAATGCTTAGTCAAGCCAATTAATAAATAAACAAGCTAATAAAATGCTGATGAGCAAATATTAATCAATTGGAATAGAGATTAGAAAAAATACTGGTAGTCACTTGGCTGTCAAAGAGTGCACTTTTGAGCCTGAAAGTTGAGACTGTTTACTAGGAGGCTATAATAATATGTGTCAAATATAAATACGAGTAACACTTTTTAGGAAAAAAATTATTTATTTTTGTATTTGCTAACTTTCACTCTGATGACAAAGGGCTTTCAGAGGTATGATGAGCAGCTTTTTTTTAAAGCTTTCTTCAATCTATAATTAATATTTTAACAATAAGTGAAGAAGACATATCTTGGAGAGGCATGCTGTTGAAAGATCATTTTAAACTATAGTTTGAAATTTTGTATTATACATATTTCAGTATTGAAAATGATGTGGGTGGTAAATGCATCACATTAAAATTCTAATTTATCAAATGAATACTTAAAAACTATATTTTATAGCCTGCAAAAAGTTCTAGTTTTTAAGAGTTCAAGATATTTTGCCTATGTATATAAATCTAAATAAATATAGATTTTAAATAGGAATATAAAGTAGTAAAATATGGATAAAATTAGCTATTGAGAATAACTGATGGACTTCAGGAAAGATGGAAATTTTATAGCTAAATTACAGCTAAAACCTTTGTTAATTTTTTTACAATTTAAAAATGAATGCCTTGCTTTACCATGAGCACCCAGCAGTACATTGTTCATTAATGTTATACATAGCTATGGTATCTATTTTTAAATTATCATAATCATTGATACAAAGTACCAAAATAATACAACTTTAGAAACTGATTTCATACACTCTATATCACAGATTCTTAAACCAATTAAAAAAATTCTACTGGTAATAAATCATACCAAAATATATTGTTCTCAGAAAAACAGAATTATTATTCATTTACTAATTAGCTAATAAATAACTCATATCATAATAAATCATTTATTTAAAAGGACACTGTTTTTACATTAACAAAGTCAAAAATGTTGAAGCAAGCATGGCATTTGATCTGATCCTTTTTTACAGTTTACAGTTTTCTTTTGTTCTCTTTCAAATTCCCATGAGTGTACAAGCAGTCCCTCACTATAACATATGGAAACACACAAAGAACATCAATGTTTTCCATCAAGTGTCTGTATACTGCACATGTGTTTGGCATACGATTTAATGTCTACAAAGTGTGTTACTTTATATAAGTAAGTAAATCAATCTTAAGAAAATGATTTCTTGAGGATCAGTTTATTCCAGTTTTGGCTCAGTGTGAAGTTCTTGCTTAACCCAGAACCCTGAGAATTTCCATGCAATGTTCAGGGACCCCATTGACATATTTTGTCCAATTGCATTTTAAAACTTGCTAATATATGGGCAACAGCCAAAGGAGCTAAACCATGATAAGTGAGATTTTGAAAGAAACCTTTTATTAATTCTAACCTATATGTCTGCAGGAAAAATCTCATATTTAGAAATACAACTGAAAGGAAAGAATTTTTAAGAATTTTACCTTCTTTTCCTTACTCAACTTTGGTAATGATGGCCTGACTCTACCAGGTCTACAGAAATATACAGGGTGTGGAAAAAGTAGGTTTACAGTTGTTCATGTGGAAAATAATACAATACATAATAAAAATAATATAAGAATATAAACCCCATGGTTTGTGTAATCACAACTTTAAACCCACTCTGCCCACCATGTCATGTCTGAATCAAGTGGTGTTGATTTTAAGATAATAATAGGTGATTTTAAGAAAGAAAGATGTAATGTCTTAGTTGAATAAAAGGTTTATTTTTGCAAATGTCTCATGCGATTTACAAATAGAACAATGATCCCTGCAAGTGTCTAGCTGCCACCACAAATATCAAGTACCACATTTGTCAATGATTCTGTAGGTTCGGGGGTTAATAGCAGAAATCAATTCATGAACATGAGTATATCCTCTGCTATAGAGAAAAAAGAAATCAAAACAAAAAAAAACAGTTGATTATAGATTGAATATTCATATTAGCAAAATTGAGTTAAATCATCTATATTAAACTAATTCAAATAATATTGGTTTATTGTTTAGTGTGCTTTGCAAGTAACAGAAAACTCAACTTGTGTCTTAATGAAAAGATTTAGCATCAGAACAAAAAAATACATGGTTAGGATGCAGTGATACCCACAGGATAAGTATGATCTTGGACAAATTTTTTGGCAGGGACTCTGTCAATATAAAATTTTTTATTTAAAAAAATGTGTTAAAATATTGTGGCTCAGGTGAGGTGTAGTGATTTATTGATGAACATGCTGTTCCCGAGCATATTAATATTCTAATGCTGTATAATTGCCACTAACAGCATAGTAAAACAACTCACATTTATTACCTCTCAGTTGCCAAAGGTCAGAAGCCAAGACACATTATGATGGTTCTCCACTGAAGGCCTGGAAGTCCTAAAATAAAGGTGAAGGTGGGTATTCTGCATCTCATCTGGGTTCAGGATCTCCTCCCAAGCCCACTGGATGATGATGGAGCAATCATTTCTTCATGGTTGTAAAACTGAGATCTCTGTTTTCCATAGATTGCAAAATGCACGTTTGCTTTCTTCCTGAGCAGCCAAATAGCTTCCAGTGTCTTCTTCAACCAGCCAGATAAAATATTCAGCTTTTAAAGGGCTCTCCTGATGGTGCCAGGCCCACCCAGGGCAAGTTTCCTTCTGCCATAAATAACATAATTACAGGAGTGATATCTCCTTATTTTCTAGATTCTACCCACACCCGGAGGAAAGAGGATAATGCAAGGGAGAGAGTCGTTGGCGTCTGTCTTAGAATTCTGCCTGCCACACTGCCAAACTTCCCATCCACTGCAATGGGAAAAGGCAGTGAGAAAATGTGACATCACTACCACCACTCACATTCCCGTGACTTCTTAGAACTGTGACTTGTACTGAAACGATATAGATCTGGTTGCCCCTACTGTTTTCTCAAACCCTTTATTTACTGTTGGCTTCATCAGTGTGAATGATGTGACATCATCATTTGAGACACCCAGGAATACACACCCGCGTGACTCCTTCGAAAGCTGCTGCCAGACTTTGCTGATGATTACCACAAAAACTCATTCCAGGATTATTCAGGAAAATATAAATGGTAGCACATTTAAAAAAATTTATCCTAAATATATCATTCTGAATTTCATAGCAGGAAATTTAAACAATACATTTTTTTATCCAAAGCATCTCTTGAATTCTTTAAGCCATAATCAGTGAATTTGATCTCTTTCCATGCTGACCATATATCTACCTTCTACTTATCCCCATGAGGAGCATTAGATAGAAGAATGTCTGACTCTTTTCTATCTTATTTATCACATGTTACATTTCCTTTGAAATGAAGCGGTGGGCTCAGGTCATGTCGCAGAGCCACCCTGGAGAACTGGTTGGTATATGGTCAGGAGCTTGCTATTGTAGTGGGGTGAGCTCCTGAGTGCCCCCAGAGGGTGCACAGAGGGCAAGGGCTGCCTACCAGCACTCCAGTGCTGTAGACCAGAGGCAGTGCCGCTGTGAGCCTGTGGCCCTGATGCCCTCACGCCCTGATGCATGACTCAAGCCAAACCTTTATGTGAATGTCAGTGGTCCAGAACCTTGGGTTCTAATAGTCACCTACATGAACAGGGTCCTCCGTTCTGGGTGGCCCCATCCCTAGTGATCTTGTGCAAAAATAGAGCTCTGACCGGCAGGACTGATTAACTCCCAGTGCCACCCCACTGAAACCCAGCCACCTACAGGACTCCACACGACCCACGAGGATTAAGTTCTGGAACTTCTCTGGGCATATGATTGACCCTCCAGAGGGGGTTGTGACTGTATGAGAAATCCTTTAAGGGAAGAGAGGGACCCTGGACCCACGGAGCCACTTCTCAAAAACTCATGACTCGATGTGCTACATTGAGGCAGCTGCAGACTCTGGCAGGTCCTTGGCACTGCAGGGAACTTACAGTATCTCAAGGAAGGGGCAAGGGGCTGAGCCTTGACTCGGGCAGAGCACCCATGTGCCCTGGTCCTGGTAATATAAATAGCTCAGGGTCACTTTGTTCCTCCATCTTTCCCTTTTTTGATCATTTGCAGCCCACCCCAAAATTTGTCCTAATGATTTTAATTGCTGGCCCATCAGGGAGCATTCTGTATATTTACTTTTTACAATAAAAATAGAACATCAAAATATTTTATTAAACAAAGACAGTCTTTCTCCATGAAATGAATTCTGTTGTCACTTCCTATTTTTGTTTCCAGTTACATGTCTTTGAATGTTCTTCATAATATTTCAAAGGTTATAGGAATATAAAGGTCTTTGCTTCCTATAAAACAGAGAATGCCTGCATTAACGTGAATTAGACAATAATTTCCTCTCATTTTCCTGGTTTAAAAATATCTCAAAATCAAATTTCTTCTCTAGTAAATTTTATAATAAGGTATGACTTTTAAATCTGATTTTATCATATTTTCCAAAATAAATTTAAAAGCTACAGGGCTCCAAATTTCATTTGCATTCATCAGTTCTGGGTTTTTTTTTTTTTTTTTTTTTGCCTAAGTCATAATCTTACCTGAACCCTTATCTACAGTATAGGTAAGAGGATCCTTCATTTTTCTAAAGTCCTCCAGTTCTACAAACTCCTTTAGGAGCTTGTTGATATATTTAACAACTATCCTGTCAAGAAATTCATTTTTCTATCTCTCACATTGTCAAACTTGTTATTTGCCTCTTTAAAAATCTCTATAAAGCTATGGCTTAGCCATTATGTTTTTTACCCTTCAGTAGAACTACTTGTACTTCAAACATGGTTAAATGGAAAACTAAATTATCAATTTTAGATTCCTTGAGATTTGACTTAATGATACTAACCTGAATAAAAATGAAATATAAGTTCAGAATATATGATAGGACATTGGGAACGTCTCTGCTCTTTGTTAACTGTGCTTCCCTTTGAGGACCAACATCATATTAAATTGTTGCAATTATTTAAAATTAAGGTCGCATTGCACTTTTAGATTAGATAATTACTAAGTTATAACAAATGATAAGATTTATATATATATACAAGTCATATATATATGTGTGTGTATATATATATATTTTATATATAAAAGATAAGCTAAAAATTGTAATTATTTAACTTACTATGTAGGCAATAATCTTATGTCTTCAACTTGATGTCTAAATTCTAAAATAGTAACATTTTCTAATTATTTATTATAATTGACACAATCTGTTCCAAATAAATAGAAAAAATAAGTGAATATGTATTGGCTGCTTAGGTTTACCTTTTATTAATGTTAAATGAGAAGGAATTTTCCAAGTCTAGTAGTCTCACTTTACAGAAAAAAAATAAATTAAAATACTAAGTTGTGTGATTTTCCCAATTTGATTTAGATGTGATTCAAATCAGCCAAAACACTAAATGTTTAATGGTTCTGTGCTGACAAAATAAGTCCAATTATTATTGAAAGGGATATTATTATTTATAGACATTTAATAATTATCGACAGAAATTAACATCCCTGGAGTTAATAAAGAGAGCGTGCTATTTCTTGCCCTCTTTTTTTCCCCAAGATGATTTGCCTGTATACCTATAACAAACATGTAATTATGGTCTCATTTCTAAAAGAACAAGTACTCGATGGGTAAAGGACTGGAAATATGCATCTCCAGGGTGAGAGCGCAGAGGTGGAACCCAGCCAGGGACGTGACCACGGCAACGGGCATGGGGTGGGAGACGGGGCTGCAGCCCAGCTCCATCTGCTCCCCAGCGTTGCACAGCCTGCAGAAACCAAATGCACAGTGAAGAAAAACGCAAACAGGTGCACCTTCTACAAACGTGGACTTCTCCGTTACCAAATCCCTAAGAATAATTATTAGAAATACCACATATTGATTAGAACATTCCCTGACATGAAGAAAAGAATGCTTTCATTATAATGACTAAGAGCTAAGAATAAGCATTGTATGTTGTGGTTGTGATTTCTCTCTCTACCTGGGCCCCTACTCTTAATTTCACCATCACCATCTATAATAGCACATAAGAAAGAAAAATGAAACCAAAACAACAGAAATCCATAGAGCTTATGGGAACTCTCAATTCCCTGGAACAAGATAATTACGCAAGCAGGGATTGTAAGTTTTGCTGCAGAAAGCATTTGAGAGTTATGTATGAGAGGGAGGCAAGTTATGTAGCTTAAAACTAGACTTAACTGGAAAGCTCTGAGTCAAGTTGCCAGGGGCTGTTCATAGCTGTGTAGGTGGCGTCTTGTTAAGACTTTGTTGGACCAAGTTCAATGTGCTTCCTCTGTCATTGTAGTGGTGGACAAGCCTGCCTTTTGTTGTTGCTGTTGTTAGTATTTGTTTGTTTATATAATGTTCTCCTCTCCTCATTTGCCTCTGAAGTTCTGGAGAAAAGATGAGAGAGTGAAGAGAGAATGTAACTAGAAAGCTGAGTGTTTGGGGAGAAATCAGGATAGTATACTAGAGTTAATAACATATCTACAAGAGTTTATAGGACCTTACTTATATAAATAAAATTGTTTGAAGTTATAGTGTTAAGTGATTTGTTATACCAAAATTACAACATTAATATACAATAATAATAATATGTATAAAATAAAGCAATTTAAAAAAAACGGAGAGAGGTAAAAGCTGGACTCTCCTCTAAACAGTTGTCTTACTAGGGTGGGAGGAAAAGGATATGGGCAGAAAAGTGGAAGAGTATTGTCAGCTCTGCTACGTTGGTGATAAGAGACACTGAGAATAAGAGCAAAGGAACAAGACATCAGGCAAATCAAGTGGAGTTGCTTTCAAGCAGGGAGTGAGACTTAGTCAAGTATCGAGGGAATAATCCACATCAGTTTCATGGAAAGCTTTTAAGGGTGATACTAATGTTCTCTTTGTAAATAAAACTTTTCTTGCACTGGGAAAACCATGCGAGAGTGTTTAGGGATGAAGTACCCTGACGACTTTATTCCATATTCTTTGCACACATTCAAAGCACAGTCAGATTCAAGCCTAAAAAGGGGAATTGTTTCAGGCTTAGAAGAAGGTGGAGGAAAAACCTAAAGGTATTTCTCACCTGCTGAACAATATATATCTTTTAAGCCCTCTGTTCTCAGAGTCTGGGTAAAGAGACCTCTCTAGAGAGACTAATGGCTGAGAAACACTATCCATTCTGGATATACTTATAGCCTAGACATGCTTAGAACATGGGCTGACCATCCAGGACAGACAGACTGATCCCAGAAAACTGATCTCTCCTGAAATATGGTTCTCTCCTGATACTCTGAATGCTGATTCTGTTACATAGACTCCTTCGTACCAAAAGCATGGCCATTGCAGGGGCACCCCCACCTCTGGCACACAGAATTCTTCCTCAGCCCCTCACTCTACATGGGGGGGGGTCAATGGATGGAATCTGCAATGGGTGGTTTATGAAAGTGGAATTAGTTACAAATCCTAATTATAAAAAGAATGACATATCAAATTTGGTCCATGTGTGAAGTCTAATACGTCTTCATCAGTAGCAAGACTAGCCTATTTAGATTTCTTTCTGTCCAAAGAACAATGGAGACTGGTTATAATAAATTAGATGGAGCAAATTATATAGACATGTTCACATTAAATATAATGTAACATATTGCATATTTTATGTGGATTCAGGTTATACCCTAAAAACAAATAAACAAAAAACCTAAGATTGCTCTTAAGGGTTTTGTTTGTTTTCTCTTTCCAGTGCAGGGAGCTACGGATGTTGGCTCCTGACGTAGATGTACAGGCAGATAGCCCATCAGCAGAGATCTGTTAACATCACCCTGCGAGAATCTCAGTTTAGTGAAGACTCAGTCTCATATTTTTCAGATTTTTGTGACACATCTGGCATAGAAGAATATATTCAATTTTCTTAAATAACATTTAACAATAAAGATTATGTTTATAATAAGTCATTTCTTAAAATATCTAGGAGTTTTAGTCATTTGGATGTACAGTTAATAGCTCTCTAACATGAATTATAGAAAAAACTGAAATTATAAGGATTGCCCAATCTTTAAAAAATATTCACTGGCTGGCTGTGAGAAATTTATGTACCAGTTCAAACTTATATAAGTTCTAAGCCTTAATGGGATTCTTAAATCTATCTACTTAAATATACAAATTTCTCAAGAATTAACTTATGAAGCAAACATAAAGCCATTCATTTTAATTTTGAAAAATATTTAAAATGTGCAAATCATGCCTTACTTGAAAGTTAATTAGAAAAGTTTACAGAAAAAGACAAAAACTGTATCCTCTCTTCTTCTGTATATCTCCCAGGATATTGGATATACAAAAGGTTTTGCCAAATGGTACCCAGTGTGTTTAAAGAGTGGAAGAGTATGGAGTATTGTTGACCCTGGCAAAAGTCTACATTTTTTCTGATAATAAAAATGAAGAAACAAAGATGCACAAATAGGTTACTTTCAGTTCCCTGGAAGTAATACTATTTACTGAATTCTTCAGTGAGTTTTGCCCAGAATAAAGATGACTCATGAAAACTATTCTTAAAAAACAAACCAAAAAAAAAGCAAAACAAACAAAACAAACAAACAAAGAACCTTAATAGTTCAAGTAAGCACAGCACATTGTCTTGAGCAAAGGCCCAGAATGCCTGGGGAGACTGGGGAGAGTATTGCCTTGAAATTCTAGTCTCTCCCTCTGTCTCAGAGGTCTCACCTACCACAGTAATATGGCCACCCAACTCTTGATTTTCCCAGACTTCTTAAATGCTTTTTTCTAGCCAAAGTAGCATAGTAAAAGTTTCCCAAATATTTCTATTTATTTTTTCTCTATGATCTTGTGTACAATGTTTCATCGGCCTGAATTCCTGAATCTTCCCGAACCCTTGCCTTCCTTCCATCCCTGTCACTTCCTATTCAGTGTCTGAGCCCTTGCTCACAGTCCTTTTCTGAATACTTTATACTTATTTGTCTTAGATTAAAAAACAATTCTCCTAATTATGATTGTAACTGTAACCTCATCTATCCTTGTTGCATTGATTACACCCTTTCCCATTGAAATCTCCAATTTGAATGTTCAATATTTATTTAAATGTGTTGTTTACATTATTGCATTGCAGGAAATGTTTTCTCCATGTTTATGCTCCAACTCTATCTTTATTCCCACCAAACCCAAACATAGAGTGTGTGCGGAGGTCACTAAGTAAATATTTTCATTTAGGGATGAAAATAACAGTTCCTTTATATCATTTGTTTTTTTGCAGATTACTTTGGCTTCCTTTGTTCTATTCTTATACTTAATTTTAAAATTAAATACCATATTTAAGCAACAAAAATAGACGAGGGAGTCTTCACAGCAAGAGTACTAACCGTGAATGTGAAAGTTTCAGAAGCTGAGAAGTGAAAGGCGCACGTTATCCTCATTGAACATGGCTGGATTTACAAGTAGCCATTTCCAACTCACCTCTTTCTGACTTGTATTTGCATGACATGACCTGGAAATTTGGTAGGAATGATTTCCTATTCATTGCCTTTCCTTCATTCATGTGACCATTCAATAAAGTAACACGTGCATCTTGATTAAGCTTTGCATTTGGAACCAACTGCGCCCCATGTAAAAGTTCAAGTGGACAGATATTCTTAAGAAATGCTTTTGCACAAAAAGATCAATGGCATATTATGCTGTACAGAGACGAAGGTTCTAAGTACATTCTGGTTTTTAACAAGTAACAAGGAAATTACAAACTGGATCAATATGTCCAACAGAATGCCTGTTCATTTGCTACTAACTCAGGCTATTCTTGGAGATTCTTGGGCAGCTTTTCTACATTTTGTTTTCAGAGCTGACACATGAAAACCTCAGGACTGAAATGCATCCCACTCTGTGTGGGAAGCATTTTCACTGGTATCCAAGGATGACACAAACACTTTCATCATTGGGCTGAATAATAGACCTTCCTCCCGGGAGCAGCTCCTCACAGGGAGCTCCCTGCACCCATTCTGTCAGACTACAATGTAACAACTTGAGAGATTGTGGCCCACTCGCACATAAGGTGTTTGTATTTTTCCCAGGCTTTTGTCCAAGTGATAATCTGAAGGCTAGATTTCAAAATTAAAAAACAAATGTCACTGAAATTTCTGTTCTGGGCATTTTAAAAACATTCTGAATCCTACAAAATGGTATTATTGTTTTCATGCTCTTAAAGATTTTCCTACAGAGAATATAACAATAGCCATAGAAAAAAATCAAAACTGGGTCCAAAACATTTGCAATTGAAATAAAAGCAAAAAAGCAATTTTTAGCTTAATACAATAGAAAGTTAGTTTTATTGACCTAAAAATGATGCAATACTGCCCATAAATCCAATTACTTTATAAGTAGCACTTAGGGTAATAAGAGAATTTTCTAAATGTTGTAGTGTGTTCACATTTTTGATTACATACACATAACTATTGCTTTTATTTTAATTTTGATAAAAATATAATTGATATACAATGTTATATCAGTTTCAGGTGTACAATGCCATGATTTGGCATATATATTCCTTACATTGTGATCACCACAATAAATATGTAACTGTCACCATACAAAGTTATTACAATAATATTGACTATATTCATATCTCTATGCTATGTATTACATCCTATTACTTACATATTTGTTTAATACTGGAGGTTTTTACCTCTTATTCCCCTTCACCTTTATCATCCATCTCTCCCACCCTAAGTTTGCTTTTAAAAAGCTATTTTCAAATCTATTATTAACAAAACTTCTCAAATAATGCTGCATTTTATGGATGTTATGATAAAACTTGCATGTAATCCTTCTTTCTAATTGTAGCATTGCAATCTTTGCACAAACCCAAGTCACTGAGAGCAGGGTCTCCGTGACTTTCTTGCTTTGTAAGCCTGCTCCCTGCAAACTGATCAAATATTTAATACAAAAGTGAATATAGAACCTTGAACTAAAAGATATAATCAATCTCCTTGTTATGCTAGGGTAGAGTCATAGCCATCTTTATACAAGTTTATCTAAGAAAAAAGTCTTCTTTACAGATTCATTTGGTTGAAATTAACACTATAGAAGTGCCCCATCCCCAGGTGGCTATGGAAGGCACTGGGGCTTTTCCTTTGCACCAAATGTTAACAATTTTAAATGGATGAGGAGACCATTGATGATTCTACTGACATATAAACATTTCATATATTAAGAATTTCCCTTTAAAAGACCACAGAACTATTTCAAAACCCTGTTAAAATGGAGAGCATTACAGAAAGAGTAATTACAAAAGTATACATGGAATGAAAGAAGCCATTTACTGCCTAGGAGAAATAAATAAATATTTTGAGGTAATGCAAAGAATTAAAAGGTTAAAATATAACAACTCATAAAACTCGGGGTATTAGAGCTGAATTAAAGGTGACATAATTGGTGTTGAGTTGACCCATAGATTGAATTTGTGGCTGCCAGTGTTGTATAGTTGACCTTTGAAGAGTATGGGTTTGAACTGCATGGGTGCACTTGAACTTGAAATTTTCCAAATACATACTATAAATGTATTCTCTCTCTCTTATGATTTTAATATAATTTTCTTTTTACCATTCTATTTTATTATAAAAATACAGTATATAACACATATAACATACAAAATACGTGTTAACTGTTCGTGTTATTAAGGCTTCCTGTTGATAGTTGGCTATTATCAGTAGGCTCTATTAAGTTTTGGGGGAGTCAAAAGTTATACGCAAATCTTTAACTGCTCAGAAGTGAACATCTCTAAGCCCCACACTGTTGAATAGTCAATTGTGGTAGTAATAATAATAATAAATTACAGTAATAGTAACAATGAAAAAATGTTGCTTCTTTCATCAGTATTATCATTACCAAAATAATCATTATCACCACCATGACCAAGTGAAGAAAATTTCCACAAGCATATGAAATCATAAGAAAACCTTCATATTCAAATATTCTTAATATTTCATATTTAGTTCACTCAGAGTGAACATCAGGTTTTAAATTGTGAAGTGCTTGGTATCTGGTGGTGATTAGTGTGAGCCACCTAAGAATAAGAATTGACAATAAAGAGTAGAGCCATGAAGACTTAAGTCTTGCCTGGAATTTTAAATTAAAATTTAGATCTTATATCTGCATCTTTCCTTTCGTCCTTACCTATTTCACTCTTCAGGCTTTCAATACACCTGAACTGAATGCTTTTTGATTATGCAAACTTTTGTGAGACTTACAATTTATGGCTATATGTAACCATTAACACAAACACATTTATCACAAAATGATAGAAATACTGAAAGAAAAAAATAACTTGAAGATTCTTCTCATTGATATAAATCTTGTTGAAATAAAACTGAGATAAAAATTGCAAAATTTGATGCAATAAAGGGTCTGGTGAGATAATATATTAATGGTATATTCAGTTATGTTGTCCATATTATTCATGAAAAATAAAAACCTACTTTTAGAGTCTATAGTCTTTTACCAACTGCCTTTCACACAGAGCAGCACCTGACCGGCAATAGACACTAAATATATAGCTGTTTACTGAATACACAGATACATTCATTTTCTTTTTAATTTAGCAAACACTTGTATAGTTAGACACACTTCTAAACACTTTAGTTTTTTGTTCCTATTTAATTCATTTAACCACCTTATGGGTTAAATGCTAGTTAAGTGCTAGTATGAACCAACCTTGCCAGCCCCTTGCTTTCTGGCCTTCTGAATTGTTGTAGAATGAATTTCCTTGGTTTCAGTCATCTGATTTGTGGTAATTTCTTACGGTAGCCCTAGGAAACTGATACAACATGTAAGCAGGTATACGTTTAAAAATAACAAATCTAAGAACTCATTGCAAGATATCTTTCATTTCCTGGCTTATTTCACTTAGCATAATGCTCTCCAGTTCCATTCATGCTGTTGTGAAGGGTAGGACTCCTTCTGTCTTTCTGCTGTGTAGCATTCCATTGTGTAAATGCACCATAGTTTTTTGGCCCACTCATTTACTGATGGGCACTTAGATTGCTTCCAGCACTTGGCTATTGTACTGTTGTGCTGCTATGAAGTGGAACCTAATCAAAAAAACAAACAAGAAAGCAAAATATAACCAGAGACATTGAAATCAAGAACAAGCTGACAGTAACCACAAGTGAGTGGGAAGAGGGATAACAGGAGAAAGAAGGGGAAGGGTAAAGTCAAAGAATGTGTATAAAGAACCCATGGACAAAGCCAAAGGGAGGTAGGATTGAGGGTGGGAAGTGGGGTGGGTGGGGTGGGGCATGTGGTAGCAGGAAAATGGAGATAACTGTATCTGAACAACAATAAAAAAAGAAAAAAAGAATAAAATACTTAGAGATAAATTCACCAAGTATATAGAAGATGTATACACTGAAAACTACCAAATGTTTCTGAAAGTAAATAAAAAAAAAAAAACAAAGAAATGGGGAAAAAAGAACTTACTTCAATGTAAACAAATATTTTTAAATATTAAAAATATATGAGTAAACAAATAAATTTAAATATTTAAAAAACACCAGTACTCATAGTGATCACCAAAATCCTCTCATTTTAGCTTTTTCTCTCTATTCTTTAGGGACACTGGCCCACTTGTTTTTTTTAATTAATTAATTTGTTTTTATTGTTGTTCTAGTACAGTTCTCCCAATTTTCCCCTGTGTCCCTCATATTTTTAAAAATTTATTTATTTATTTTTATTCAGTTACAATTGTCTGCATTTTCTCCCCTAGTCCCTCATATTTTTAAGATGATTATGTTAGTTGGCCTGGTCAGTGTTGGGAACCGCCCTGCCTGGTTTCAGAGGCTGTAACCCCTCATGGTTAAGGCTGAGTCAGAGTTGGGACCATAAGCCACTAAGGAGACAAAGCTTCTCTCCCTGGCAGGGGTGCCACCTCTGTCCACTTCACCCTGCTTGGCTCTGAGCTTGGCCAGTTAGCCAATGACGGGTAAGAATCCTCAAGGGAGGATCAACCTAAGACAGGTTCTGGTCACGGAAGAGGCCTGCAGGGAAGGACTCGGGGGGCTGTGGAAAAGGGGGTGATGGACCCTCGCCCCTCGGCTTTGAAATAGCCTGAGTCCTCATTCTGTCTGCAAGAAGTCTCCTAATCTCTTGGCTGCCTTACTTCCCTTGCCTAATTTAAGCCTGAAGCAATAACAGAGGCGGTGCAGTCCTGTGCTGGGAGGGGCGGATTCCCTGGGGAATCAGGCCTAACAAAAATACATACATTCCTGTGAAACCTACTTAATTTGTACCCTCAGT
This sequence comes from Desmodus rotundus, assembly GCF_022682495.2. NCBI lineage: Eukaryota > Metazoa > Chordata > Mammalia > Chiroptera > Phyllostomidae > Desmodus > Desmodus rotundus. The sequence continues at coordinate 16,165,931 of NC_071388.1, read as the reverse complement.
TTAAAAGATAAGGGTCCAGACCTGAGATGAGTCTAGCGCCTAAAGTTGTATGGCTCTCTAACTAATTGGCTGTAACTCAGAATAAACCCTCAAAGTTCTTTGTAAATCATGTATTGTTTAACCCTTACTGGCTGACAATGATTGATGAGCTTTATCTATTTTCCTATGCGAATGAACCTAATAAAAGCCCCTGGAGAGAGAGGCACTGGGCCCTTCTCCTTTGAGAGAAGCGGCCACCTTTCCTCTCCAAGCAGATCATGTCTTGGTAGTCTTATTCTTCATCCATGGTGGTCTGGGGGGCTGCGTTAAAGCCCCCGGACAGGTCAGTGGGCCTTTAATCTAAAAAATGTGAGCAAATGGAACAGACTGACAGCAGTCAGAGGGGAGGAGGCAGTGAGGGACCCAATGAAAGAAGGTGAAAGATCAACCGAAGAACATGTGTGCATGGCCCCCACACACAGACAACAGCATGGTGATGGCCAGAGGGAAGGGAAAGCAGGGGCTGGAGGGAGACTGGCCAAGCAGGGGTGGGGGTGGGCATGAGAACATCTGCAATAATGTAATAGTGTGAACAATAAAAATAAAGGAAAAAATGTGGGCATGATAAAGAAACAGCTGGAGGCACTCAGAGCAAGGGCATCAGCTGCCTGTTAGCCAAGGAACCGAGCCTTACCTATCATTTATGTCTTTGGAACTCTATAGAAATTACTCTGAAGAGATACACCATCTGAATTCTATAGATATTACTACAGATTTTCATTCTCATTCAAATCAAAATACGTATGCATTTACTTTCCAACTATTTGGTTATTAAAATGGTTTTCAAAATACACCCTGCTAATTAAGTTTAATGGAGCCAACTACAGGTGGCCCTGCCCCCTCCCAACCCCATTCTAAAGAAAAAGATATTTATGATCTTGGCTGATAAGGGATTTTTATCTAAGAAAGTGTGTCTTTTTTCTTATTGCAATTCTTTTAGTTTATCAACTAAGTAAGTAAAGTTGAACTTGACATAGTTTCTATCATGGTTTTATATTAAAAATAGAAGCAAAGTTAGTGAAATCATTTACTTTAATGGATTTTTTCTGCTCTTGGTTCATTCCAAAAAAAATTTTATAGCTTTTTTATTCATCATTTATCCAGAAATTCAAAACACTGTTTTGAATCCACTACTATCATTTTAGAAAATAGAACAATATTCAAATTTCATATTTTGAATAAGCCTCATTTTGTCTAAAACTAATAACTAAGATAGTTAAAATTAGAATTTTAGAAAACACTGTCTTTTAATTAAGCTTGAGCTGTCCTTTAAATTTATATCCACAATATTCATATATATTCATTAACTTCAGATGTAATTAGAAAGCATGTAATTAATGCAATGGTTCTGAAAGTTTATCAAATTACCACCAATCATCATAGTTTCTTGATGATCCTTGGCAAGATGGTGCTAGAAATCAATAAACTACTAATTATGAATTACTAATTGTAATGACTCCACAAGGTCTTAAAAACAACATCACTGTTTAAATTAAATTAACTTAGTTTTATTGACCTAATTATTGAAGGATGAGTTGTTTCAAGTTATAAAATTTTGAACTGACATTTGAAATTACTTCTGGTGTTATAATTAATGCCAATTCTTCTGAAAGCAAGAACCACAGACAAAAAGATTCTAAAGATAAGTGTTTATACCAATTAACACAAGATTGCTTAGTAGATGCCATGAAAGAAAAGAACTGTTAAAACATGTTCAGACATTTCTATTTTAGCTGTTAATAAAAGCAAACAGACATGGGAATGTAGAATCAATGACCTCTCAAGAATTTCTAGGCAAACATTTCTTACATTCCCTGGATGTAAGTGTCCTGAGAATGTGTGAAAACAACAACAAACACCACCACAGCTCTCCGATTGGCATTACGATCAACACTGTTACAATCAATCAGCTTCTCTTCAAGCTTCAAGTCCCCTGCTATGCATCAGCAAGGTGATCATTTTCTAATAAGTTGTTTCACATTATAAACTCTAGAAGAGTAATCTTTTAATCAATTCTATTATGTAGTGAATGAGCAATTTAAACAATTATTTCAGATATCGTCAGATTGAATCTTGGTTCAGAAACACAGGTGAAGTGAGATTGGTTCAAACTTCAGAACATTACTTTTACTTGGAATCACATGTTAATTGCTTAGGCATACAAAAATTCACGGCTTAATTATTCTCCCATTCACACTGACAAGTGGAGTACATTTGTAAATGACTACTCTGCCTGTGTTAAAGGACGTTCCTGTCAATATCCACATACTCAGCTCTCTTCAGGGTGGTAACTTAAGGGATCTCAGCTGGGAAACTCCTCAAGACTTTGGCAAAAAGGCAAAACCAAAATAAAATAACTTCAGCACTGATAACCCTTCTTGATTTTATTTTGGGTAATTTTGCCACTATCCAAGTGATGTAAATGTTTTCTAGAAGTTGTGAACTTGAAGCAGGCCTGTCATCTGATTTGAAAGATGCCAATGCCCCTCTTCACCATCTATGTGTTCAGTAGTTCTCACACTGACACGAAGCTGCACTACCCTGCCCGCCTGTGTCCATGGTGATGAAATCAGTCTAAAAATAATAGTGTCTTATATTTCAGATTGAAATAAGTTAGTCCTAAAACTGAGTGCGTTAGAATTCTAGATCATAATCTTTGTGATTTCTTAATGTTTCATTGCAAATTTTCCAAGGGGACCACTTTGTCCACAATAGATGCTAGCTGGTATCACCCTTGTCAACTGAATGCAAATGAATCAGTAGCCTTCCCTAGAATTAAATGACAAAGTTATATTCAAGGGTCTTAAGAATTACAAATCTTAAAACACCACCAAGGTAACACCCACACTGTTCCAAAGAAAGGAGAAAAATTGAGAGCTCTAATAGTAAAAAGTACATTTTTCAGAAGAATCAGTCCTGAATTTTCAGCCTCCGGAGTGGTCCAACATGGTGATCTTCCATACGTCAGGCATTCTGGGTAATGGATGTCAGGCAGTCTGGACACGTGAACATTCTTCCTAAATTCTCTCAAGGGTTGCTTGTAGGATTTATATGGGTATATAGGCGATTGAGGCCCAAATGAAAAGTTTAAAAGTTTAAGTCCTTGGACTAGTTAAAGTAAAATAAAATCTGTTCCTCATGTTTCTGACTTAAACATTTTTGTAAGGTTTGCTATGGTAACTCTGTTTTGTTTCTTTACTTTTTCCTCACCTTTCAAAGCCCAGAATGCGCCAACTTTTCAAATAGCTCACATCTTTTCAAATCAATATGCCATATTTTCTATTTTGTTACCTCTCTCCTTTTTTGGACCAGCAGCTTGGGGAAGGGAGTTTTAACACATACAGATGTTCCATGGACAATTAATGCCATCATCCCCACCCACCCACCTTTCTTTTCCCTCCTTGGTACAAGGAAGACAAATGAATAAACCTATGACTATAACATCACAGCTCCAAAATACACAACCAAACATTGGCTTTCAGGGCTCTTTCAATATATACCATTCCTTATCAGTACTTGAGTTGCTAAGTTATTAATAGTTTCTAGCTATTGTTTCTTCTGATTTATTCTTTTTCTAACTAAAGTGGTTTTGATTTTAATCCAACTTTGGATTCAGATGATGACATTCATCTGAATGCCTGTCTGTGGAAACTTTACCTTGGTTCAAGTGATATAACCTGTTAAATCGATTGCTTGGCCAAGTATTCTTTTCTTTTTGAGAGAACCTAATAATGCCTGTGTTAACTAATCTAAGAAAGACGTAGAATTGGCACTTATTTCCAAGAGCTCTGGCTGTTATAAACTTTCAGAATATCTTACCCCATGAGAAAAAAAATAGGGTTGATTTGAGATCAATACTGGTGACCTTACAGAACAGTTCTTTTGGGGGAGTCTTAGATAAACTTTTATTTTATTCTAAAAAGGCTTTGCTGCTCTCTCTGAGGGCAATTTAGAACGAATGGAACTGAACAAGGTGGCTTTAATACTTCCCTCAGTTTGACTAAAACTTAGATAGGCTTCTTCCCCCCTCTAGATATCTGATCCCCTCCCCCCACAACCCCTGCTCTCATCCTGGAATTTATGGAATCCAGGTAGCCTAATCACAGAGAAAAAAATCCCAAGCCAACTAACCCTAATTGCAAACTCAATAAGCAAACACAACCCATTGACCTCCCCCCACACACCCTCCAGTACTGTTCCAGTAGCTCCTCCAAGCCCTTAAAAATTCCACCATCCTTTGTTTCAACAGAATTAAGTTCATAATTTGTTATGCTCTCCCTCCCCTATTGCAATAATCTTGACTAAAGTTATCTTTGCCTGTTTAACATTGTCTGGTGCAATTTTCTTTGACAAGTGTGAAATCAACCTTATTGTACTGGTTACACGCAGTGACTAAGTGAGGATGCACAGAATGAGAATTTGAGTAACATCTAACATAGACAATTTTCCATCGCCGAAAGGAAGATGGAGTCATCTGATCTTCTCGTATCCCTTCTATATACAAAAGCCTTCCATTTTTTAACTATTTATTCTTATTTAAGTATAGTTTGTATATAATCTTATATTGGTTTTATCATTTCTGATTTATAATATAGTGACTCAATAGTTTATACCTTACAATGTGATCACTCCAATAATTCTTCCATTCTGCGTAACTCCTTGGAGCTCCTCTCTATTTGTTAAATGAAATACTGCCCAATTTATCAACTGTTTAATAAAGTCATTTAGGTCTTTGAAATTTAACCCATTGAATGTTTGTTATTTAACTATATGTATATATTATCGGTTCTGTTTTTCTGGAGAACACTCCTGAGTAATGCACACACACACATTAGGTATTACTTTATATTTATACTTAAAGAATTAGCTATTATATTTATTTTTAAATCATTTTTAATGATGTTTAATGTGTAGCACCTAACAAAGTGGCACCCAATAAATGTTGTAGATTGTAAATTCAATGGAAGGGCAAGCATGATGCAATCAGTCCTCAGTGACCCTAGAGACTGTGTGTTTCCAACACTCATAACAAAATATTTCCCCTACATGTTGTGGAATTGACTGGAAAAATATACAAATATCATATGCTATGATTATTTCTTCAACAGACAAGTTTTAACTCGATTCAACACATTTTAGTTTCTGTTTTAGTTCCACTTGTTTCTATCTTGTATGATTTCGGCAAAGGGGTTACTGTGAGAATTTATTACATATTATTTTTCCTGTCAAGATCACATTGGTGTTTTTATGATGTTAGTTTAGTCTTAGTTTTCCTTATTATATTAGAAGACATCAGTGGCAATTACATTTTGAACTGTATCTTCCTTGCTAGCTACAAATGATTTTTTATCTTAAAGAGGTTATAACATCTCCTCGTGCATTCTAAAGGTGCAGCCTTTAATGCACTAAATTCGAACAGACCTCGCAGAAGCAGATCTTTCTTTTGCACAAGCACAGATTGAAATGGCATGACCCTGTACCTTCAGTCAAAATGGTCAGATATGGAGCTGATGTTTTTTATCTAAGTGGTTCAGCTCTCCAGCTCTTTAAAAATTATTCTCTGAATGCCTAATTGATTGTGTTACCATCTGTGTACCTCACTCTAATTCAACAGAATGAAAAGAATATTTTGTATCTTCTTTACCAGGTTAAATAAAGTAGACCTCATTTTAACTGCACATATTTAGAAAAGTATCAAGAAAGTATATTTGGTAAAAATTAGGACTAAACATCTTGTTTTTAAAACACATGTCAAAAGTTACTGTTATCAATATATGGTTAGGTCTGAAAAGAATCTGAATACTTTTATCTCTGGTTTACTTTGTAACTTTTACTTTTAAAATAATAGTTATTCTCCATATCCCCCCACTCAGTAGTATCACTTTTTCTTTTATACTTAAGAAAGGCATGTAGAGAAATCCTGTGTCATAAAATGTGTTACCATATGCCAGCTCTCCACACCGTATACTCTTGTCACCTTTGTAAAGTGACAGAGATGTTAACAGCAGTGGCATAATAAATGCTAAATGCAATTAAACTTCATTTCAAATACATTTGACACCTCTTTGTGAGTGGGAACATGTTTTTGCCCTGTTTGATATGCTTGAAGATTGCCAGGCTGGCTCAAGATAAAGATTCATTTGTCTTTGGGAAAAATCTTTAATTGTTGAACAAAGTAAAAAAAAAAAAAACACAGAAATTTATGTCAAAAAAGGAGGTATGGAAGGAAGTAGAACAATTAAGAACTTTACAGAGGAGGATTTTAATGTAGATTTTTAAATTGGAAATAATAAATAACACACTTGTTTTTCTCAAGCAAGGTCTAATTTTTATACAATAACACTCTGCTCATAATTTTATTTTCTGACTGGAATACAGAAACAAAGTGATTATATAAAAATAAAAATATGAAAATTATATGAAAATTAATTATATGAAAATTACAATCTGAATTTATAGACAGATTTCAGAATCCTTTTAAATATAAGATTTTTTTTTACCTATTGCATACAAAATAATCTGGCCTTTCTAACCTCTCAATAAATGTTAATCATATTTTGGGTTTTTTTTAAAGATTTTTTTATTTTTAGACAGAAGGGAAGGGAGAGAGAAAGAGAGGGAGAGAAACATCAATGTGTGGTTGCCTCTCATTCACCCCCACTGGGGCCCCAGCTACCACCTAGGCACATGCTCTGTCTGGGAATCGAACTGGCCACCTTTTGGTTCACAGGCAGCACACAATCCACTGAGCCACACCAGCCAGGGAATATTCTTATTCAGTTCTATCATTTTCTTTGAACACATCTGAAAATCTTTCAAGGTTTTCATATATATTCATAATGTCAGAATTCCATATTAGAAAGTCAGGATTTGGGGGAGCTGTTGTCTTGTTTGTTTTTGTTTTCATGGCTAGTCATGCAGAACACTGCTTATGAAATATCTTTTACAGTTAAAACTTCAGATTGAGCTTACTAAGGAATAATAGCATTTAACACAATAGGCTTGGAATATGTATTGAATCTGTTATCGAGGTCAATTTTCTCAAGTCAGTACTAACAAGTGAGAGTCAACCTACAATTGCATAGACAGGAAGTTATCTACTCTATTCAGTGTTTGAACAAGTACAAATGTGCATAGAATAAAAATCAAAAAGCACAATAGGCTCCATAGCATAATGCTGATCCTCTTCACTTATATCCCACAGCCTCCAGGTTCTATTATCAGAGATAACTTTTATTACCTATTCCTCATTATTTTACCTGAGATATAATAGGATTATACAAACACTAACCTAAGTACTTCCTCATTTTTATCTTTTTTAACCTAGCATCCTAGCTTGGAAATGATGTGTTATCAGTACACAGAGAGCTCTCACATTCACTTTTAAATGAAACACACTACTTCTTCAAAAGGATGCACTGTAATGTGTTCAGCCAATCTTTATAGATAAGTATACAAACATTTCCCTCAAATCCTTTCTTTTCACAGGTGAGGTTGCAGTAGATATTGATAATGGAGTAAATAAAATAGAATAAGTGTTGCTAAGAGAGTCACTTAAAATGGCATTGAGGGGCCATTGAGGAAGCAGAGCTTGTATGCATCCCATACCTCTGTTCTTGGAACAATTGTTAAGTTGCTGACCTATTGCCAAACTCATCTCTAGGCTGAACAACAAATCTGCTGGATCGATGATTGCTACATGGACGCATACAGACTTTACTTCTTCCTCAGCAATGTGACCAGACCATCTGCATTCTGCAACTTGAAAGGAACCAATCCATCTCAAAAACCAGCACCCTTCATTTGCATAATGGGATAACCAATCCAAAATGACCTAGCCAACATCCTTTACTTACATGGAGGACCTAATGAGAACTGCTCTCACGGTTTGGCCCTTCATGGACTCTGCCTTCCTTTGTTCCCTTCAAAGCACAATCTAGGTTGTTACTTGAATCTGAACCCCAAACTGTAATCTTTCTTTTGCTCAAATAATTGTTTTATTCTTTATGAGAATATATATAGAATATATATTATTTATGAGTATATACGCACACATACAGGGTCCGGAAGAAGTAATACCTGTTTGAGTGTGTTTGGTAGGGTAATAATATAGGTGTAATAATTTATGGTTTTAATTTGAACATTTTACCTAAAATATTATATGATATGCTTGAGCATGATATTATGTTACAGAATTACATGCTTATGATTTCACAGTAAATGATTTTATAATGAAAAAAGGGTGTTATTTGTGCTGGACCCTGTATGTTGTTAACAGTATCTATCTCAGTTTAGGTTCTACCAGAAACAGAATATAACAAAAGCTCTTGGATACAAATTATTTGTTTGGTAATGATTCCAGTAATGGGACAGGGATAGAGTCAGAGGTAAAGGAGACAATCCAACAAAAAGTGTAATTTTAAGAAACTTGTCAACGTGGTCCACTAGGTGTCAGCCTTGCTGGAGAACTCTGGCACACAGGGTAGAGCACACCTTAGTTCTTCCCATTCAGAGGCCAGGAAACGATAACATTTATCTAGGTACTCCCCACACAGTCCATTATTGGTTGTGGGATGTTTACAGGGACATTAGTTCTTTAGCACTTCTGGTATATCTGTGCATGTTCCGAGTTTAGTCTTATAGCTTAAAGAAAACCCTCAGAAGAAAATGCAGATGCTCCCATGAAGTTGCCTTCTCCTTATACAGATAGAGAGAGGGTATGAATAGGCCACAGGAACTATCCTCTGCATTAGCCTTATAGGTGTGTCTTTTTGTATAAGAGTCTAAGGGTATGTGTATTTTTAGCCTTGCAAATGACCATATACACTCACGCCAACAGTGTGTCTGAAGCAGGGTGCAGCCAAGAGGAGGGCACCAAGAAGGGATTTGTAATGGGGTCCAAGACTCGGGGTGTCCAGGAAATATTAGAAAAATGTATGTAGGATGTCCTCACCCCCACAAGCCTGAGCCAGGGGGGATGGGACACATGGAACAGAGCCATTCAGAGCTGTTTTGGGTAGCAACAGCTTTGTAGCTAACCCCTGGCAGTCATTTAACATATCTATAACCTTTAACTGGTTTCATAGATATGTTAAATAGCTGTGGCCCTGCTTTGAGCCAGGGAGATGGGAGTGACTTCCACCCAAGATGGGTCTAGGAAGCAACTCCCCCTGGTTACAGAGCCTGCGTGGGAGCTTGGAGATGATTGGCTCCATGCCATGGGGCCACACCTGCCCAGACTTACTATGGCAGCCCAGTAAAGCTGGAAGAATACGGGGATGCTGGCAGGTGTAGCTGACTGTAGGAGGAGTCGGAAATGGGGCTGCAAAGGAAGATGGGTGCTGGGATTTAAACCTAGGCACGGCAGCCATAGAAGGAGGAGGACCACAAAGTTTTGGGGAAGAAAAGAGTAGACCACGCGGCTCCGAAGAAAATAGGGGGCCACACAGTTCTGGAGTGAATAGGAGGACCACGAGGTTTTGAAGTGCTTCTTTTTGCCACGCGGCTTAGGCAGCAGGAGAGACTTTGCTGGGAAGAAAAGGGGAGAAAGGACTCTTGCTGGTGGGCCATGAGAAGGTGCCACATGGCTTTGGATTAACTGGAGATCACAGCGGCCACACAGCGGATGATGCCGGGAGCCTGAATCATGGACTTCTACTTCTTTTCCTGAGACACGGTACCCCGGACTGGGCACAGGGAGAGGGAATGACTGTGCATCTGTGGGTATTCTAAAGGACTTTAGTATCTTATTGAAGACATTAAGCCATTACTCTAAGTCTGTGTAACTTTTAAATAAATAATTCCTTTCCTTTTCACCAATCTCTGGCATTGAGAGACGTCTTTCCTCTGGCGGCAGGCATTGCGAACCTAGCAGGTGGGCGTGGGGGAAGGAACCTCCAGAGACAGAAAGGGGGAATCCTTTCTGTAATAATTTATCGTGAACCACCCCCTGCCCTGCTCTGTAACATGTCTGCTTTTAATGCATGTTTTCCCACCTACGGAAATTTAATAAACATTCTGTTATTTGTTATTCTAATAACTGAAAATGTTATTTTACTTCCATTTTGTTTTTCAATAATCTCATTAGGGTCGTGATTAAGTTATTAAAAAAAAGAAGTCTGAGTCATTTTAGTTGCTTTTCTGTGAAATGTCTGTCCATATACTTGCCAATTTTAAAAACCACATTGCTGATCTTCTTTTCATTAACTTTTACAAACTTGTCACATATTGAAGAAATCAAACATTTTTCATATAAGAGGAATTACATTTAATGAGATCCATTCAAGTATTTTGAGTTACAGGTATTTAGTACTACACAGGAAAAATAGGATGGATTTTAGGAAATTCATTGGTTCATGGATATTTTTCAACTGAGGACAGAAACTGTTAAATTTGCACTGTAGGAACTCTTATCAATTTAAATGATCTCCAACAACTTGCATGATTTTTAAATAACCACAATATTTTCCATGTTCTGGTTTTTTAATATTAAAACTATCTGGCAATTTAACAGTGTGCTATTATAATCAAGTACCTGAGAGCAGGACTGCAGCATAAAGTTCACTGGAGAACAACTTAATGCAACAGAAGCACAGAGAATGAGTAGCAGGCTGTGGCAGGCAGAGGCCTTGGGAGTCACAGTGAATTCAACTACGCCTCAGGAGGAATGACATTTAAATGGTAGGGAAAAGTAATTAGGGTATTTCTGGTTCTAGGGATGCCCTCGCTAAAACCATGACTACAGGGTTAGATATGTTATGATTGTGGATCAATGAAGAGATTAGTCTGGCATCTGTTAAATATATTGATTAATGACATTGAATTATGAAGACCTTAACCATATTGTTTCGGACAAGAGGAAGTCTTTGGAGATCCTTGAATCACTGAGAAGAAACGTAATTTTAAGAGATGTTTCCAAAAACTAACCTGGGTTATATATGTAATTTGCATTAGAGGAGAGTAAAATAGGAAACAGAAACACCAGATAAAGTATGACAAAAAATCCCCCTGAAAGAACAGCTAAAGCTCAAGTGGCACTGTAATACCATAGAAAACAATACAGTGGATTTCTTCCAAGAACAAAGTCCAAGTCCTAGAAATGTCAGAAAAGACTATACCTTGAGATTATTACTGCATAATTATTATGTTTACATATTCCAATAAAAAATTGAAGGATTATGAGTATACTCATTAAAGAAAAATATTAAGTATATATATATAATGTATTATATATGTGTGTGTGTGAGCCTTTGATTATTTCAATATCTCATTGTGAGTATAAGACACTTGTTAAAAATGTAATGCCCTAACTTAGATTTAGTACCTTTGTGCTGGCTTATTTTCACAGATGAAGACTTTATTCTGCAAAACTTTATAATGAAGATTTTAGAAGTATGTGTTTTCAATCTAATTTTGCCTCTAATCTACACTGAGATTTTAGGACAATTTCAGTAACTTTCTTATGTTAAAAGATAAAATATTTAGTCAACTGGAACTTTAAGGGAAACCACAGTGCTCTTTCTCAAGGTAGAAATTCAACCACATTGGTCTGAAGTAGCTAAACAAACAGATCCCCACTTCTTTTCCAAAGCAGCTGTAATTGACAGGAACTCTTCTTGCCCTAATGCAAAATCATGCAGATGTGATTTCCAGGGAATCTCAATTTGCTATCTCATTAATCCTCATTTTTATTTAATGGACTAGTGTCTCTGCTCCTTTCAACAATACTACTCTCTCTTTCATTTGTTACTAATGTTAGGCACTTGAAACTTGGTATCACATGAGCATTGATGAATACTCAGGAAAATAAGTCAATTCATCAGACCTGTAACAACTGGACAGTGAGCATTTATTTTCTTTGTTGAAAAATGAATGAGTTTGGTAATGAAGTGGCTATGAGAGCAAATGGAATAAGATTTATAGTTTATTTTTCTCATTCAAACCAATGATTTCCCTTAAAGTATGTGTCACAGCATCGAGAGATGGAGTTTAATATAAAATTGACTTTATCATAGCATTGTGTGTGTACTCAAAGTTCTATTGACAATGTAATAATTTGATTTAATGTTAACTATATGAGGTCTGTAAGGAAAAAGGCCAGCCACTGTTAATAATGAGACCAGTTTGCATGACATGGAAGTAACCTGGCAGCCAAAGAGAGTGGGGTGAAATGTGCATGTGTGAACAATGATGACTTCTTTGTACTAGGCAGTGGGGGTGGTAGACATTGTTGAGTGAGCATGTGTACTGTGTGGCTGTCGCATTAAAAATGATTAAGTGAGTAGAACAAGGAGTCTGCATCAAATTCTGCATTAAGCTTGAACATTCCTCTAAGGAAACTATTCAGATGATTCAGAAAGCCGCAGCTATGGGTAACCGGTGACTGGCACCTTCATCGCGACAACACCCCTGCTCATTCATGATATCTCATGTAGTTTTTGGCAAAATATCAAATCACCCAGGTGACTCAGCCCAGATTTGGTGCCCTGTGACTTCATACTTTTCCCAAAATTAAAATCACCATTAAAAGGGAAAAATTTCAGAACTTCAGTGAGATTCAGGAAACTACAATGGGGCAACTGGTGGCGATTCCAGCAAAGGATTTCGCAGTGTTTTGAACAGTGGAAAAGACACTAGAGAACCATGTGAGGTCCCAAGGTGCCTACTCTGAAGGAGACTGAGGCAATATTGTCCTATGTACAATGTTTCTTGTATCTTCTTCAATAAATGTCTCTATTTTTCATGTCTCATGGCTGGATACCTTCTGGACAGACCTCATATGTTTAAAAGAAATAGTGATAAGATTTCTTCATTTCTAAATAATAACATTTCATAAATTTAAAATAAGACATATTACAGAGCTACCCTATGTCATTTAAAATTGAGTAGTCACAGGGACTTCATTTGCTATCACATAATATCTAAGAATTTGTATACAATTCTGGTGTGGCAAAGATTGTTAGCTAACCACCAAACTCATTTTTTATTTCATTCTGAGCACACAAACTGTTCTTCAGCCTCTTTGGTGGAAATACGGCTAAGCTTTAGTCAATGTCATGAGACCTGATGTGATACACACCCGCAGAGGGTGGGGAAAATTGGGTTACAGTTGGGATATGCAAAACACCCACTTATCTTGTATTATTTTTTATTAGTTGTTTTATGGTTTTCCTTACAAACCATTGTAATCCTACATTTTGCTTCACCTTATACATCATGAAAGATGCAGATGAGCCTACCTTTGGGGTTTTCTTTTTTAAAAAAAACTTAATTTTGAAGTGGTCCTTCCGAGAAAGTGGCTGGGAGTATGGCTAAAAACAGATGCAATGCCAGAGCTCAGAGAGCTGCCCACCTTTCGCTGGATACAACTGTTGTTTTGTTAACCTGTTCCACTATCAGCACTGCTCATGTGCTTAGATTAGCATATGAGGATGTGTTCATTTCCTAATCTGCCTAAAAATATCACGGCTTGTGTTTTACGGTGAAGAAGAGATGAGCTGGTCCCTTAATTTATCATCGTCTATTGTTTTAAATCCAACAGAACAGGTCTTTCACCTTTGGTATTTAAAGCCTCTTTCTTTTATCAGTCAATTTTTTTTTCCATATTACAGATCTTTTTATTTTTCTATGTTTTTAGGGTGTTTTTTTGTTCTATTTTGCTCATTTTCTACTCCTTCAGCCATCTTATTGATCCTCAGTCATTCTCCAAAGTAAATCATCTGAAATCTAAAAGTTCTTGGCAGCAGAGACGGCACTTTTAAAAGCTACGAGAGCAGCACTTTAAATTTTAGAGGTTTTCCTCCTCCTTTCTGAGTAACAGTGTATCTAGCTCATGTCAGTTTAGACTGCTACTGTTAAAGGGACTTGGAAGGCTGCATTCATTAAGTAATTTTGATGAGAATGGTGTTTTCTTAAATCCATTTCACAATGGATAACTTGTAATGTACTCAAACAGCAGAAACTAAGTATTATTCTCTAGATGAAATGAATTATTTAAGTTGGAAGAATATGTAAAAATATTGGGGTCAAACTGTTAAAAATGAGAAAATGATTATTCATTCAGGCCTCAGACTGAGTCTAGAGCAGTTTGAATGTTGGAAAATCTCTAGTTCTCTAAGCTTTAGCATTTCCATCTATAGAAATGGGAATCAGATCTGTTTATTAGCAAAATATCTTCTAACTGAAAAAATCTATGATTTTAAGAGGGTTTTTTTTTAGCACAACTTGTGTATATATTGATTCATCATTAAGAAGGATGAAAGCTGTTTAACTTTCCTTTCTTATAGAAATGCATTATGTTGATATTAAAAATAAAATTTAATAAAATACCACACTTAAGTTTATCTCTAATACTGTAGATTCTCTACCTACAAACAGCGTGTATGTTTATTTGGGCATGCATGGGATAATTCATTATGTAAATATTAAATATAAAATTTAAGAAAATACCCCACTTAAATTTATCTCTAATATAGCAGATTGTCTAATACATACAGCTTGTATGTTTATTCAGGCATGCATGGGAAAGTTGACCTCTGGAATTCAGTAAAAAGAGAAGAAACTAAAAATACTTCAACAAACTAATATTTTTTGCAACTGTATTGAGTACCATAGATCTAAAAGATTTGTTTGATTGATGTTTTAGGTATCAAAAATCATTAAATTTTTGGAAACCACTTTTAAAAAGTGATACGGGAAAAAAAAGTGATACCTAAATACAAAGATATATCTAATATAAGAAAGATAACAGATGTTAATATTATAGACCTGTATTGAAATGAAGACAACTTATTTCTTTATAATATATAGCATTTATAATTCAAAATATTTCCCCTGAATCTGGACTCTAAACCATTGAGAGGTCTAACAAGACATTCAAAACTTGTTACATTGCACCCAAATTTTGTAGATCTACAACTCTCACTTAAGCAAACTTTCCTAACATCAACCTTACTTAAACCAATATTCACGTAACTGGGATTGTATTTGTGTTTCTGTTTAAAGTGTAATATTTTCACATTTAAACAGCAGGTATCACTTCTGTGATACAAGTATGATCCCTGAAATCTCAATCAATTTACTGACGGTCGTGCAGCTAGGACATCATCAATGGAGAAAATGAATGCAGGTATCTTGCCCAGAGTTTATTCTTAATCACTGTATCGTAGTGCCTCCAATGCATGGTTGTAAGAAAAGAAGGCTCAAAATGTCAGCATACATTACTAAAACTCAGTATCGGAGTGTCCTTTGATCATGGATGATTTCATAAAATCTAAGTATGCATCAGGTTAAACATACTTAATTTTAGGGTGGAAAACTCAAAACCTCAGAAAACGTGAAAAACACATTAAGGGTCACCTAAAACAGACCGAATATTCAAGTACATTTTCTTTTTTCTCTATTAGGTAAAATCTTTAATGGATTAAATGATAAATAAAATATAAGAATTAGGAAAAGAGCAATACGCTTATGTGGACTAGACTATGGTTATCCCCATAGCTAACGATTTCATTCTGAATTCTACAAATGATATTGAAAGTATGTCCCTTGAGAGACAGATAAAACCAAAGAGTGACTTTTTTCTTTAATATGGAATATGAAAGCAATAAAATCAATTAAATATATCCAAGAAGAAAAAAGATAACTCTTAGCAGAATTTCCCAAAGCAGGCAATAGCCCCCACCACGTGGGCTGCTGGCTCATACTTCCAGAAGAGTAACATGGAAGGCAAGAAGAACGGATAAAAACTGATCAGTTAAGGGGAGCAAAATCTGAATTGCTCCAACTCGATGTGGGTGGCTGTGTTTGATCAATCAAAGCTATGTCTTTCTTTCTGTAAAAATATCATGACAGCATATTGAGTAATCATTTGTAAATGAAGAAAACTCTATGAATATTCAATATTTCCCTTGAAAAACCCAAAATCCATCTGATGTACAATGTTATGTTTACACCAGTCAGAACCAAAAAAAAAAGGAACATCAAATCAAATTTCCATTTAATGTTTGCTTTAAAAAATGCAAAGAGGTGAACTAACAAATAGATTGGCTGGCATAGGGGTCACTTGGTTTCCATGGTTATGTTAACAAGGTTAAATAAAGTATTCACTTTATCTGATAATTACCAGCAGTAGACAAGACATAATTATTAAAAAGTCATGAAGGTTAGGCATTAAATTTGAGATCCTCACAGAAATATGAAGAGTATTTTCATCTTATTTTAAAGTACATATATCTTATATAAAAACTTTAAAATATACACAGCTTAATCGTGTTCTAAGGACAAACAATACACGTTCTAGAGCAGAGTGAAATATTTCACCTTTTCTGTGGCCTAAGAATGAAAGTATTTACAAACCATGAATCAAGGGCACAGTGTTGTGCAGGGAAGGTCTGCACGGGGTGAAATAAGTTTGCTTTCATCCGTAAGGCCCACTCTACACAGGCACTGTACCCCAGACGCATTATCCTTGGATGGCGGTCCTCGTTAAAGCTCTAAACAGAGCTAGGTCATTCATTGATAAAAGAGGGCATTCACTGTCAGAGCCACAAACGATTGTCCTGGGGAGACACAAGCCAGAAGTGACAAGCTATGGGCTGAGCAACATCATATCAGTGCTCTCTCGGGTTGCTGCTGAGAAAACACAGAACTCAGAATGAATAGTACCAGAAAAAGCAGAGACGCTCTGTGTGAAGAACACAGGTGAGGTCAGTTGGCATAGGCTTTGACCAAGGCACTGCTGAGGAGTCTGTGGTCTGTGAAGTCTCCTCCCATACTGTAGTTGGAGGCTGGGGACTGTGGTGACTGGGCTGCTAAAGCCAAGCATCCTCTCCTACACTATGGATCTGTTTCCTTGCTCTAATCCATACAAGTAATCCCAAGGTGGCTCATCATCTTGCCCCGAAAAATCTAATCAATTGCACCAAAAGTATTAAAAATGCTGAATTAGGAGTCAGAAGACCTGATGTATAAGCATTTCTCTGCTACTGAGTAAGGAGTTGGCAGGAAGCAAATCATTAAATCCCCTTTGCCTCCATTTTTTTTTATCTGTAAAATGAGACTAATAATAAATTCACCCTTTACCTACCTCATAGGTACGGTGAAAATCCTGTATGAAAAAGTTTTTTTAATTGAGCGTATTATACAGATGTTAGCTGAACTATTTTAGGGAACTAGAAAGACTATAATTTCGCCATCAAAGTTGTTCATCTTTTTATCTGCTTAGAATGTGTGTGATTTGTTTACATAGACATTGTTATTTTTGAAAGATAAAATATAATATAAATTTTAAAAAAGAAAAGGTTATCAAAAATAACTTATAGCCAGATACATTTGTAAGCAAAAAAAAAAGAGAAGCATTTACATATAGAACTGAATCTTATAGTTTGATTTAAGTACCCAATATTTTAAGTTGTAGTTTTCACCAATAAATTTAGACTTTTGGTCACATGTGTTTCTAGAACTCTAACTTGTATGATGGCACCCTACTTCTTCACAGGAAACTTCTATCTACATCCAGATAAACAGCTGACTTTATCGAAATTGGATTAACGTCTTTTCAATCTTAAAAGCTCCAAGGTACTTGGACTGTGTAGGACAGTGACTGGTAGACTTTATCTATTTCTCCATACAAGTCATTGATATATCTATTGAGAAACCATTATGGAATATGCTAATAATGATAGATTATTTAGAACAAAGTTGTGATTTGAAGACATACAATACATTATAAATAATAAGAGGTAACACATTGATATTTTCTGTGTGACAGGCGCCTAAACGTTTTACATATTTTGATTCCAAACTTAGAGCAACCCAATGAGATACTGTATGTTTCCTGGTATTTTTATAACAAATTACCATAAATTTAATGGCCTAAAACAATACAAAGTTATTCTCTTACAGTTCTAGAGTTCAGAATCTGAAGTGAGTATTATGCGGATGAAGTTACGATGTCGACAAAGCTAGTTTCTCCTGGACGCTCCAGGGAAGAACCGCTTCCTTGCCTTTTCCAGCTTCGAGAGACCATTCCTGGGCCATGTCACCCGAATATCTGCTTCCATTGTCACATCCCTTCTCCTCTTCTGCAGTCGACCTCTCTCTTACAAGGATGCTAATGATTGCATTGGGCCACCCAAATAACCCAGTGTCATCTCCCAATCTCAAAATCTTCATGCACATCTGCAAAATTCCTTTTACCATATAAAACAGCATATCCTGGTACTCAGACGATGACAGCTTTGGGGGCATTTTTCTGCCTAACGCATGTAGCTATAGCTTTTGACACCGCCATTCTGCCTGAGTGGAAGACCTGGGCTGACCCATTACAATCCTTATTTCCAAATGGAGATTTTCTGTCTTAATACTGGGCCCATCCTGAAATGGGCTCCCTGAGAGAGGATGAGCTTCCTGCTTTTTCCCTCTGCCCTTGTTAGTGCATGTATATGCCAATATTTTCTATGTGGATAGGGCCAGGGCATAGTAAGCCTTCCATGTTAATATTTAGACATGTTTTTGAAAAGTAACCTTATATCCTACTGTCCCCCCAAAAGCAAAAATGACGTTAGGGATACAAATATCTCCCTAGCTGAGGTGTCCTTGATAATGTGGTGCCCTTGAAGCCAGGTTTCCTGTGATACCTCTTCCACTGAGAGTTTATGTTTGTGTTCCTTGAATCGCGGAGCGGCATGTCCCCTCTTCTCTGTGGTGGTGTTTCTGTCCTTTGTGTGCACTGGGTCACCTGAGACTAGCAGGAGAGAGGACGCATGGACCTGTACAGCACCCACTACAAACAATCCAGTGTCGGGGCTGGATAGGGGCCAGAAGTTTCACTGATTATTCCGACACACACCAAATTTTGAAAGTCACTCTAAAATTATGTCTGGATTCATAACCTAAAGCATTTGTTCATCATTCTCCCCTCAGGTGACATTTGCCAACATTTTTTGGAAACAATTTTTTGTTGTCACAAGTGAGGTAGTACTGTTGGCATCCAGTGGCTGGATACCAGAGATATTGCTAAACACCCTACAGTGTACTGAACAGCCCCTCCCAACAAATAATTATCCATCTCAGGAGAGGTCTCTTCCAAAAAGATAGAAGAAGGAGATAAAAATAGTTTATTTTTTAACTTATATCCAGTCTTCTTCTCTTTGCAAGTGTGTTTTTTTTTTCAATATCAATAACTGAATTTAGCTTTCACTTTGAAGTTAAAAAGAAAAAAAAGAGAGAAAACAGGTAGGATAAAAACTGAGAAACTTTCTACATGGATAGTGCTGGGACATAGTAAGCCTTCCACGCGAATGTTTTAGACATGTTAATGAAAAGTGACCTTATATTACGCTGTCCCCCCAAAAGCAAAAATGGTTCTAAGAGACAGTTAGCAACCCATGGTTTGCTAACACTGGTTTACTGCCACTGTGTGAATGGTTCTGGTTACTGATATGATAAACAACAAATTGATAAATGACAACTTTTAGAGGCATTTGTCATTGCCAGAATAGCTAACTTTGATTTTCAGGCTCAGATCTACCTGCCCCTATCTATGAACAAGTTAATTAACCTCTCAGATCCCCCGTTCCCTCATCCACAAGATGATCTCTTTCATACACTCCAATATTATATAGATTCTTGTATGTCTGAATGACAAGGAGACTGATGAATGTACGGAATTCCATCAGCTTTATGGAAACTCTTGTTATTGAGAAGTTTCCATGTACCAGGTGCTGTGCTTAGAATTTTATAAACATCCCCCACTTTTTAATAACAAATTCTAAAAAGGTCTACACATTCTCTTGCCTTCTAAGAAGTGGAAGGTCAAACCATAAAAGTAAGAAAGTAAATCTCTCTGCTGTTGACTTTCCAGTCGTAAAAAGACAGAAGAAGACATTGTAAATTTTTGTTAACACTTTCCCAGATATACCGTTAACTGGTGAGAATCTCATTAATGATTACTTTTATTTTGAACAGCAGAGAGTTTAAATAATGTAGACATATAAGGAAGTCAATCTTCTAATTAAATCACTCAACAAAAATACTGTTATTGAATTACATTGTTTGAAACACTGGAATACCACAGCAAACAGACCAGAAAAGCCCATGCTTTGTAAACCATAATGTTTTGGTGGCAAGAGAGCAGATTTTCCTGGAACACAAAACATGAGTTACTTCACACTTTAGGAATATGTGGAAAACCCTGGAAGGGTCTTGGACTTCACACTGAATGTGGATTAGGTAAATTGAGGCTGTTTTCTTCTAAATTACAAATGTCTGGGTTGCATAAGTGAATTTGGTTGTATTAGGGTCACTTAGATTTTTACATAAGAGAATTTAGATTTGATTGTTGTGGCTTAAGAAATTTGTCCATGGACAATTAGTTAGTAACAGTTTGGTCAAAGAATGCAATTCAATTTTGCCTGATCCCCAAACCAAGATCCTAATTACCTTGACATATTATATTCAGTTGTGTGGAAGAATACATAACTTAAACTGATTGCCTCCGTATTATTTTGAGTATCTAAAATGGGCTAAGCATGGGGTGGGAAGAGCAGATGAAAGAAGGTGAAGGGATTAGACAAAGAACACGTCCACATGACCAATGGACACAGACAATGGTGTGGTGATGGCCAGAGGCAAAGGCGGGGCAGTGGCTGAGTGGAGGTGGGGGAAATGGGGCTATCCGTGGGGAAGAGTGTCAATAATAGAAGTAAGTTTAAAAAACTAGTGAGGTCTATAATTAGAAAAATTATATTAACTGAATAATATCTTTCATTGTGGGTTCCACTTAATGTTACTTATTTTGTTCTTAGTCGTTCTTAACCATCTAGGATATTTTACATAAAAGAAAAACAAATGAATAATTCACCAAAATAATTATAATGCCCAGAGTTAAGAAGCATCTACCATGTTTCAGGTGCCATTGTATTAATTGTATATGTATTTTAATTAATTTTCACAGGCAGTATTATTGGTTCAATTTTTTCCATCTGAGATAATTGATATTTTCTCCAAATTGCCACAAATATTACCAGAATTAAGATCTGAATTGGGCCCCTGGCTGGGATAGCTCAGTGGATTAAGTGCAGGCCTGTGAACCACAGGGTCGCCAGTTCAGTTCCCAGTCAGGGCACATGTCTGGGTTGTGGGCCAGGTCTCCAGTAGTGGGTGCACGAGAGGTCACCACACATTGCTGTTTCTCTCCTTCTCTTTCTCCTTCCCTTCCCCTCTCTTTAAAAATAAATAAAATCTTTTAAAAAATCTGAATTAGGTCTATATGTTGTGAAAGGTAAGAACAGACAGTTTTGAAGTTTGAAATGTGCTTTTTTAATTGTATATTGTAGTCAGTATAACTATCTTCAATCTAAAAGACCAAAATAAGTGCTAGAATTTTTTATTACCATTTATAAAACTAAATGAATGCTCAAGAAAACTAAACATCAATTTCAATTTTGTTTAAGGTTATAGTGTTTATACTTCTGGGGCTATTAAAGCTTTGGGAGAAGGCTGATATTGCCCCTCCTTACTGGCCAGAGGAATGAACTAATAATCAAGCATCATTCTTGACAGAGGTAGAATTCGAGAAAAGTAAAAAAATTGTAGCAGGATGTACCTAGGTGTTGCCAAGCAACCTGGTCAGTTAACTTCCCAAGGATTACTCTTTATGTATGGTCATATTTGACACTGGACTCAAATAATTTTATTTTTTAGGCAGAGCATTGGTTATTGTCACTTCAATACAAGTGATGATGAATTACTCTGACTCATATTTAATTCTTTTAGGCTTAGAGAAAACCTGGGTTCCTGCAAAAGAAAGAAAGAAAGAAAAGAAAGAAGAAAGAAAGAAAGAAAGAAAGAAAGAAAGAAAGAAAGAAAGAAAGAAAGAAAACCTAATTTCATTTTATAACTAGGCAGCAGCAAAAACATTTCTACAGGCATAACTATTAAAAATCTCTGTTACTCTGCACACTACACTTGTTTGTAAGGTAGACCATTAAAAGGCAATTTAATATATGTGGGTTGAATTGCAAGACAAATAATATTTACAAATATGAACAACTAAATTGAAAACTACTCATTTGAGTTATAGTACTCTGCTATGCAATATTGAATCTATAAATATAAAACTTTAATTGTATTTAAAGTGCAACTAGATTTTTAGTGCAAAAAGGCAATTCTCTGGAATGCAATTGAAAGCAAAATTTAGACAAGTATATTGCAAAAAAGACTTGGGGAAAACCATTACTTAGGGAAAATATTTGGTAATTTAAGGTATTTAAGGAAATATTATTTACACTTTGAAGAGTGGACTTCAGTGAATTTCAAATACTTTCATCATACACTTGCACAGAAGTCATGCCTCTATGTTTCAAACACCAGGATGTGAAGAGGAAATTGCAATGTTAATCACAGGAAAATTTTAAATGTGTAATTTTACTAACAAACTTTCTTTGAGTACGGCATATCCTCTTCAAAGTAAAAGACATGATTCTCTCTATATATACTGGTAATAATTATGATACATTTAAAAAGTAGAATATCTATCAAGGGAAAAAATAATTCTTATTAAAAAATGTTCTCCCTTTCTTTCCACCCTTGCCCCTATCAAATTAATTATTTGTTTAAAGTGCTTCTTGCTCATCGTTTTGTTTTAATCCAAAATTACCTCTTCATTTTGATGACTATCTTGTCAAAACTGATAGCTATTGGAAGAACAGAAGCTGAGGGTGTGAGGGATGGATTTCAATGATCTGGTTCCAAGAACGGCCTTTACCTCATTTGCACAGGGCCCTCCACACACACCAGTGTACGTGGAACTCCCTCTTGCTCTCTCTTGCACAGGTGTGTCATTTTCTGTTGAAATAGGTGATATGTGTATTTCTCTATCTCCTGCGTGTAATTCAAAACATTCTTAAAATTATCCACTTTAAAAATCTTGCCTCTTTCACTCTCCCACATCAGACCAGTTAACTGCCCCTTACTGAAAATTTCCCAATATCTAATATTTATAGGTATGATAAGTGATAACTTTCACCTGTCACTGAACCACAATGTTAGAATTTTCTTAATTAAAATTGGAAATCCTTTAAAATGAAAAACTCCCTGAAGATGAAATTTATTTATTTATTTTATATCAATCTCTAGACACCTATCACAATACTTGAAGTTTAAAGATGCTTGGGATTTTAGAATTAACAGTGACATTTTCATTTTTCTGCCATAAATGTTGTTGCATAGACCATGCATTTGATGATATACCAATAGATGAATGTATGGATGGACCACCTATTTGCATATTGTCAGTTGTATAGTCAATAACTACATATGCACACACAGATACACATTTGTATGCATATGCATTCATACATACGTGTTAATGTTCATATAAGGTCCTATGTGAATATATTTCTTCCAAGCTGAATATTTATTTGTTCTCATTATATCAGGATACTTAGCTTAACCTTGATCTTTTAATGAGTTCCATTTGGCAGAAGAAGTCAAAGGTATGGTTGAAACTCATTTTTTAAAATATTAAATCAATTTTAAAAATGCACCGCAACTGCACATAAAAATTGAGTACTAACCTTGATAAGCATTATATGAATTACAATTTTTGTGCTAATGAACAAATTTATTCAGTAGGATGAGAAGTGTGGGAAATTGTGATTCACTATAAAATTAATGTAACAGAAAATATTCTCTTTGCAATCTAATGTCTTTCTTAATTCAACATAGATCTTGAGATGCGGTGTTTTATTAAGTGTGGCTGGATCACGTTTGAGCATTCATATGTCATTCTTGTCCATGGAGATAATTCATATGAGTTGATACAGCTTTTAATTTTAATAAGCGTTTATTTTCTGATCTCATGAAGGTTAGATGCTCTCGATAACTTCATTACAATTTGGATCCTGAAAAACCTATCCTGATATTCAATGTATAAATCAAATCTTCTTTAACTCCATGGGTAGGGAGATCTCTGTTAGTGTCCTGTGCCTTGTGGTTGTGGAAACTAAAGTTATTTTATAGGTAGAATCTAAGGAGAAAATTGTCATTGGCCATATTCAATAAAGGAAGACTTTTTTATGTGAATGAAATAGTTAAGGTTTATTTGTTTTATTTTCTCATATGTATGGAAGTGTTTGTGTGTATATGGGTGTGTGTTTAATTTCTAGGATTGATATTTTTAGGAAGAACTGCATTTCCTGTTAGATTGGACTCAAAAAATTAACCACAAGGATAAAGGTATGATTTGTTTACGAAATGCAAACATTTGGATATTTGCACTCAAGCAGTTCAAATGGCAGTGAGTTTTACTGAGTATATATGGTAAAACTGAGGCTAAGTTGGTGTAACGACTAAAATCTCGGCGTTTATAAAGAAATTGTTGGTGTTTCAGCACTGCTCCACAGGGTTAATCACAGGTTCTGCTTGTTGCTTCCGTTATCACATAAGCCAGGATCTTGCTCTGCATCACCAGGAATGCACTAGTCGTATTCCAAGGCCAGCCTGCAGCAAAGATAAGAGAACAGGGCGCTTCATTAATATCCGGCACCTAATTTCAAAGTGTGGGGATTTTTCCAACACCACCAACCAGTTTTCTCAGACACCAGCTGGTATTCTACAATTCAACTCAGTTCTTATACTATTTACCTGGAGACCGCATCAGATCCCACAGATGAAGGGCTCAGTTATGTAAAACTGCCCCCAGTGCCCCCAGTTCAGACAAGAGTCTTAAGTCCAGGCTATTTCCTGTGCTTCTGACAAACTGGCTACCATTTAGAGGTTTCCACACCCTCCTCCTTGGGTTTGATATTAGAGCAACTCACAAAACATAGAGAAACATTTTACTTACTTGATTACGAGTTTATTATAAAAAAGATGTAACTCTGGAACAGCCAGATGGAGGAAAACACAGAGCAAAGTATTTGGGAAGGGTCACCAGTATCCATGCCCTCTCTAAGTGCTCCACCCCCACACCTCCATGTGTTCACCAGTCTGGAAGCTCTCAAACCCAAGTACTTTGGGGTTTTTTTATGGAGGCTTCACTACATAAGTATGATTTATTAAATCATTGGCCATTGGTGAGTAATTCAACCTTTAGACCCCTCTGCCTCCTAGGCGAGTCACAAGTTGTGAATGAAATTTCAATCCTCTAAATACACGGTTGGTTCCCATGACAACCAGCCTCTATTCCATAGTTGCCTCCAAAGTCACCTCATTATCATAATGAAAGACACCTTTATTGATCTCTCCACTTAAGGAAATTCCCAGGGTTTTAGGAGCTCTGTACCAGGAACAGAGGTAAAGACCAAATATATATTTCTTGTTATAAATTGCAATATCACATCCACATTAACACACAATGTTTTAAGGCCAAGGACTGGAGGTGGAACACATTATTTCTGTCCACCCCCAGCTGGGCTGAACTCATTTATGTGACTGTTCATAGCTGCAAGGCAAGTTGTGATATGCAGTCTCTGGCTAGTGCTCAGTTTAAACTCTGGGTGGGAGGGTCATTGATTAAAAGTAAGAGATGGGGAATGCATGCTGGGAGATTGGTAGGTGTATCAATCAATCTGATGTCTGGGAAAGGTTTAAAAGTTTTCTGATTTTTTTTGCATTTTTTTTTACCTTTTCACTCAGAATGGCTTGGAAGAGATTAAAGAATATCACTACTGTACCCAGAGGAAACAGGTTCTTCAGTGGAGTGGTGGGAAAAGAATTTCAGGGCCACTCAGTAAGAGGAGTTTAAGACAGGGGCCAGATCTATTAGAGCAAAAAGTGGCAGTACACTCCCGCAGAAACAGACGGGACAGGCTGTGAGGCAGCTACTGCCCGAGGTCCTTGCTGAGCTTTCCTTGGGCTCAGGAAAGAGTGGGCTTTCTTTCAAACTATCCGACCTCTTTCCTGGCCTTCGGAGGGGCTTGTGCCCTCCCCCTCTACGGTCACCATTTTGGCTCCTACTGTGCATTCACTCGGTAAAAGTTATTCCCCTCGCAGTTTCCTCAACCACCATGCCATACTCAGTCAGGCAGACTCTCCTGGGTGGCCAAAAGGCTGTCATTCCTGACTACTTGGATGCTTTTTGTCCATTTGGTAGAAGGATCCTTGATCCTGTTACTTCCCCGAGGTGGCTGGAAGGCTGACTTTTCCCCATCCATTTGGGATTAATCAGATGACCAATGCCACTAGCTCTCTCCTGTTTTGTTAATATCTAACAGACCACCTGTTCTAACACTATGACTGAATTCAGAATATTATCATTTATTTAATTTTACTATAGTCAGTAGTTTAAAGCACTGTTTCTAACTATGCCTATGTTATCTTTTTTGACTTTAATCTGGGAGACAAGCCACATTTAATTATCTAAGAGTACTAAATCCAATGTTAGGTCTATTTTCCAGAATTATCTCTTGTGCTTTCTGTTATGTGTGGATAGTTAATATCATCTTGAGGACTGGCAGGAGAGATCAACTGTAATAGTGGATTCTGATGGAGTACAGGGCAAATCAGTCAAAATATGCCAAATGGCATATTAATTATTTTGAATGAAAGTTGCTAGAGAAACAGCCAGTGGAAGAAGGACATTCTGCTCACCGCCCCATTCTGCTGTTACAAGCAGGAAATAAACCCCCTGTGACAACTGTACCCTCTCGTGGAGAGGCATTTGCTTCTATTTAGAGACAGAGAATTCAGGGCCCAGTAAACTATCTAAACAAACTCTGCTTAGTTACTTCATTAATCAGTACCGAAACCTAAGTTTCTTCACAGATATTTTGTTGTCTAAAAGGTATATAAACAGTCTGCTCTGGTCATTTCTTAGGTCCTATGTCTATGAGACCTCTGTATCTATAAAATTAAATTTGTTTTCTTTTTCTCCTGTGTTGTGTCAATTTAATTATTAGACCAGCCAAAAGAACTAGAGGAGTAGGGGAAACCTTTCACTCCCTGACTTATCATATCTTATAGATGTGTGTGTGTCCACATATATAGTAATGTGTAATATATGTGTGTGTGTACATGTATATATTAGGCATATATGTTAGACATAATAAGAAATATGATATGGATGCATATATATTATATTAATGTGTTTTAGAGAGAGAGAGAGGAGAGAGAGAGAAAGTCATAAAATAAATATATCTCTGAAATTGGAAATTGAAGTCAGAAAAAAAAATATCACAACTCACTCTAAGGAAGTTGAAAGAGAAGTTTTGTAGATATTCTGATAAAAGGTAGTTTATTGAAATGCAGCCACCAGTTAAAGTTACTCTGTGCTCCTCTCATGGAGATTCGGGCTTTTATACTCAAAATTCCTGAAGGAATTTGTGTTTCTCTGTGTTTTGTGCTCAGACTGTTTTATTATTTTAAGGAGGAGCATCCAGTGTCCAAGAAAGTTGGTGTTTGAAGAAGGGCTTGCGAATGACGCCCACAGAGCAAACTCTAAGGCCCAAAACTCCTAGAGGAGCTTTGGAACCATAATGAAACTACCTGAGCCAAGCCAGTAAGGAGTGATAATAGAGGCAAGAAAATATATAGAAAAATGGAAGAAAGAAATGCAAACAGTGAGGGGCAAAGAAACTAAGATTCTGCAATTGATCTTGAAATGAAACATAACATAAAAACTGTTTTCACAACTCTCCAAAGCAAATTCAAAGCATTTGCAATGCTTCTTGCTCAAACAGAAAATCTTTCTCCAACTAACTTAAACCACAAAGGAATTTTTCTATACCTAGAAGTGCAGATGTATAGCTAGGATAATTTTGGGATTGAGGATTGACTTATTTCAGCACATCCAGCTCTAATTCCCTAAGATTTTCTCCATGTGGCTACTTCATCTCCCAGTGGTTAGCAAAAATGATAACAGCTGTTAGACATGTTACGTGCGTGAAGGCACTGTCCAAAGGAGGATAATAAGAAAAGACTTTCCTAAAGCCCCTGTCACATACCTCTGACATGCACTGCCACTAATTGGGCCATCGGCACGTTTCTGAACCAAATGACAAACTGTTATCTTATAGTCCAGTGTTTTTCCAAAGTGTAATTGCTTGTTGTTCTGACATAATTAAATAGTGTCACCATTCACTTTTTTTAATTGTTCCTGTTTGGATCAGTAGTTATATTGCCATTCTGCCTCAAGTCTGTTTGGGCAAACCAGGAAACTTGAGATGGGATCGGCTTTTCTTGGGGTAGATGTGCCCATTGAAGAGAGGGAATACCTGAAGGAAATCAGAATTCTTTATGGCAGAGAAAGCAGAAAGTGGGTCTGTAAGAAGTAAAAAATGTCCTGCGCGGTATCTCTTCCTGATGTTGTGAGCTGAATTGTGTCTCCCCTCAAACCATTATGTTTTAGCCCCAGGCCCCAGTATGATTGCATTTGGAAAAAGGCCACTAGGAAGTAAGAGAGGTTGAGTGAAGCCATGAAAATAAAACCTTAATCCAATTGGACTGGTGTCCTTTAAGAAGAGAAAGAGACACCAGAGATCCTTCTCTCTCTGCACACAGAAACCAATGCTGATGGCATCTGAACTTGGGCTTTCAGCCTCCAGAACTGTGAGAAAATACTGTTTAATTGCTTAGTCCACCAAGTCTGTTGTGTTTTCTTACAGAAGCCTGAGCAGATTAATGCTCCCACTATATATTTTTTTCTCTAAGTATATGTGCGTTTACCCATAGCACTAGGCACTTTCAATTGGGAGTGCTTAGAGGGAAACATGGGCTGTTTTACTGTTTTTTCCACTCCATCTGCCTCTGCACTTAGGGTTTTCTAGTTCTCTAATTACAGAGTGAAACCCTCAAATCTTGGATGAAGAGGCTGGTTGTACAACTGTCCCACAGTCCACAGGCTTTTAAAATGCCGTAGGATGTGTATATTCCTGGGTAGTTGTGAATCCCTTTAGCCTTCCCCTTTGCCCCACTTCCAGGTTGACTGACCTGCCATGGGGGCTCTATGAAAATTTCATCGGACTCATACAAGAAAAAAGAGAGAAGGATTTCATACAACATGCAAGAACATTTAAGAAGAACCTTAAAAAGGAAGGTTTAATCAGAACTGTGGTGAAATTTATGGTCCAAATTGAGGGGAGGATGCTTTTGAAACCTAACGTCAGCTTGGATCTTCTTCACGTTTGTTCTAAGTACCTATGCGCATTCACTTGCTTTTTGCTCTTAGTTGAAAAGCCTTTTTGATGAACATCACTTCCTAATGCTGTATTTGTCCTC
Source organism: Desmodus rotundus (assembly GCF_022682495.2). Classification (NCBI taxonomy): domain Eukaryota; kingdom Metazoa; phylum Chordata; class Mammalia; order Chiroptera; family Phyllostomidae; genus Desmodus; species Desmodus rotundus. The sequence continues at coordinate 16,136,672 of NC_071388.1, read as the reverse complement.
AAATAAACAGAGAACCTCAGGCTAAATTTCCTTAGGGCTCTATTAAATTTGCTTTCCATCAAGTTTGTTAAGGCAGATTTACCAAGACAGTGAATCCCTAATCTAGGTGTTTATTTTTAATTTGATGTATAAATTCTGAACAATGCAGGGGAGGGGAGTGGGGAAGGTTTACACTATATATATGCAGTTAGGCTGAGCTAGGACTGTTACCACTTAATTGCTATGGCTGCAATTTATTGGCTTCTAAACATTGTGTGTACACACCACTACTGAAGTTGCAAAACATTATTTTTTAACATGTTCAGGGGGATATGAGGGAGCAAACTACAGTAAAATATATTGGAATTTCTGTAGTAAAACATGAATATTCACACTAAGTGCGATAAAGATTGTAAGATCAATTCAAGTCAGCTTTTGCTTCGGAAAGTACTTGGGTCGGGTTGAGTTTGCAGCCATCTGAGTTAACAAAGAAGCTTTATTTTTCAGAGTTTTGGATTTCAGAATCGGATAAGGGGTTATAGACCTGCAGTATCTTCTCAGCCCAGGTTTAAAGGGAAGTAACTGAGACACAGACAATAAAGAAACATCTTCAGGACTTAATGGCTGATAACTGATGACAGTATAATTCAAATTCCTGCGGTGCAGATTCATTAGGTCATCTCAGTGAAATGACTAACAAGGCAGAAAATTTGATGGGGTGAGGAAGGTGTTTTGGAGGAAGTGGCATTTGAACTTTACTATGTTGGCATTTGGGGTATTTTTCATCACCAAGTAAATTTGAAAAAAAGAGATTCAAACATGACCTTTGGATGTGTTTGGCTGGTTGGAAATAGGACTAGAAAGGGAGGAGGGGCCAGATCATGCTCTAAAGCATTAAGTTAATTCTTCAAAAAATGTGGACACTGTCCTGGAAGGAAAAGGAGCATGACTGAATGATGAAATGTTATAGGCAGAATCATGTGTTTGGAGGGGAGGGAAATGTTAACGAGTCAACAATACACACTTAGATAGAAAGAAAGGTAAGCATTGATGAACATCTTCATACATGTAACATCCGTAACTAGATGAAAAGAGTTTCTTGCAGTCCCCACGGAATTCTACCCCCTAAATTATTGCATAAATTAACATGAACTCTTGCTCCTACTCTTAACAAATCAGATTTATATTATACCCATGAATATTAAATTATGATATGACCCTGTCCTTATCATGCTAAGGCACAATCTGTGGTGTTGTTTGTGGTCCAAACAGAGTATGTGTTCTTTGAAATTTGTAAGTTTGTAACTAATTTCCGAGAGATTTTTAATAATGTTCTAGTCAATGTTTGGTACCGTATTCCCTCCTTATTTGTGAGGGGCATGTTCTAAGACCCTTAGTGGATGCCTGAAACCTCAGATAATACCAAACTCTATTTCTACTATGGTTTCCCTATACATGCATATCTACAGTAATGGTTAATCTATAAATAGGCATAGTACAAGATTAACAGCAGCAATAATAAAGCAGAACAATGTAATGTATAAAGTTGAGCACATTTTGAATATTTTTACTACATTATACTAATAACTAAAATATAAACAACTATTTCCAAAATTAAAAATAGAACAATTATAACAATATAGTCTAGTAAAAGTCACATGAATGTGGCATTAGTGAGTAAAATAGGGGTGATTTGAACACAAGCACTGCAAGAACGGCATAGTGTTCTGATAACTGGAGGGCTGCTACTGAGGGGCAGGCAGAGGGTGCAGGCATCCCTCACTTTACTGCATTTCATTCACTGCGCTTCATTTTCTTACATTTCTGAAATATCACAAGTTTTGCAACGTCAAGGTTTGTGGCAATCAAGCAAGTCCTTTGAAATCATTTTTCTAACAGAATTTGCTCACTTAGTGCCACATTTTGGTAATTCTTACAACATTTTAAACTTTTTCATTAGTATTATATTTGTTATGGTGATCTTTGAGAAATCCTGTGTGAAAGGGAGTCAATTGATATGGCAATCGATATGGCACATTTCATCGTTCTCTTATTTTAGGAAATTAGCACATCCGCCCCAGCCTTCAGGAAATGCCAGTCTGATCAATCAGCTGTCATCAACATTGAGAAAAATCTTCCACCAGCTGAAGGCTCAGATGACCTTTAGCATTTTAAGCAATAAAGTATTTTTAGTCAAGGTATGCACATTTATTTGACATAACTTTATCACATACTTAATACAATACAGTATAGTGAGACACAATTTTATATGCATTGGGAAACAAAAAATTTTGTGTGACTCACTTTATAGCAATTTTGCTGAGTTGAGGTGGTCTCAACCCAAACTTGCAATATCTCCAAGTTATCCCTGTGCAGCATGGACACGTCCAGGCAGGACTGAGCAGGACCAATGTGAGATTTTGTCATGCTACTCAGAATGGAGCACACTTTAAAATTCATGAGTTGTGTATTTCTAAAATTTTCCTTGTAATATTTTTGGACTACCATTGACATGGGTAACTGAAACTGCTGCAAGTGAAACCACAGACAAGGAAGACTAATGCATTCAGTTAGTACTTTGACTAGTTTAAGGGTTTACTATTAAAGATATTAGAAATGATAACATTATGGGAAAATGTCTTGAGATAGTTGGTTATTTCACAAACTTCCAAGTTGTAATCATGTGATATAAACACACCCAATTGGATTGATTTGAGACTCCTATCTAAAGACATCACTCACGAGTAAAAGCACAATGGGTTAACTAAAAATGCATTACCCTTATGGGGGAAGAAGGAGTAAGGGGGAATGTAATTTAAATAGATATACCTTTACACATGCATTGATGTAAATCAAAATTGAGTATAGAAAGGGAGTCAGGCAAAACAAGATGTCAAAATCTACAACAAATATCAAAACTGTAGAAGCAGTTCATAAAAGTGTGTTAGCTGAGGGTTACAGTCACTGCTGTTTTGTTGTAATAGTGTATGAAAGAATTAACTACGGTAGCACTGAAATAACACCAGGCTAATGAAAATTCCATCAGGTTCCCTAATGTACAGTCTAGTTGTTCATGCTCAGCCATGTACAACTTGGCTCAAAACTGAAGTTTAGGGCATAACTGAATGCTAAGAAATTGTTTTCTCTAAATGAATACATTGGATAAAAATATGCACACTATACATGTAGATGTGTGTGTATATATCCATATAGGAGTATTTTTATGTTTGTGTGTGTATATATATTTAAAGGAACAAGTAATCATTCTTGCTATAAGATATTAAAAGTTAATTTGATGTGAACACTTTAGGAAGTTTAGCCAGTTAATCTATAGCCATCCATTTGTCTATGAGCTACAAATAATAATTTTTGGTTTTTACCAGAAGGGTTTTTTTTTGGTGACATCACTTCCCTTAACCATTAAGTTCATTTACATAAACTCATCTTACATAGTTTATAGTCACGATTTACCAAGTTTTCTATTTATCTTTAGTTGTCTCTCACTTTCCCAACTCTGAAAGGCATTTTGAGTTTAAACATTACATCGTAAATTCTGTTCAATATGTTGAAGATGCAGACAAGGTGGTAATCATCCACAAAGCTCACAGTATTCTGCCAGGCCTGGAGCCGGCCCCTCCCATGAGGCACGCTGATGTGTATTTAATTAAAGATTTGTTTCCTTAGCCCTAAGTTTATTTTCATATTTCTATTTTTCACTGTTGTCTCTTTTATTTTACTTATTTAATAAAAAGACAATAAACTCTGGGGGCATAAATAATATGAGCTTTGTGATAAAAAATTGATATGGGCAAATAAGGAAAAGAGAATGTACACGCAGCACATTTTCCTGGAGATTTCCTGTTTGTCCTGCCTCAGCCCCTACAAGAGGGTGGTTGAGAAGAGTAGGTTTTCCTATGCAAGATTCGGAGACAAAACATGTGTTTTGTAAAGTTAAGCTGTTTGATTACTTTAGAATTCAAGAACTAGCTAAGTATAATTCCCAGATGAGCATGTTTATGCATATCATCCATTATTAACTTCTGCACAATATTAAATAAAAAATCTGCAGGCATCCTGGTATGAATTAAAAATATAAATGCCACTATACTATTGATTACTGTTCTGCATAGTTACACTTTAATATGCATAGTAATGCAAACTAAATATGTTAAGAATCCTTCGATGATATGCACCATTCTTCTGGAATTACTGGTATATTTTCTACAGAAAGCTCACAATATGTATGTTATTACATGAAAAATGTTTTTGTAAAATGATCTATTTTAAATATAGCTTTTATAACACATTTATTTATAATTTATGGAATACTGTCTTTGTTTTTTACAGATGTTGGAATAATCAGAGTTTTAAAATACAGAATGCATCCCATTGTTATTAATAATAGGCTGTAAGTGACATCACTGTGTGAGCATTTAGGACATGCCATCTTTAATTTTCCCAAAAGAGTCCTGTTTTCGCTAAACTAGCTCAACAATTTCAATCATGATACTCCTGCTGAGAATCCACCAGTATGCAACTGGTCGCGTCAAAGCGCAGGAGCTCAGAGCTTTCTGACCTCAAAAAGCCCATCATCTAACTAGGGAGATGGATTATAATACAAGAGACGATGCTACCAATTTAAAACTTCTCTTCTCATGATGTCTTAAGTATTTTAGTAGAGTCCCCCCTCAGCTACTTTTTCACTTTGGCTTGTCCCAAAAAATCAGTTTACCTGAAGTGCATCTGTGTGTGAGTACAAATCTGTACACAAACTTTAAAAATGTATTATTTTTATTACTTTTAGTAGACACAATGGGTGAAACTTTATTAATCTAAAAGAAAAACGAGAACTCAATTTCAATATCAAAGTTTACTGATTCTATGTAACTATTTTTAGAGAAAACAAGACAGCAGTATTCAGTCCACAATTGAGGTTGTTACATAAAGAATCACTACGGGGAAAGAATCTTCTAAATACAACCACCCTTATTTCCAGTCTGAAAATAATCACTATTTCCAAGCTACATTGGGCTGAATTTCCTGGTAACAAATGTGGTAATATAGAACTCTATAAAAGTTAATGTTCCAATGAGAACTTCAAAATGATGTCCTCAAAAAATAATATTGGTGCATTAAAATAAAGAATTACACATTAAATTCCAAGTTAAAACTCTCATAGCATTAATGGAAAAATAGGCTATGATGTATTTACCGTATTTCTTTAAATTTTAAACACTTGTTAAAGTTTTGGAATATGTTTAGAGAAATTAATCTATACCAAGATACAGTGAATCTCATTACTGAGAAACTTTCAGAAGCATTTCAAGCAAATAAAACAAAGAATTTTAAAAATAGTATTTAATGACCATTGTTGATACACGACAACCATATCCACTATTATTCATTATTTCATAATTTCTGTTGATTTGTGTTTTCATACCATTATAGGATTCAACTTGATTATATCTTAACCATCATGCATTGGTAACTACTTTTCTTTGTCATAGACATCACTGTCTTCTTTTATTTACTTTTTTTCATTTTTCTTTCATTCTACTTTAAACACCCAGTAGAATTGGTTAAGAATGTTCTGTTCAGTTTGTCAATGAGCCAGAGAAATACCAATTCTGCAAAACAAGTCTCCTTCCACACTCTTCACTAACCCACTTCCAACTTGTATACACAAACTTCTGTGCAGGTAGAACCTGCTCTAAGATTAGCCTCTAAGAAGAAAAGTATCAAACAGCAAATATCCAGCGTTAAAAACACCAGTTCTTTTTACTATTCAAAATGGGTTGGCAAAGAACAAGCTGTGTTGGTGCATGACCTCCAGCATTCGGAGCTGCAGAGATGTGGTCCAGCCTCTGCTGAAGGTCCTTGCTTATTCCCCACACACTAACGTGGCCGTGCTCAGTGACCAGTCCAGTGTGATACTGGGGAATGTGTCATTGCTGAGCCCCATCAGCTCCCAGAGCCAGGCGATTTGGGAGTCAGCCCCTCTCGTGGCAGTGGTAAAAGTTGGAATGCTATATATGTGGACAAGCTCATTCTAGGGAGAAACCAGGTACTCTGTCTTCCTGTTGGAGGAATAGGGTGGGAAATAGATGAGGTGTGCCCAGCAGCAACTTCAGGCTCCCAGGAGGATCCTCATCAGGTCCCATATGCAGGCTGATTAGAACCAGAGCTTCTGGCAGCAACTGGGAAAGTATGCAGCCAATTCCTTCCCATATAGAAACTGGGAGGTAGACCTTATGGCCTGTGGCCTGTGCCCTGAGCCCAGGTGTGTGGCCACAGGGAGCTTTTGTGCACACATTAAAAAATGCTTTTTTGTTTGCTCTTGTTCTGTGTGACTCATGAATGGAAGCCCCCTTGCTTATTAGAGACAGGTGATTTGGGAGGTCAGTTTTTCGGGTTACAGCTGTGAATGTTGAGGCACTAGATGAGTGGGGAGCTCCTTTTAGGGTGAAACTGGAGGTTTGGTTTTATTGTTGGAGCAAGCCAGGGGGTGGATGTGGGGAAGTGCCCACCAGCTCTTTTGAGTTTCAGGGAGGATTCCAGTCAGCACCCAGATGCAAGCTAATTAGAAGCTGGAGTCTGGAGCCACAGCTGGTAAAGTATGCATCAAACCCTTCCAGGGGAAAACTGGGTGATGGGCATTTCTGTCTGCTCCCTTTGCCCTGATCCTGAAGGCAACGGCTGTGGGGAGTGCTCCTGAGCCTGCCTGTTTAACAACTGCTCCTTTGTTTGCTATAGTCCTGTGAGACCCATGAATGCCCGCCACACTGGTTATCAGAGACAGGTGCTTTGGGGACCCAGCCTTTGGGTGGCAGCCTTAAGAGTTGGGGTGCTTGCTCTATGTGTGGCCCAAACTCTCTGCTCTTCAGGGACAAGCTGGGAGTTGGGGGTTCTCCCTCAGTTGTAAGACACTGACCTGAGACTGGGGTTTGTGGCCAGAGTGAGTCTTAGCCTTTCCTGCCCGTTTCAAGGTGAGTATCTTCTCAGTTACCTGATGTTCAGGAGTCACCCAAATCTAGTTCTTGGATTTCTGTCAGAGGGAATCACTCTGTGTGTCCACAGGAGAGAAATTCAGGAGACTCCTATGTTGCCACATTGGTGGCATCGCTCCTTTCTCCTTTCATGAAAAGCCTTTGGGAAAATGTAAAATGCACCTCCTTTATTTATGCAGATTTTCCAAAGAAATGTGAAAAAAAAAGACAGAAAATGCTAACCCTACTAAGATGTCATTGCTATTGTCCATCTTGCAGTCTGTATAGCATAATTATTATTCACAACTCTCCACTGCTTTTTGAGATAGGTCTGTGTCAAATACATAACTCACCTGTTCTGCCACAGGCATGTGTGAGCCTCCACCCCACATGCTTCCCCATTTCACTGCTTCCCCACCAAACTACAACGTGCATACGATGCAGTAAACACTCTGTCAGTATAAACGTGCACAAGAGAATCATTTTCTTCAAGAAACCAAGGAAGGGCAGCTCACAGCTCACGGCAGCTACATCACACTATTTGTAAACGGTTGTCTCCCCCAAATTAATTATTAATTAATTTGAGAATATAGAAGATCCTTGGCTTAAAACATCTAGTTCAAATTCAGATGTCTACTTAGTTCTGAAAATCACTAGGACAGAGCTGGCACTGAACATTCTGAACGATTCCCTATATCATTAAGATATTCCTAGGCTAAGGTTATTTTTTTCTTAAATGAGGCAGTAAGCAAAATCTTATTGTACCATGTAAAATTTATTAATTTTAACATGGCCCTTTGAGTCCATTTTAAGTATTATCTTCATTTATAAATGGGTTACTGAGCTGATGAAAGAATAAGGAATGACCTCCCAGGCGTTCAGACATTGAACCAAGAATAAAACGTAGCAGTCTCGGTTTAAAAAAAAAAAAGATATGATGACATCAAACTACAGCCATTTCAAAACTCAATGTTAGAAATAATTGCTTTAAAGATTTTGAATCAAATATTCAGAGTTGGTTTTTGGAGTGGTGTTCAACCCATATTTTGGGTAAGCCTAAAATTAGGGTGTAGAGATCTATTCTTACCATTATTATCTGGGGTTTTTTTTCTCTGCACATTCTATCACACCCTTAAGTCTCTGAGTCTGGTATTTCTGGAAGAAGAAGGAATTAAAGTCTCAGAGCAGCAAACAGACAGAAGAAAGAGAGCCAGTCTCAACACACACTATTAGACTCGGCACACTGCTTGCCCATCCTCGGGCACACGCCATTCGCAAATCCGCTGTCATAATGTCTCGATTCTACAACAGTTGTCACTCCCTTCTCCAGTTCCCTTCCCCTCTTTTCTTAATTATCTTCCCACAAAAACTTAATTGCACATCTATATATAGCTTCGAGGGAAGCACACCTCCCCCGCTCCAATGTCTTTAGGTAAAACAACATTTGGAGTAATTAAGTTACTCTCTCAGTTGTAAAAGTGAAATGAAAATCTCTATTGGTTTGATACTCTTTCTCAGAGTTTTCCTAGAGTGTTTAGTTTATCATTCAAATTGGTGGGCCTAATATTATCTAGTTGTTGAAATAACACTAAATGTTAGAGATAGAGGGTACTATACTCAATGTTGGAATTCCAATTAATATTCTGTCAAATTTTATCAGAAAATTCATGGTATTCAGATAATTCATTCATTTATTTATTTTTTTATTATCAGAAATATCTTATATTGTATCCAAAACTGTGGCCATTATCTTTCACCTATTGGTCCCAATTGTACTGTATGGGACACACACAAGTTTCCTTCTGAAAAATAACATCTGATCAAATTTTAAATGTGCTATTATTTCATATATTAACATTTCTCTTCAAACTGATCTCCAATATTCAGTGAACTCTATGAAATGCTTTTATACAGCTCAGCAAATTAGTGATTCCTTATACCATTTCTATTCTTTATCACTTAATAGTTTTTTCCTCTCTGTATGCTACTTAAAACCATATAAGGCACTTTGTTTTACTTACCATTTATTCACTGTATCCTTTTATATACATTAGAATAAACTCCCTACAAAATGAAAATTATCTGCTCTTTTCATTATCAAAGTCCTAAAATATAAAACAATCCATGGCACATGGTAGGTATTCAATAAGTACTTGTTATATGAATGAATAAATAAATGCATCGTTTAGCTCTAAATGGTCCTAGGGGACAAGCACGTCACAGAAATCCTTTATTTGATGTATGACACTGAGTGGCAAGACAACAAGTGAACTGTTTTAAGTCACACAGATAGTTTGCCGCCAGTTGCACTAAATGCAGGCCAGTCAGTTAAATACACTCTAAGACCGGTCATTACACCACATAGCCTTGCCCCCGGTAACTGTAGTCTCCTAATCTCAGTCAAAATTGGACATTTCTAATTAAATACCATTGAGATATGTTATATGCTCCATATAGACTGTAATCGCAATATCCTTATGATTGAAATATTTTAACGTAGACTTGTAAAATCATGTCAATTTTTAAGAAGCTTATGTCCTTGTTTACTTCGTACCTGTGACTAGCAGACACCTCACAATGTTTAACAGCAATCGGAGTTTGTGCATTTTCCCTCTTCGTTCACCCCATTGGGGTGATAGCTGTTGGTTTCAACCCATGTTTCCAGAGTATGGAGATCATTCTACATCACATACTGGCATCCCTGATATTCAACGGCAAATTCAGATTTATGTTTACCACAGATTTGGTTAAAATGCATTGATGCTAAAGGATGCAAAAAGAAATAAATATCATGGGCTCAACTAATCTGCATAAGCACTTTCATTGGCCAGTACTTATTATTTTTTAATGCCCAGGAAGGTAAACTAGTTTTCTTCAGATGCCACACCAAAACACCAACACGCTGGGTGGCTTACTGCAAGAAAAATTCATTCTCTCATAGTTTTGGAGGCCGGAAGTTTGAAACCAAGCTGTTCATGTGGTGGGGTGGCGCATGTTCTCTCTGAAGACACTAGGGGTGAATCCTTCCTTGTTTCTCTGACTTCTGGCTTTTGTCTGAGATCCTTGTGGTTTTCTGACTTGTAGATACATCACTCAAGTCACATCACCCTGTTCACCATCTGTGGCTTTACTGTCTTCCATCCGTGTGTGTCTGTCCCTGTGTCCTGTTGTGAGCAAATGTTCAGATGCAGTTTTTCTTATAAGTTAGCATCCTGGCACCAAGGAATAGACAAGAGTCACACAGGGTAACTATGCTATTCACTCAGCTTTTATTGAATGCAGGTTCACTCAAAGTAGAGCATTAACATACATTAATATCCTATTCACACTATAACAATCTAAGAGGAATATAACACACACACACAGAAATCAGTGGGGGAAATGAACGCAGTCCCAGGGTCTCAGTCTGCAGGTCCGGGAGACAGCATGGGGGCAGGGGAGTCATCAGTGTCTTGCAAGGAAGGATCTCCGGAGCCAGGTGGGCAGCAGGGCTGACAAAGTCCTCAGTTCAGCAGGCAGAGCCTCCCATGGCCGATGCCAAGGGAGATCAGCGTGGCATGGGGCAGCACTCTGGTGTGTGGAGCTCGGCTGTCTCAGCAGTGGTCTGGAGCCTGCCTCAGTTACACCTTGAGAGTGGTGTGCTCCACCCCTCTGGCTCCCCTGATGGCAAGTGTGGACTTCCCCCAGGAGCCTGTCTATGGGCAATCCCGCTCTGCAGACATGGCTGTTCTGGTCATGTGTGCAGATGTCTTAAGTGTGTCACCTTGCCAGACATGTCTAGCAAGACTTAGGTAGTTTGCCTCTTAAAGCAAAGTGTCATTGCTAACTGGCAGCCATCATGGTTGACATGAGTGACTCCCTTTTGTCTTATATACTTTATGCTATTTTGACCAGACCAGTGCCATTTCTTTGGCCCTGCTCTCCACATGTCTAAAATTATTTTTATAAGTGACCTGACATACTGGATTAGGGCCCATGCTAATGACCTCAGTTTAACTTACCTCAGTAAACACCATGTTTCCAAATAAGGTCACATTCTGAGATGCTAGGGGTGAAGTCTTCAGTGTATTTTGGGATGGGGGTCACAATTCAACCCATAGGTTGTAGATATTTATTACAACCCATAGGTGTAGATATTTATTCATAAAACATTATATGAGTTTAAATACTCATATAATGTTATATACTGAATATGACATATATCAGCCCTGATGCAGATATGTCTAAGTATGTCTGTACATATATGTGAGATGTGTGTTTTTATATGTGTGTCTATATGCATGTGTGATAATACAAAGTTACAAACTTTCTAGTCTGTTGAAAATTTTCTGCTATTACTAAAGCCAGGCATTAGTAATTTAAGGTATAATAGGTATTCAGCACATAGGGTTTTACCCGATCAAATTATTTTTAAAGTTCGTTTACATGACTTCATTTTAAGTACAATATCACAAGCCCTCATGCTTCTTCTACATCTTGTATCAGATGGACATTAATAAGGAGCAAAAGGAGGAGTCCACTGTCATCACAATGTTGGAGCCCTGAAATTACATGACATCTAGGAATGTTTTTATAACTCCAGTAATGTCCGAGAAAACACAAATTTCTTGTCACTGAATCTGAGGTTGAAAGAAAAGAGTAAATACATAAACGTAACTGAATCCAGATACTTTCCATTTAAAGTAAGTAATTTTCTTATTTGTCTCATCCAGAGCCTAATATTAGAAAAAGCAGAGATCATCAGCTCACAGTTAAACACATAGAACAACAGTGTCTTCAGTAGAGAGATTTCAATTCTTACCAATGATAAAGAGGAATATCAGAGCAAAATAGAGCATAAAATCCAATTTCTTCTAAGCAAATAATACGTTTGTCTCATAAATCTGTGGAAAGCGATTTAGATAACATGGTGGCTACCGTGGGGTTCGCTGCGATGGAAAAAAGGTAAAAGCATATAGTAGAAGTCCTACTTGGGGAAATCTTAGTTTAAATTCTGGACGTGTTCTCCTACCTCACAATCCACCAGTGTCAATCTCTTATTTTACTCTTGGAAGATGGCCCCATTCACATTGTTCACCATCTGTCACTACTGGCTGTAAAGCCCGCTGCTAACTTTGGGTTGGTTGGATTTCTGCTGTTTTCAATGTTCTAAATGTTATTCTGGAGTGTGACTTTCAGTTGGAGGGTTGGATAACATAGGAAGAAAGAATAAATAATCAAAATGTCTTGGATACAGATTTAATAGTTCTAGTTTATTTTCACACCTAGAGGAAAATATGAAAGTTCAATTAAATTTTTCTACAGTCTCATTGCTTGACACCCACAGCAACTAGTTTGCACACGGTCGTACATTAAAAAGTCACTTATAACATTGTCTCAGAGATAGCAGCTTTATTTATAGATATGAAACATATATGTGTATAGTACATATACATATATAAACACACATACACACAGATGAAATAACAATCTTCATAAAAATGATTTTAAAAACACTCTATCATTTATATTAGTATTGAAAGGATACATTTTACAATTTAAAAGTTGTTATCACAGGAAGAATACAAGAGATGGAGAAATGCTTTGATTCTCTTTCTTATTATTTTCAATATATTAACCTTGGTTTCCAAAGATAAACTCTAAATATTATCTTAAAACATAAAGGATGCCTTTGACACAGTGTCTCTTGGAGTGAGTGACAGCTGTGCAGCCAGCCCTCTGATTTGGAGTCCTCCCCAACGTGCTGTCAGGTGCACAGGCAATTGCTTCTTTAATTGGGACATTTACCTTCTTACATTTGAAACTTTTGCCCCAATAAATTTTTTCCACAGTGAATTTATACTTATTTTAGGGAAGCTGAATTAAACTTGAAGAGTTATGTTAGCCTTAAGAATATTTATTTTAGAAAAAAGAAGTTTAATCATTCTGTATTCTAAGAAAGATTTCATTCCTGTTGTGGTGTAATATTCATAGTGCTCACAGACAAAGTTTCCCTTTTCTATTTCTGTTACATTATCACCTGGTTCGTTATTTCTAATGGGTTGAAGAAGGAGTGGTAGCAGTAGGATCTGTGTGTTTTGATACTGGAAATGTATTATGGAAGAAATTGTTTGATTTTGCAAGTGATCACTGATTTATTTATGGGTTTTTATTTAGCAAATTCTTACGTAGCTTGTGTTTTGGGCAGAAGCTGCCCTGAGTGATTAAAACAGTAATTAACTTAATCATCCAAAAACTCTGCAGGGCTCTTGAATAGTTTGAATTAATTTTGCTCAGCAAATATTCATTTCCTCTTCTACTCATTGTGGTTGAGTTTATTACCCTGCACAGCTGAGGCTGGGCTTAGACTTGAGCCTTTCTTTGGCCTACTTGCTTACAAGTATGTAAGCAGATTTGATGGGAGCAGAAATCTTCAATGTGCTTGTGTTTTGGCTTGCCTCTCATTCTCTTATGATACATTACACACTGTCCCTTTGTCCTAGATTCCAGGATGAATGCCTTAAGAGAAGACCTGAACCTAACCTGCAACTTCAGAGTCTGCCCAAGAAGAACCACACAGGCAAGCGCTTCCTAGGTGAAGTGAACTCTTTTTAGGGTTTTACTAAATCTAACCTTGAAGGTGCTATTTGATCGTTTCGCCTCCTCCTGATAGTAAACCAGCAATCACCAAAATGAATTACCATCCTCCCAGAAATAATTGACCATGGTTTTCATGAAAGGGTGGATAGTTGCAACACAGTAGCAACAGGAGGAGTATGGTTGGACCTGAGTTGATTCTTTCGGTCACTTCTTGACACATCCATGTTGTATTTAGTGACCGTAACTTGACAGGAGCATGATAACCTGAGGTTGCTGTCACAATGAGTTCAAAACCTTGAAAATGCAGCAATTTATCTTGGGCTGTAGAGTTAGCTTCTCAGACTGTGTTTTTGAAGTCTTGGTATGAACCATTGTAGAAAACTAGAATTGGTAGGAGAGCCCTTCTTTTACCTCCAGCAAATATTATTCATAACTTTTCAACTATTCTTAATTACCTTCAAGAGATATTTCAACCTCAGCTGTAAATCTGAACAGCTTGCCCCAGAACAAAAATTTAAAAAAATAAAAATAGCCATAAATCTACTAAAAAATTATAGGTGAAAAAATCACAGTTGAAAGAGGAAGTAGGGATAGGAGCCATTGCATGTAAGCAAATTAAGCCTTTAGGTTTGCTTTTAAATTTATCATTTTTGTAAGTATGTAAGTTAAATATTATGATCAATGATACTATTTTTTTTTCTAAAAGGCGTGCTCTGTTAATCATTTCTGAAGGTGTTCTCCAATATATCCTGTAGCCACTGTCAGTGAGAATTAAATCTCCCCCTTGCCCCTCTTGAGATCTTATGGTTAGACTAATAGTAAAATTGACAGGATGCCTGGTTAATAAGAGACAAATCAATTTAATATGCACATATGGGAGATCATAAATGATGATGAGAGAACTGATGAACCATCTTGGTTTTTATAGTTTTTTGACATAGAAACAATAAATTTGTGAATAATTGACAGAAGAAACTTAGGTGTGGGTGACCATTAGTAAAAAATCTAAACAGAAACAGGTCTAGAGTACTAAATAGTAAAAATTAATAAGGTTTGTTTATTTACAGGCTTCTTGGCTCTGGATTCCTTAACTCTAGCGATACAGGTGTCTCTCTGAGCCCCCTCGCAGCAAGGAGGGTACCTTTCACTGGGGAGATTTCACTGGGGAGACCTATTTCCCACATTTAAGGAGACGAGGGAGGGTAGACTTGCCCTTTGGCCACCAGCTGCTTGTCAAGTAACTTTCATTTAAAGAAGGGATTTTCAACTGGTGTGCCCCGAGAATTTTTAAAAGGTGCATTACTTGTTTAGTCAGGCCCACTACCCTCTTTTTCCTTAGATTATCCAATAAAGAAATGACAACAGCCAACATAACAATATCTGTCCAGTGTGAGTGAGTCAAAATTATACCTATTGTATGTGAGATCGGGGAAATATTCACTGTATGCATTGTGGGTGCCACAGAGTTTTAGTAACTACTTTCTGTGTGCCATGGCGCACGTCTAATGCACACCCATGTTTCTGGCCCAGACTTGCAGGAAAAATATCTTTTGTTTTAATTTTTGACTCAATTTGTTTATTTATTTATCTATCTATTTATTTATTATGTGTTTATTTATATTTAGAAACAAAATCAATGATCATATTCCAGGATATTATTTTGCATACAGACATCAGCATCACTTTCTAGAGTTACACTTTTAATGCATAAGCATAAATAAAAGAATTAAAAATTTACATAGGTACAGAATTAGTACCCCCATGTGTAATGCCCATCCTTATTTTTCTCAACAATTCGGGCAAAAATGTGCACAATATGCACAGCAAAATATTGTATCCAAAAAGGGAGCTAAGATATTTCTATATTCTTAGTGTAGTTGCTGATTGACTACTTACCACCTAGAAAAATTGCTTTTTTGTCCAGCTGAAGTCCCACAGAGTACCAGTTTCGTATTCACAACTGCATTTTGTGATATTTCAGCTAATGTGAAATAATAGTATAATTTGGAATTCAATTACTCTAAATATTATCATATGTTATTCTCGCAACAAAAAATACATATGGCATTACATATTACCAATTCCTGAAACTGGTTGAGTTTAAAATAGTCTCAAACACAGTTTAAAAAAAATAGTAGAACTAGTCACAAATATGGGCTTTTTGCACTTTAATTTTATTAGCGAATTAATTATGGTCCATCTCACTTAAATTGCTTTTGAATAATAATTTGATGTTAGCAAGCAAGGTCTAAGGTCTATAGTTAGCAAGGTCTAAGTTACTGACAGAAGACATAATTTGAAATAATTATTTGAGTAGCAATTCAAAGTATGGATGTTAGCCATTTTGATAGAATACTTATTTCACCTTTTAAGTGAAATTCAAGACTATCGCGTGCAGTATGTTTACACAATGTGCCAACTGGCAATCTGTGGACAAATATCCATCCTCAATGTATAGCACTAATTTGCAGGAAATTATACCCGTTTCAGGTTAAAAATTTACCTGCTGCAAGTTTAGATGATTTAATACACTCAGTGTTTTCTTACAATACCAGGGTCACAGATACTTAGGAGTAGAATCATGGATCAAAATTTGAATGTGTCTGTGTGTATATGATTCTCCTGGTGAAAACTCTCCTTGTGCAGTGCAGAGCATGCGGCTCTCCTCCCCCAGGTCTCAACAAGTTTGTGCTTCCTTCACTAGCACACTGATATTTAGCATTATTATCCCCCAAGTCTATGCCAGGGTAAGAGGTAAACACATCTTTTACATTATTTTAAATTGAATTTTTAATAATGGCTGGTGTCATTACATTTCCATATGATTATATTCATGTATTAATCTATATATGCATGTACTGCATGTCTATTAATCTAATTATCTATTTATCTCTCTAGTATCCTCCTCATTGCAAATTGCATTACTATAACCCTTTCCTATTTATATATTTGGAGTACTATTTTACTTCTGATTCAACTTATTTATTAATTTTTAAAACTTTACATGTTATAAATGCTGTCTATGATTGTTCAATTTTTACTTACTTTTGAAATTTGCTCATTTATCTGTGCAAAATGCACAGAGTTTACAGTATTTTTATGGTCCAATCAGTCAATCTTTTCCTTTACCGTTTCTGTGTTTGGTAGTAAAGAGCGGTTTTGAAGCCATAGTTTTCATTTTCAATAGACTTTGATTGAGCACTTGTCCTGGTTTAGGGACAGAGAGAGTCAATTAAGTGCTTGTCCTGCACTAAATTTCAATCCAGTTGTGGAGCTAGACAAATAAATATATATTCACACAACATCAAGAAATGTTTTATGAACAACAATCTATAAATAAATGCAAATTTGATACAGTGCAAATGGAGGAACATATGCGCTAAGAATAAAGAAATGGGTAATTGAATGGAACTTTTCAAAGGATGGATATTGGAGATAATAGAGTGCACAAGGCTTTCAAAAATTTCATGATATTTTCTTTAGTGGTTCTTCTGTGCGTCTATGAATTATTCCACTTTGCATATATTGAAACAAAATGGACTTGCTGAGTTAACTTTATATATTTTCTTCTAGGAATTGGGAGTTGATATGCTATAAATACTTAAGTGTAAATTCTATTTACAGCATCGTTTTTATGAAAAACTGAGAATGAAAGTTGTATTTGGACAGCAAAGAAAAATCAGTCATTCCTTTAGTGGACTTGTGTACATTTAAAGCCTCCTAATCCAGTTATGCCTTCCCACCCATTTGCCACACACTACTTTAAAAGCTTAGTTTCAAAGGTAAAGGTCTAATAAGAGAAAATTGTGGAAGCAGTAATAGATTTATGAAGTAATCAAAGAAATAAAAGCTGCAAACTAAGGAAACAACTTATGTCATATCCAGTAACATGTATAATAATCTCATTATTATTATTTGTATCTGATGCTCATGTGAGTGGGAGAAAAGAACTTCAGTTTTAGTAACTATGTTAGTTAAATGTTTTCAGTGCATTCTAGTTTATCTTGATTTTATTCTAATGTTTTACAATGATTTTCTGGGAATTTTCTTTGCTCTCTCTCCTTCCGGTAGCCCCAACACTCATTACTGATGCCAAGCGAAATAGGAAGAGATGATAATAATGCTTTTTATTTCTTATGTCTGCTGTGAACTTTACTTTCTAATATTCCTACATTTCAATTGTGAATGATCCACTTTAAACCATATTTTTTATTCTTACTTTGAGTATCTGTCATGAACACTTAATTTTCATAATATGTGTGTACAACAGGACAATCTAGGCTTAAAAAGTCAAGATAATGCATTCATGTAATTTCTTTAAATCTAAGAAATTAAAATTATGTTTCTCCTTCTTGGGGGCTAACTAAATCACTTTACAAGAAAGTGTCCAATAAACAGATCATTTCAAGATGAGAAAATTTCCTGAATCCATAGAACTGACTTCCTTTCAGAAAAAATAAAGGTAATTTTCTCTTTCAATATCCAAAAACTACAGTTTTTTTGGCATCTTGCCCAAATGCAGAATGGGAAACAAGTGTTAAGTGATGTCTACTTTCTTACTAAAAATAGTAAGTACTTTTTGGTTCCCAACAGTAATTTCCTATTTCTACAATGTGTATCTATTATATCATAGGTTAGTTTTTATTAGTAATTCTATGAGAGCTTCTTGCATATCCCCAAATAGTCCTGCTTCATAGGATGCTTATGCTTTCACGACCCTCATTTGACCAGATTGCAGTTAAAGGGAAACACGCACCAGCCAAAATCTCTTACACTCACATAAGGTAATAATTTACCTTCAAGAAGCACCATATCATTAAACATGCCTCGTAATCTGCTGTGTTCAGTAACAAACATGCTTTATTTTAGAATGTGAAAAACACATGTGTAGGTATGTACGGTTTTGCAAAATTATTTTTTCTACTTCATATTGTGTATCAAATTCTAATGAAAATAAATTTTAATTTAACTGTGTATGTTTTGAGGTAGCATAATTTTTTTGATTTTGACTCAGGATGCTTCTTCTGAAAAATGTTTCCATTTTCATACCATCCATGAGATCGGACCGATCACGGACGGATTACCAACTGCACTGTGATGGGGTAAAAATGAAAGAAGAACAAACTGTCTTTCATTCTGGACTAAACATTTCCTGTGTTTACTACTCATGAGAACAAACATCAGAGAACATCAGTTTTAGAGAAGTTCACCAAAACCATCGTCAAAGTATAACCAGGGCCACAACTCTTGCCCCTTAAAATTCTTTTGTGCTTTCTTGCCTGTTGTACCCGTGTAAGCTGACTCCAAATGGGGAAAAGAAGATCAGAGACTCAAAATAATTGTTTGGTAAATAAAAAACATTTTGTCCTTAAGAGCTTTAGAAGTATCTGAAAGAAGGAGGGAATTGAAATATCCTATGGGGATAAAAAACCCATCAGGTACAATATATTGAAAAAATATAATAAAGATTATATTTTTAAAAAAGAAAAACTACATTATCGTCGCTTCCAAAATTTCTATTATGTCATAATGAATATACGTCTTACTCTCATTACCTACAAACATTGCTCTCATCTTAAACTTTTTTTTCTAACATATTATGCAATCATAAAACCTTAGTCATTTATGAAGACATAAGACTGACTTTCCAAGTAATAAATATGAATACATTTTATGAAAGTATTAATAGTTCCAAATTTTGAAATTAATGTTAGTGTAAGATATGTGTAGCCTGAAGCTATGGAATAAATTTGCTACAATTATTACATAGTACAGTATACAAACAGAGAATTGAAACACTTTTATACTTAACTCATGGTAGTTAAACTTTATTTGCCTTTTTGGTCTTTTTTCTGGTAAGGACACTCTTAAAATGAAAGCTCTACTTCAACTGAACTCCTTTCTGTTCTGGGAAAAATTCTATACCTGCCCCACCCTTTCCTCCTGGAACACTTCCTTTCGCTGCCTTCAACAACTGAGTTCCCACTAAATCTACAGTTTCCTATTTCAGGACCAGTTTCTTGATCTTCCAAATTCGGGTCAGTTGCCATTCCCACTGCACCCTCTGGTGGTCACTTCCATATCCACCTCAGTGGATTATGCCCATTTTGGTAATTCCATACTCTTTATTTACACTGGTGGCAGTTGCAGAAAAAAGCATGGGATCCAATCCTAGGCAACAGAAACAGAAACAAATTCTGTTGGAAGGCATCTAATAAAAGTTTCTTCATTCACACACAATTGAGCCATAGGAAAAGAGTGTCTCCTGTTTTTAAAATGTGTTATTATTATTGTTGTTGCTGCTGTTCTTCTTGATGTTATTTTATTACATAGTTCCTGGAACTTCTGTTACTATATTTTTAACAGTTTCTGTCTCCATTAACCAGCCAATTAACCAGCCATTTTTGAGATACATGTTATCAGTCATTTTTGCATTGGACTTGCCCTAAACATTTGCAGAATATTCTACATTATGAAGAGCCTGAAGTTCACTACCAAATGTGAAAATGCCTTTTATTCTTTTCCCTAGTCTTCCTTGTGTTGGGAGACATTTTCCTGTGGATTTCTTGCTTTCCTGCACATCTGGAGTCCCTTGAGCAAAACCACTTATAGCCAGTTTTTACGTATAGAGACATTCCAGGTTATTTGTCTTTTTTTCCCCCAAGTGTGGAAGAAATTTGTTTATATTCTGCAGTAATAAACACAGAGATGGTTTCCCCTTCATCCCCAGAGATATTTGCTTACTTTACAGACTAAAGATAATATTCCTGTTGCTCTTTCCCTCTCTGGAGGGGAGAAGAGAGAGGCCATGAGCAGCCCTAGGTAGGACCACAGCTGCCTAATTTTGAGCTTTCTCTTCTGTGGTGCACACTCTACATGGACAGGCAACTTCTGGCCCTTACTGTGTTGCCCTGCGGGCAATTGATGTATAAGAAACCAAATGTAGTAATAAATGGTCTGTCTCTGACCAAGGAGCCATGCATTCCATTAGCCTACCAAAGGTGTATGTATTTCAAAAAGCAGCCGCTGTCCCAGCACTCAGCAGGCAGTGCGGTCTCCGACATTCTATGGCAGGTTAACCTGCTAGTGTGAGGGCAGGGTGACTTTCTGACCCTTCACACTTTTAGACTGGATGTCTTATGACTGAATCCAACAGTTGGCTACAAGTGTCACACATTTTCAACTGGAAAAGTTAATATGAAAAATCAGATGCTGTGCTAAGTTGTTGGACACCGTGGCTGCATTTTCCAGCTGCCACGGATACTGGTGTCGGCAAGGCCTTTGTCAACCATGGTTTCTTCTTCAAAACAAAACAAAACAAAACAAAAACAGAAACAAAAACCAGTTCATTATTTCCCATAGCACTCCCCCCAGCCTGATTGACTTCATTGTTTATTTTCTGTCTCCCCACTCTGGAAATGTAATCACAGCAAGAGAAGTGATTGTTTATGTTATTTTCCGCTGTCAACACATGACAGGCTCTCAAAAATATTTCTGAGGAAATGAGCATCAGGAATTTGGAAAAAACCATTATTGACTTTCACTATTTTTCTCTTGAAGAAATTATTCATTGTATGGAATGAGTGATTTTTTTAATTTGTTTGTATGTTTTGTTTGTATCATGTATGAATGAAACATTACATGTTTTTATCTTCAAATATCTGGTAAGCCAGTGCAAACTGTAATCATGGGGAACAAAATATACAAATATATGCAACTTGTAAAAAATTTAGTACTATATGGCCTGTACGATTAATAGTTTTGTTAGTTATGTAGCTGCACAGTGAACAATGAATTACCTATAAACATTATGACATAAACTAACGAATGTCATCTCATGCAATTTCTGTGGGAGGAATTCTGCAGCAGCTTAGCTGAGTGGTTTGGGCTTTGAATCTCTCACAAGGTTGCTGTTAAGGTTACTGCCATGGCTGCAATCATCCAATGGCTTAACTCTAGCTGCAGGATCCGATTCACGATGGGCTCAATCCCAGAACCGGCAACTTGATCAGGCTGTGCGCGGGAGCCCTCAGTTTTTCACCGCACGGACCGCCCCCGAGGGTGCGAGAGATGATTTATGACATAGCTGGATTCTCCCGAAGAAAGTGATCTGGTAGAACACACGTCAACGTGTCTTTTATGATCTAGCTTTGAAGTCACAGTCTGTAATTTCCACAATAGTCAGCTTGATTCCATGTTGGAAAGGACCTTACTGGCCCGGAGCACCACGAAAGGACAATCTCCAGGGGAGTACTGGATGCTGGCTATCACAGCAATAATGGAGTCTCGCAAGGCCTATCTTGTTGCAAAGAAAGTAGAGATCTTCAAGGCACTTTTCAGATCTGTAAAAGATTATTACAAACTGACGAATAAGGGGACTGGATAGGCCAAATAATATTAAGTGTATAGTTTTGTGATATTCAATACAATTCTTTATTTCTCTACGTATCTTTTGCTTTCACACCTACTTGAAAGGGCAATTGTGGTAGTCAACGTAGACATATTTTGAAAGATTTCACGCTCTCATATAGTAGCAGGATATATTAATTACAGCATTAATTATGTTCATCTTCAGGAAGAGCTCTTCTCATCCAAAGAATGCCCAATAGAGTCAACTTAACCAATATAAATATTGGATCATTCCTGCCCCATGCTGTGGATGTGAGCAGGTCATGGAACTGACAGAAACCCTAGCAGTTCTCATTCATAATGAGTGTTCATGTTATTATTTAGTTAATTTGATCCCTGGCAGTGTTTTCATTAGAGGGATAGCAAGTTCTAATGGACCTGAAACTCATGACCATTTACTAGATGACATCTTCTTGTATTTACACTTCCATCAGTGGCTAGAACATTACATAGTCTCTTAAAAAGCATGCTGACGAGAGACCTTAGAGTGCATCGCACAATGAATGGTGCACTATGAACATTTTTTTCTCAATATAGAGGACATCTAAAGAAACTATATTAGATAGAGAAACATTTGTTCGGGCCAACCTTCTATCTCAAAAATAGGTATTTCTGTTTCAGAGCTCTTTTGCATTCTGTGCTGGTCAGACTGACTTCCCTACTAGGAGACAGGGCTCAACTTTTCCCACTCTACCCTGTGCCAAGTGAATCTGTTACAAAGTCCTCCTATGTGATTCCTTTTGATACTCTGTTGTCAAACCTCTTAAAGCTTTGTTTCATTATAGATTTTTAGTGAAGATACTGCTCTATGTAGTTAACTAAAACCTGAACTTGTAACCAAATTTAAGCCTATTATGATGATATTATTCACAAAGCTATTATCACTCATGTTTTAAAGTGTTTAAAAGTAAATGTTCCAAAATGTTGTAAATATGTTAAAGCTAACTGAATGTATTTAATTTTGCTACTGTTAGAAAAATAAGTTCTGTGTTCTTAATAATTAAAAATATTTTAAACTGTATTAAAATAAGACAGATAATCTGAACTGTCTGTGTTATTATTTTCTCTACTTGAATGATTTTCTTCATTTAGGTCCAAGGCCTATGTGAACTGCCAGTTACTTTACATTGGATTCATGATTTGTATGTCTCTTAGCTCTACATAAGTTGATGTTGCTGAACTGAAAATTTCACATGCTTCCAAATAAATGTGCATAGAAAATTCAAAACATGAATGTTTAAAGCTTTATTTTTTTTAACTTTCACATTATGTCTAATGTCTAATTTACTGTCAGTGACTATTAGGTATCTTCTGGCACTACAGCATTCCAGGTTGCTCCCTCCCACTGAAAATCTGTTCTCATATTACTTTCCCAAGATAGTGATTATATTGCATATTTCAAAGTTTAATCTTGTTAGAGTTTTTCTGTGCAGATATTTTTGAATATAATTTACTCATGATATAAAGCTACTTAAGAGTTTATCTTCTATCTCATAGTTAACATTTTATCAAATATGATAAGGAGACACCCAAAATAAAACTATTCAAATCATGTGATTGGAAGCAACAAGAAAGTGCCAAATGTTTCCATTTCCTGTGAAGAAGATACAAGGTATTAAATTTAAATTGTTCTCTACATACTCATAAAATGCTGCCCTTTTTGACTAATTAAGCCTTTCATACCACACCCTTCCTTTGTGGGCTGAATCCACATACTTAGATATTAAATTGGTCAAGCATTCAAAGATGCTTGGAAAAAACATGCTATTAAGCCACAACTGCCTACACGAAACAAAGTAATTCATGAAACCAAACAATCCAAGAAACAAACTATATAAAACTTGTTGCTAAAAATGGACCTTCTCAGTCTCAAATAATAGGTATTTGTTTTGTTTTCAATTTAGGCTGACTTTGAATTTTCAATATCCTGAGTGCAATTCTGGCTTTAAGGTTATGCATACAAAAAAAAAACCAGCAAATGCCTATCATTTTGGTATCTCTATATTAAAAATGCAAAACAGTTATTGTTTGGTGACATTAAAGTACTCTAAACTTTCTAGAAAGTAAGTTCCAAAAAATGAAGATTACAAAAATATAGTAGACATTTGAGACTGCACATGGACTACAAGATCTAAAGGAATTTCCCAGTTTTATACATGAGGCTAATTTTTTCAGATACTTTTTGAGGTCATCAACTTATTAGCAGACAGCAAGATGAAAATGAAGCTCATTCATTCAACAAATGTGCATTAAGTATTAAATAACATGTCATTGAATGGGTGGTACTCATTGGGTATAATCATAAAATTTACTCTTTCCTTCTGTCTTTTTAAACTATCTCAATGTGGGTAGTTCTCTCCTAAATCTTGCATTAAAAGCCAGAATAACTCCATGACATGTTATCACTATTAATCAATAGAAAGTCCAATAGTTACTTTATAATGAATATGCAGCTTTAATTGAATACAGTTAAACCTCTGTTCTCGAATGTCCTGATTCTCGAACAATTTGGTTCTCAACCAAGTTGTTCATGGAAAAGATGCTTCCATTGTCTGAAGGTCTCAATTCTTTCCCCAACAACCTTTTCACGCTGACACCTGTATGATTAGTCACACATCTCTTAGAAGATGTGGTTTTCAATCAAATTGCTTCTTGAGCAGTTTTCCAGAAAGAATTAAGTTTGAGAACTGAGTTTCCACTGTAATTAAAAATATCCAATATATTAATCAACACTGTAATAATCATTCAATGGTAAGATTTCTTTTTTCCCAGCTGAAGCCAGCTCTCATGAGCCACGATACTTCACCTTCCAGTTACCACTCACCAATTTCCCTTTCTTTTTCTGCTATTTTAACTCCATCAGAAACAGAGACTGGGGAGATACAAGGTGAGGGAGTCAAATAGTGCTAACTCATTGGTTACCATGTAAGACGGCTTTGCATTCCATTCCCTTGAGTAGTAAATGTTCGAGGCCTGTTCTCTCACACTTGCATGATTCTTCAATGGTGGCGGCAGGGACCCTGCTTGTCTTTCAGCGGCCACTGCAGATTCACACACTGTAGCACCTCTTCCCTGCGGAGCAGATTACAGACCCCATGGTTGGGGTCCTGTTACCTTGGCAGTTCGTCTCCCATTGAGATCCAGGAATCACACACTTTCAGTCCACTGTTACTGGGTAGTGACTTCCAAGTTTTAACCCTCCTTCCTCATGTCATTGAATCTCCGTGCTCTTCCAACTACATAAAGTACATGATAAGCACTAGGAATGGCATAGTTGGAACGCTCTCTGGCTAAACTTGAGAGAAAAGAAAGAACCCCATCCTCATACCACCCCTTCTTCTGGTGAAAAATTGGCCAAGGCTCAAAAAGCGTCCTTCAATATCCACCCCCTCACACACTTCATGTCGTAGGCACCAGCCAGAGAACCATTTACCAGTCATCAGGTTTAAAGTTTTATATGAACCATCAAATCTTTGAGAAAACAAGTTCTGCACTTTGATTCAGTGTAAAGTTTGAGTTGAACTTTTTGTTATCGCTGCTATATGTTAGGCATTGCTGTGAAATAAAAGGATGAACAAAAGGTGTTATGGTCCCTGTTTTCATGGAACATAATATCTAGAAAGGACATGAGAAATTATTTAAATGATAACAACATGTAAAGTTACAACCTATAGTAAATGTTTGCAAGAAGGGGGTAAATGTAACTGTGAGAGGCATCCTACAGACAGTTGGGCCAGTGAAGACATTGGTGGAGGTTCCTAGAAGTAAGAAACCATTTAAGTGAGATCTAAAAGCTATTACAAGTGAACTTCATAAAAGAAGGGCAGAGTTTGAGGAGAGTAGGGCAAACATTTTTCACAGAGACAGCTTTTCACACAACAGTTTAGTGAAGTGACAGACAAAACAGGCCAACGGGGCTGGTTTTGGGAGAACAAGGGGTTCCTCGGAGCAGGGCCTGAGGCTGGAGATTCTTACAGGGAACAGAGCAGCCAAAGTCTCACAGGCCATGTTCAAGATTTAATTTTCAATCTTCAGTGAAGTGCTAATCCATTAAAGGGTTGTAAACTGAGCATAGAAATGAAGGATACAATTAGGATACAATTGATGTTTTAAAAGCATATTTTGGCTGCAGTTGAGAAAAAGATCATGTGCAGAGAAGTGTATAAAAGCAGATGACAAATTAAGGAGCCCATTGCAATATTCTGTGTGAGATTTGTTTCAACGACAGTGAGAAAGACCTTTTTCAACTTCACCATGTAGCTTGTAACCTCAGTTTTTCACCTTTAGTTTCAGACTGCCTGGTAGCCTGGAGGCTCCACCAGTTATAATTTTGACCAGGTCCGGAAGAACCTTTTCACAGAATAATAGGATACAAATGTAGCCCACCAGGGAAAACTTCCTCCTGGCACTCTGTTCTATACTTCTCAGGTTCAAATGTTGTCTACGACACAATTCAATAATATTTAAATATTAAAAAGGTTTACATTAGTTAATTATTTACATGCAAATTAATGGGTCCTAATTTTTATCATGATGCCTCTATTACTAAATGTTTGCACAACTTGTAATAAGGCAATTGCTTTCATAGAACATCTTTATTTCCATGTCTCTGGAAATAAAGAACAAACTGACTGTGACCAGAGGTGTGGGGGGAGAGGGATAACTGGGGGGAAAGAAGGGGAAGGGTCAAGTCAAAGAACATGCCTAATGGGCCCATGGACGAAACAACAAGGAGAGGATTGAATGTGGGAGGTGGGGGTGGGTAGGGTGGGAGGAGGGTAACAGGAGAAAAATGGGGACAACTGTAATTAAACAACAAAAAAAAATTTAAAAAGAGGAATCTTCTTTGTGCAAAACACACTGCATCTGCGATGATATTCTGCAGCTCCCACCACCCAATATTCTGCAGCTCCCACCACCCAATATTCTGCAGCTCCCACCACCCAGTCTTACTGCTGGCACACAGGGGTTTCCATGCAGTGGATGCTTTCTGTCACTGACAAGAGATGTCATCCCTCCCTGTTCCCTCTCTCACAGTTTACACTCCAACTTTGACGATCTATATTGGGTTCCATGGCCCGCTAAGCAGTTTCACGTTTGTGCAACTTTTCAAGTCCCTGGTCTGTAAAAAGGATTGGATCCTCCCCATTCTCTTGGATTTAGACTTCTCATTCTTTACATTAGCTCAGATACACCATAACCAGTAATTTTCCATGTTTTTGTCACTATACCAACTTCAGTCTTCAAGGCAGGGTTAAATATCCTTCTCTTTTCTTCCATAATTCCCTATGAGACTTCTACCCTTGTACTTGTCACATGTAATTAAAATTTTCTTTTTAAGTATCTAATTTTCCTACTGTAAAGTCTTTGATGAGTTCGCTGTTAATTCACTTGTGCTTACCTAGAATTTAGTACATTATATATATGTGATAAATTCTTAGAAAATATTTGTTGGAGTAAACTGAACTGGCATTTCACTACATTTTTTCAGAAGTCCTCTCAATGAAAATATTTCTTTGAAAAATGTGTCTCATTACATGTACCTGAGGTCCAATGGATATTGCTGAATGTAGTCTTTTATCCAGAACATGTACCTTGCCTTTGACACTAATTAGATTGAATCAGTTAGTAAGATCATCACGCATATTTATGATACAATAGTAGAAATAAATTGTTACTTTCATAGAGATACTTTAAATTAATCATATATTTTCTTTAGTTTGTTCATCCTTAGATATGGCAAATAAGGCAATTGAGTATTCATGTTTTTCAGAATGCATTTAAGGAGCAATTTTGACATGTGAAGTACTGAAATAACATGTATTTATCTATTTTCCCCTTATCTATGTGCTCAAATTGATAACGCAATATCAAGTTCTTGGGAGCTAGCACTATGGAAATGCATAAAAAATAAAGAACATAAAACTTTTTCTAATAATTTGCTCTTTGAAAAAAATTGAAATGATCTTTAAACCCTGAAGGTATATGTGAACAACAAACCTCGCAACATTAATATCTCATGTGATTGGCAAAGTCCCTTCAAACATATTATCATTTTATTCAGAATGATATCTGGGTATGTTTGGATCCTGTGCTGTGCTCTGCTAAGAACTGTGGCTACAAAAATGAATAGGATACAGTCTGAAGTTTTATTCTAATTGGAGAGACATTGG
Source organism: Desmodus rotundus (assembly GCF_022682495.2). NCBI lineage: Eukaryota > Metazoa > Chordata > Mammalia > Chiroptera > Phyllostomidae > Desmodus > Desmodus rotundus. The sequence continues at coordinate 16,108,546 of NC_071388.1, read as the reverse complement.
ATGATCAGCATTAAGGGCAGTGAATGCTTGTATTGGGATAAGGGAGTTGACCCTCAGGTAACCCTAAGCAATTTATGGTACCATAAGAAAACATTACCTTTTGAGTGTTAATGAATTTAGAAACAGTGGCTCCGCAGCCTGAAGCCGTAAGCAACAATATATCAATTTTTTTCTTTTCTTTTTTTAAAATTTATTTATTTATTTTTATTCAATTACAATTGTCTGCATTTTCTCCCCATCCCTCCACCCCACCCCAGCCAGTCCCACCTCCCTCCCCCACCTCTACCGTCCCCCTTTATTTTGTCCTTGTGTCCTTTATAGTAGCTCCTATAGATCCCTCTCTGGACAATGGCCCCACAGCCTGCATCAGATCTACAGAAGGAAGTGGCTACTCAAAAGAAAGGTTGGCTAATGGGAAAAAGTTACAATGCCAGAGAATCACAAAAGCAAATGTAGACAGTTTATTCAAATAGCTATCCATGGGAGTGTAAATCTTAACCAAATTGTTTTTAATTATTCTAGTTTTACTGCTAAATTTAATTTTACATATTATTAAGAGTTGTGCAAGATATTAAAGTCAAATCACTTTCAATAATCCACTCCCATATTCAAGGCCATACCCTTTATGGACACAGAAGTCATTAAACATTTTAGTCCTTCAATTTTTTCACTATTATTCCATGCTGAATAACCAAGTAATATTTAATTATGCTCAGGCTTCCCTTCCAGAACTACTACAGCGCAAAATTTAAAAAAAAGAAACAGTACTGGGTAGGCCACCATAAACATTTCCACCTCTGGAAGAGATGCATCCGCGGTTGCAGTTGACAGATGCCATTCTGGTGTGAACTCTTTCAATGAGAATCTACAGCTAGAAAGGCAGGGGTCCAAAATATTTTTAAAAAATCAAGTTCACTTTCTGCAAGACTGAAGACTCAAGCAAATCTGACAACATCGAAGAAATTCTAGATGGTAGACATTTAGGCAGAATTTGGGAGAAAGTACCTGAGTACATTTTCTGGATGGACTGCTTATTCTCTGTGTAACTTGGAAGGTTTATTTTCTGGACCTCACTACCTTTATCTATAAAATGGAAACTATGTTATTTACCTGGTAGAATTGTTGTGAAGATACGCAGCTCTTTTAAGCAGAATGGGGTTTAAGGTAAGGAATAGTTTACACAACTATTGGTAAACCCAGAGCAGCATGTTCTAAGATCTGGCTAAGATTTCCAGAAAAATTGGGTCCCTCTGTGCTACATTCAGGAAGGTGGGGGCTTAATAAGTCATTGCTGGAGGTGTTGTCTCCAGAAATATATCATTGCCACCGCTGCCCATGGATCAGGGACCCATTGTGTCCTTATTCAGTTCTAGTACCCCGCCTTACCATTAATTATAAGTGGATGGCTCATTGGTGTGTAGTGGTGGCATTTTCTCTTTTTGTAAGTGGACGACAAATTCAGATTTTGTGAGATTGCATTTGATTAACAGAACCTCAATAATATTCATAACCTTGGTCACAAGGCAGTCAGTCTGGGGAATAAAATTAGCTTCCTAGATTTTGTAACATAGAGAACAAAACAAAGGTTGAATACACCAAGCTACTATAGTAAATAACAATCCTCTACTTTTTAATCTTTAAAACTTATAAAGACTGAGCAATCAACAAAGGCCTTCTAACAGTAGATGCATATAAATTAAATCTTTAAAAGGTTTTATGAAATGCATTGGGATGGCATTGGTTAATAAGATTATATCGGTTTCTAGGTATACATTTCTATGATGCATGATGTATATATTGCATTGTGTGCCCACCACCCTAAGTCAAATCATCTTCTATCACCATGTATTTGATCCCCTTTACCCTTGATTACCTCCCATCCCCTTTCCTCTGATAACTACCATACTGTTGTCTATGTCTATGAGTTGTTATTTGTTCATTTGTTCCTTTCAGTTTTATATCCTACATATGAGTGAAATCACATGGGTTCTTAACTTTTTCTGTCTGACTTACTTTGCTTAGCATGACAGTTTCAAGAGTACATGAAGAATCAATCAAAAACTCTGCCTTGAGTTATGAGGGGAAAGAAGAATTGTAAAGGGACCCCAGACAGAAAGGAAACAGAAGCAAAGTTGCTAAATGGTGATCTTATGGTGTATTTATTTACTTCCATACTAGTTCTGTTTGTATGACTAGAGAGCATAATTAAAATATAAAAGTTGCTGCTGCTACTGTGGCTGAAGAAACTGTCCTTAGAAGAATGGTGTGTGAAAAATGAGAAAAGAAACGTGGGACCACTATCACTTCGGATACATGGAAAGGTGGTGCAAGGAACACCACAGAAAGTGGTGGAAGAAAGCTGAATGAAAATAAAGCTTTGACCTCAAAGAAACAAGATTCAATCCATATGGAAAATATAAGTTTTCCACTTGCAGAATCTGTAAAAGTTCTGTGCACCATCCAGGTTCTAATTATCGCCAGGGCTGTGCCTACAGAAAGGGCATCTGTGCAAAGTGTGGAATAAAAGGAGTGGATACAAAAAAACTACAAGCAAATGTCTGTCTAGATGTATTAATGCAGTTTCTTTCTATATGATTTTGCTTTCTGCTTTAAATGTTCAAAGCGTATCAGAGATGTTCAGGTTACAAAATAACATGTGTAAGACAATGAAGTTTAAACCCAGTGAAGTTGACTGGTATTCATTCTTTCACTCTCAAGAAGTTCTGAATAACAGCAATGTATCTACTTTGCCTTACAAGCATCTGATTGAACTAGAATAAGTGGCAAATTTAACAAAAAAACTATTGTTCCAGTTTTGTATGCACTTTTTATTTAATAGTATTCATATAATTCTTATTATCCTCTCTACTTTACTTATAGATATTGCAGAAGTGAAAAAGGAGATTATTATAATTTGCTCAGAAATTGACATCCAGATTTATACTCTTCCCCTCATTCTGTTGTTGGTTGCCTAGTCTTAGAATCAGCAGTCCCTTAATTAATAGCAACTTCACAGGGTATTTAAGTATGTAAGACCATTATAGCTGAATGGTTCCTTAGAAATCAGCCCAGACCCAAGTCAAACACAAGTTATATACATGGTCTTTTAAAAATTCTTCCTTGAAGCCATAGTCCTAATACCTTTCATATGAGAATAAGAACACAAGGGACAACACAGATATATCCAAATGAATGCACTGGATTTGGGGGAAACACATGTTGTGCACATGATCTTGACTTCACACTGTTATGAAAGCCAGAACAATGCTTATTGTGAAGCTGTCTAATGGAAACCAATCGCCACACTTTGGGAAAGTTCTTTGAAGCAAAAAGTGAAACTTCATTAATGCCACGCCCCCCCCAGATAAAAAGAAATAAGTAGAACAAAGCAAACATTTTGATTCTTAACATTCTTAAAATGCATGCATATATCTTCAAAGAAAGATTCTTGGTATGCTTCCTTCAGAGCTTCAGAACTTCTGCTCTGGAAACCTGCAGCCTGCTAGGGGGGGACACAGAAAGAGTGTTCCCTAATGTCAAGGGCAGTGTGTATAAGTATCACTGTAAAAAGTGTAGAATAGATAGCATGATAGGCATAGTACAGACATTGCATTTTTATTTTAAAATTCTGAAAACAAAGATGTAACTGTATACATTTTTCTAAATAGTGTTCCTGGGATACATTATTACTAATATACAGAAAGATCACAAGGATAACATAAAATATAATAAATAACATTAGCTATGAAGACAGGAAAAAAAACATAAAATAATGGACTCAGCTTGGAAGTGTGTGAAGAAAACAAGGCATAATGTGCCTTATAGCTATAATAAGAACATGAGTTTCATCCTTTAGTTATTAGGAAACTTATGGGATTATTTTAAATAGAATGCAACTGCTCATATTTGTGTGTAAAACATGGTTTAGGGTGGAGAATGTGTGCCCAAGGCAGAAGGTGGGAAAGAAGATGGGCAGGGAGATGAGATGGGTATTTGCAAATTACTAAATAAAAAATAATAAAATTATGTGGTTGTGAGAAAGGTTGTAGTAATGTTAATGGGGAGAGGAGATTGTATGTATTCTGTGATATAATTAGATATCAATGTATACTTTGATCAAAAAGGTATTGGAAGTAGATGATTTGAGGCTCAGAAAAATTTTGGCTGGTGGAATTATTCACAGCTATAGGGACAAGTTTGGGGGGAATGCAAAGTGTTTAATTCACATATTTATATATTCGCCTGCCTGTAAGGTCTTCCATTAGTAAATAGTTCACATAGTTAATTATATAAACGAGTGATGCCTGAGGAAAATATCTGGTTCAGACATAAGTATCTGTGAGTCTTTAAATATAAGTAGCGAATAATGGCATGGTTATAAGTAAGGACTGGTGCATAAAGCTATACAGAGGAGGCCAAGCAGAGGATGGAATGCTCCAAAAAGCAAGCTGTTCAGTCTAGGAAGGAGACCCCCAAAAGACTGAAAAGATGTGACCAATGCTGTGGGAGAAAATATGAGTGCCACTTGAGGAAAAATCATAGGAGGACACAGTGAGAAGGCAGCCAAATGCAAGCCTCACAGAAAAGAAACACGCCCACACTTTTGATCTTGGACTTCTAACCTCCAGCACTGTGGAAGAACACATTTCCTAAGGCAGCCAGACTGTGGTATTTTGCTATGAAAGTCCTAGCAAACTAATAAAGAGAGGCAGGGAGCTACCCTGGCTTCCCCTTTCCTATCGCTCTAGAGTCCCCCATTTTGCCTGCCGTGGGCAAGCATTGCGGATGACTTGGGGACTGAGCACACAGCTGGCAGGAGCGGAGCCCCCATGATTCAAAGCGGAACAGCTGAAGGCACAGGACCGCACACATCACAACAGCTCTGCACGCCACGCTGTCGTCTTATCCCTGCGCTGAAGAGAAGACAACTAGGAGCTCAGACAGGTCAAGCTACTCCCCTGAGATCACAGCCGGTTCTGCTCCAAAGCCCCTGCCTCAACCAATACAGGCCAGCTCTTGGTTCTTGAGCTCCGGGACTGTTGAAGGCTGAGGGTCGAACAACTTTCCCTTGCTACCCTTTTGACCATTTTCAGTGAAAACTCGGGTTATGACAAGGAATATGGTCATTGCAGAACAATAATGGTAACATAAAGCATCGAGGTTGTGTGTGTGTGTGTGTTGATACATAAACCCTCCAGAATATATTCCCAAACTGATTAAATTAAATGTTTCCAAGCATTTGAAATAGCAGCGTCACGTTTAATGTTATGCTTTGTTTCTTAACAATCTTTTGCTTTCTAATTGCTATGGTAATGTACATTTATTTAAAGTAAAACTATGTGTGTGTGTGTGTGTGTGTGTTTTAGAAAACTTAACAACACCCTGTACAAAATCACTGAAATTAGACATACTGTAGGGTAAAAATTATATTGTTTAAATTGTGCCTGTAGGCATTTTGTCATTTCTCTTCTTGGCTAACCAAATTATCTACTAATATGTTTCTGCTCATACATCGTACTGAAATCATCAGCATTAGTTTTGCTACAATCAATAGAGAGTAAAGAGAAAACTAATAACTGGGTAGGAGTGTAAAAAGGAAACAACTAGTTGACTACCCAGCCTTTCTACATCTCATCCAAGAGTCTGAATGGCTTCCAGAAAGGGTGCTGATTTGAAGTGTTAAAACCAGACTCTTGACCATAACAGACGATCTGAACCTACCCTTCTGTGAATTCCCATAATTAATCGGGGTCTCCTAACTCATGCTTGACTGGCAGTTCTATTCCCAATAATTCTAGTGAGTTGACCATCATACTTTAAAACATTAAATGAGATATCTAAAAATACACTGAATTCTGCAATATAAGTTCAAATAAGTTCTTACTGTGTGACATGGTATGTCTATTAATGAAAACTTCTCCAAAGTACACGCCCTAACCAGTGACAACCCTGCTACAGTCAGGTATTACTTTAAAAACTGCATTTTGGAACAAATGAGTAGCCTACTAAATAAATAATTCTACACTTCATCAAGTTATTTTTCTCTAGTGTTTCTCTTCCACCAGCGTATAATTTGCAATATATCCTCACTCTCTTTCTTTCATTTAAAACTTTCAGACTCTGAGGATTTCTGATAACTCTGTAATAACCTTGAGAGAAAAGCTCAAATGGTCTTTCATGTCTTAGGATCCTGAAGATGTATTACCTTTTTAATAGGATCTCTTGGTAGTTTTGCATAATTCATGACTCACATAAGACTTTAACAAGGAAAAATGCATGGTCTATATGATATTTTGCTGGCATTCTTCATATTGACTGTCTACTATATTTTATGTCTTGATTGCAATATTTTTTGAAATAATTCACTTTTAAGTGGTAGGATTATAATATCAAGAGTGACTCTGAAATATATCTGCTGGGTCTTATATATGTGCATACTCCAATTCTTTTTCATTTTAGGTTACAAAAAAGAGGCATTTGTTTTTCATAGGTTTTTTTAAATTTTATTGATTTGAGAGAGAGAGAGAGAAACATCATTGTTGTTCCACTAATTTATGCATTCATTGGTTGATTCTTGACCATGGGTTTAGCTCTGACCAGGGATCAAACCTGCAACATTGGCGTGTTGGGACAGCACTCTAACCAACTGGGCTAATTTACCAGGGGAGGCATTTCTTGATGCTAAACAATTACAAAATATTAAAGAAGTCCCTTTTCCAACAGAGGTTCATGATCTTTTGTCAGTTATACTAGAGATAAATGCTTTCATTCCAATGCTTTCACTAAATCTTACTTCATACCTTCCCTGAAATCAAACATCATGTAAAAGCAAAACTAACGCTCAGTAAACTTTTAATCATGCTGAGCAAGCTATTGTTACCTCTCCTTAATGTGTAATTTCAGTATGATGCAAGTAAGTAATTATGCAATAAAAGACAAATGATATTTTATCAATAGTTTAAGCATGTATCACATCTCATTTTGTAAGGGAAAACAATAAAGCAATCATCCTAAAAATAGAAGTAAAATGATTTTTAAAGTAAGTGATTTTAAAAAATAAACTAAGTTTTCTGCAATCTAATTTTACTAGTTCAGTAAGTTAAGCTTACTAGTTTTGGTTGAAGTAACTTTTTTTCTTCGTTTAGAGTAATGGATAATATATAGAAATAGTGTAAAATATTTGCCCATCACGCTTTAGCCAGCATTTTTCAACGTGAATGCATTTTCTTTTAAGTTTTCTGGAATTCAGTTTTCGGATGGATTTATCAGGAATAGAAGAAGATAGGGTGATGTTAATTAAAGACTAATTATAAGACAATTTTAAAAGGGGAACATGTCTCTGTTGATGTATATAATTCAACCTTCACTGAAATATATTTAAGCACATTTTCTAGTTCAGCTAACTGATTTGATTCCATCCAAATGACCAATTAATTCATCTTTTACCTACTGCTCAATTATGACAGTGTAATTTTTTTCACCTCTTAACAGTAAAGACAATCATAAACATAAAAGATCCAGGGAATCTTTGCACGCAGACAGTGAAAAACAATCAGTGAGAATGTTCATCTGTTTAAAAAGATTTTACTTGTTTATTTTTTTAGACAGAGGGGAAAGGAGAAAGAGGCAGAGAAACATCGATGTGGGGTTGCTTCTCATGCACCCCCTGCTGAGGACCTGGCCCACATCCAGATATGCGCCCTGATTGAGAATTGAACTGGTGACTCTTTGGTTCACAGGCTGGTGCCCAATCCACTGAGCCACACCAGCCAGGGCTAAATAGAATTCATCTTTTATGCAGCTTTTTGACTTTTCTCCTTGTTCAGATGGTTGTATTGTTAAATAGAGACAGCCTAAGGTGATATGATTATGTGAATATGTGGGAGAAGTGAACAAATGTTCAGCTCCAAAGACACTGCTGCCCTTCTTCACCTGCACTGGCATACAAGAGCACATTTTGACCTTCGTACAATGTGTCATATTAGTACAAAGGCAATAGAAGTACTATTCAAGCTTAACATGCCAAGATACAACTACTCTGGGCAACATAATTTTGAAAGTTACTCTTTTAAAATGTAATGTAAAAACCACATTCATCATATTGGGAAGACTAGTTATTATATCAATAAAATAGTATCTCTATTTCATGTGTCTAATATGCTTTGTCAAGATAGCTTTATAGATTATTGCATGAAAATTCACTGCGCTCCTTCGGGAAATATAAAAGGAATTTTAACCTGAAAATATGATATATTTGTTTTAGATTTGTTTTAAAGCAGTTGCTCTTCCCCAGGGTTGATTTTTCCCTCCAGGGGCCTTTTCGCCATGTCTGGAAATATTTTCTGTTTCCACAACTCAGAAGGTGTTACTGGTGTTTAGTGTGTAGTAGACGGGGATGCTAATGAACTTACTATCGGACACAGAACAGTCTTCTCAGCTCAAGTCTTGTTCAGCTCAAGAGGTTGAGAAGCCCCATTTAAGGGAGTCAAAAGTGAAAATGCTATCTACCCTTTCAGAAAGAAAAGTTACTGTGTAAAATGTAAAATGTTTTCTCCCCTTAAAAAGCATGTTGTCTATGTACTCAGATGTCCATATAATTTCTAAATCAAAACTATTTCTATGTCAAATCACTGTGAATCTGTGCTAAGAAAACAAGGGACTATATGACTTTTTGCCATGTGACCAAGTTACAATTTAGTGGCAAGGTTGAAAAATTCTGAAATATTGCTCTCAGCAGAAGTAAAGAAAGTTTACTTGAAAAAGAACCATCATTTATGTGAGATCAGGAGGAATGGGTATAATGTAAGTGGGAGAAGGAAAAAGGTAGATAAAACAATCTATTTGAGAGGTACATCCTCAACATTTTGAAATAGGTGAAAATGATGACAAGTATGCTCATCTACAATGCCCTGTCTAGAAATACAGTGAAGATAAAATAAGTTGATGGTACCATGATTCAACATCTTAAGTCTAAATGTTCTAAGTAGCAAAACTATTAGAATCTACTGGCTAATATAGATATGCTTTGGGATGTGGAGGGAGTGAAAATATCAGTTAATTCTATCAGTATTCTAACCACACCTCAATGGAGCACTACTGTAAATGGTGCCAAAGGATGTACTTGGTCTGTTTGGGGTGCTCTTACCTTGATGGACTGGATAAGATAATGAAGCAAGTGTCCATTTGTATAGTGGGCATTTTTTAAGGATTAATATTATTATGGGTTTTCCTCTCCTTAATAGTAGAAGGAAAGCTTACATTAATGCTTTTAGCTTTCAAAATATCACAGCTTTTTTCTAAATCAAAAAATAGAATATCACTGGTCAAGTTGACCCAATTAGCAGAACATTTTAAATTTACAAACCTGTCTCGCTAAATAACACTACCACGGAATCAAAACTATTTAGGCATTCAACCTTCTGGTTGGATCCTCATAAAATGAATTCATTATAAATTAACTCTCTACTTCTGATAGGAATCAGGACCCCATTCACGGGTGTGTGACCTATGTAGTCACATGGATTCTGAGCATGGTTTAGTACTCTGCTGCCACTCTCTTACAATTGCTCCTGATTTTGAACGAGGGACTCTGCCTTCTCACTTTCCACCAGGCTCTGCACATTTATGTAGCCAGTCCTTAGGGGCATCCTTGGGAAAAGGAGCCAGTGAAGAGCTGGCTCTGCTCTAATGGACAGACGCCAGCAGAGAAGCCTCCAAAAGCAGAGGTGGGCATCCTGGTGGCAGAGATCGGCTCCTTAGTGTGTGTAACATTCATCCCATTAAAACATTTAGGCTTGTTAACCTCAGGACTATTGACAGCTTAGGTTAGCAAATTTCCTCTTGAGGAAGCTGCCCTGAGCCTTGTTGGGTTTTTAGAAACATCCCTGGCCTTTAGAGAGTTCACACAATTTACAACAGCCTTTCCTCCACCTCCCAGTTTGTGACAATCAAAAAAATATTAGTATCTCCAGACATTGTCAAATGTCTCTTGGGGACCAAAATTGCTGCCTGTTGTGAAGCTCCATTTTGTAACGTATTATCCAAACCAAACAAATCTTAGAGTTGAAAGGGAAGCTGTTAATAATTACACTGGGAAAACAGATTCAAACAAATACTGTGCTGGCCAATGGTGAACATGGAGCACGTTACCTGTAAGTTACACACAACCAGAGGGTTGGGGGAAAGCCTCCTACCCTAGGGCAGAGTGCTACAATGTACTCAGTTGCAGGTGTAATATACAACTGGTCTTCCACGCCCAAACATCTAGGAAATGAGATTATTTTACATTCCAAAGAGTTAAAGTGTTTAATTTAATTGGAACGAGGTAGAGATTTAAAGAGAGTAACAGGGAGTTATCCTCAGATTCTTGGCACTAGCTTGCAGAAGCCATTCTAATACAATGAGATCTGAGGTTTTCACAAGACACACACGGAATTCAATTCCCTTGTTTCCCCACACAGAGGGGGGCTGTGTTTTATTCCATAACACATCTGCCTTGAATTATGTTAGGCTGCTTGCAAAGCTAGCAGTAACTTCGGACATATTGTATTTTTGTAAATCTTTTAACCCTACCCATTGGCAAATGTATCTGTTGTTGCTTTTTCCTAAAGACCCTAATTTATAGGGCTTAATCATTACCTTTTCTGCCTCCCATACCTGTGAGGGTCAGATTGCATTGTCAGCAAATACGTCTCAGGAAAATGTTACAGATTTCCAAAATATCCAATGTATAGAGAGCATTCAGTTTTTGATATAGCAGATATCTGCATAGACTGAGAAAAATGACAAAGCAGTAAAAATGTTACAAAAAACATGATGTTAGACATCAGTTTATATTTTTACATATCTACTCTGCCTCAACAATTTAAAGCATGAAAGAAATTATTTCCCACCCAAACAATTCTTTATGCTGGTCAGTAAAGAACAACTTCAAGGTTTTCACTACAAGAAAAAAATAGTGTGTCAGTGTTCTTTTTGATAATACTATCTTATGATACTTATAGCAATGAAAGATTTTTATTAAAGGAATATTATGATTTTATCACAAATATAATTCTCTTTGTGTTTTTACCATGGTAATAACATTACTGTTAGTCTACTATAATTTTAACTTCTTTTTATATTGCATCATAGAATAGTTTATACTAAAACTATACCTTGTGCTAATTACTATTTTGTGAGTTTTTCAAAGCAATAGGGTTTTTACACGTTGAATAGTTAATTAAATTTGATCTTGAGAATATTAGTTTTTATTTTATTGTCCTTTAACTATAAATAATAACTATCAAATGGTCTAAAAATTTAGATTCTGTTTGATTTCATTGTGCAACATTGATTCTTTTAACAGAAGAGATTACAGGAAATAATCTGCAAGAAGTTGAGTCAGTCATTGGACTTGAAAAAAATGTACTTTAATCATGAACCAGGTTGACTGATATCAAGTACGTTTAACAGTCACAAAACTCAAGGGGGGGGACTTTTCTAGCAACCCTATTCTATTTGCTTCAGTTCATTCATAGTGACAATTTCATAACCTGCCCAAGTTCTACTTCAGTATTTCGCATTCACCTCTACAAATACCCTACATTCAAATACCCTACGTTCCCTCCTTTTTGGGTTCTGTTGTTATTGTTATAATAACCCTCACCCTCAAACTTAACTTTATATGGGCGATGTGGCAATTCCTTTTCAAAAATGTATGATTCCATTAGTTAGATTTTACTTGTCCTGCTATTTGCAATATGTTTGGAAAAGTGAATGTTAGAAGGGGCCAGGTAGACTTCAGGATTTGCAAATCAACGCCTCCTTCTGTTTCTGCCCTGTAGGATGGTCTCTGTACATCTTGATCTCTCTCTCTAGCCCTGCTTGCTCTCACTCTCTACACCTTACTTAGGTAAAGATGGCTTCCTGAGTTACCCATGACTTCACCGGCTACTGACTCCACTATGCAGACCGTGCCAATCTTTAAGGATGGGTAAACTTGCTGGTACATTTTGGGGTTTTCCACCTCCAGGCTACATGGCCATTTGGGGAAATCCCTCTCTTTCTCAGTGTCCCTACTATGAATGTTCTTGGCCCTGTTCACAGCAGTTCCCACTTTGGGTGAGGTACTTTCTCATGGAAAATACCGTGTTTCCCAATGCATAATGCACACCCACACTTTTGTGTGCATTATACATGGGATTATAATATCCACTATTATATACTTACTATGTCCATGTATAATGTGCATCCTTACTTTCCCCTTAAACATTTGGGCAAAAAAATGTGCATTATACATGGTAAAATGCGGGTATGGGCTTGCTGGTTTTTGCTGAGATGTGCCACTGCTAAGGCCTCTGACCCCCCCATCTGTCCCCACTGCTCTGGTCACAACTTCTGAATGTCTTCCCACAGGGCTCTGCTACTCTGAGTTGACGTGTCACGACTTACAAGTAATGCTAATTATAATGACGTCCCCTGCCTTCTAGTCATGTAAAGCTTTGGTTTTCTGTTGCTTAAAATTATTCTGTGTGGTTTAAAGGAGGAAAACCAGAAAGCATTAGAAACAAATTGCCTCTATATCCACACATCAGAAGTCCCTTCATTGACTTTTTTGGAGCCAATTATATAATTCAATTTTATTAACAATAAATGTAAAGACCATGTTCATTATAAGAGTGAAGGCAATCTTTCTCTTTTCTCTCTCTCTCTGTCTTTCTCCTACCACCCTCCTTTTTTTGAAGGATGACATGTATATTTTAATGAATAACGAAATGAAGAGGGTATAATTAATGAGATAATAAATATTGAACATTTGAATATACCAAGAAAAATGTAGTAAGTTAAAAATGCATTAGATTCAAATGTCACTGGAGTAATTTATTAAACCAGAAGAATCTAAACATTTATACCTTAGCTATGGGAAAAATAATATTTTGTAATTTTCTCTGTTTTGTTAGCATTGTTATAAAACTATTTTTATTGTGTGTTCTTTTTTTAACTTTTATTGTTACTCAATTACAGTTGTCTGCATTTTCTCCCCATTCCTCCACCCCACTTCATGTGAACACACCTCCCTCCCCCGCCTCCACCCTCCCCCATAATTTTGTCCATGACTTGTGTGTTCTCTTTGAAATGTTTTTAATTTGGTCGAACTTAAAATGTCATTTAAATTAACTTCTCAAACATATATTTGCAAGTCAATATGAAAAACACTGAGTTAGATGCACTAAATATTGAATATTAATAAACTGTGCCAACCTTCAAAATGAATTACCAGTATGAGAACATATACAATATATAATATGTATGTGGGAAATATTATCTGGATAATTTTCTCATGTATATTTTGTCTGCTACACAGAAACATACTCTGCATAATCTGAATTATATAGAACACTTGTATTGTTAGAATTCTTATTCAGCTATTGAATCTGGAAAAACCCCTTTCATTTCCTATAAAAGATGTTCAGATTTAGCATGCTAGGAGTTACTTTGGTCCAATTATTATAGATTTCACTTACTTAATTTTTTAGAATCAATTGCTAGCATATGTTCTGTTTTGAGAAAATATGGAACAAGGTATGCACTTAATAAATATTGTAGATTCTCAGTCTATCACTCCAAATCTTCAGGCCAGCTGTGGTTTCAGAACTCCGATTTTCCAAATTTTAGACAGATTGATACAGATCTAAGTGATACGTACATCAGTGCTACGTGACGTTTCACGTAACACTTCAGTACAGTCTTACCTTTACACAGTAGTATTCTGAAATAAAATTGCTGAAACACATTAATTGGAATTAAAACAGTGAAAACAACAGCTCTAAATTCAAGAGCTTAGCCTCAGAATAATCATGAGGCTAACCTCTTGTATAGCCTCATGCTTATTCTGACCATATTTGGTCATTTGAATAAACTATTAACATATCTGATTGCAAGCTTTATTTTCAGAGTGGTGGATAAAAATTTAGGCCTGAGGTGTAAGACATTTCTGCAGTGTACTAAATAGTTCAAAAACACATTTTTACACAAGAATCGGAAGTTCTTTAAAATTTTTTAGTGCCACCCATATATCAGGAGAGGGTACATCTCTATAAGAGATGTGATGAAAATTTCTGTAATTCTATATACATATTACTTCAATTCCATATGTGAGATTTGGACTGGCTGGGTCTGTCTTTGATTTAAGAATTAGCTTTTGTTGCCTTCTCAACTCTTCTAAGCAATCAGAATTATATACCCACTAAGTGTGAAATGGTATTTTGGAAGTCCTTTTGGTAGCCCTTGGAATTAGGTTTATTTCTTTCTTTTAGGGAGGGAATATATGGCTAATAGAAATGAAACAATTTATTCCACTATGAAGCAATATATATCTAAAACATCGAATGAGAGGTAAGGGTGATGAATTCTAGAAGAATTTAGAGATTAGAGATGAGAGTGACAGCAGTTCTTTTGGTCCCCTCACAAATCTGCTCTCCCCAATCCAAGAAAGTTTTGAGTCTGAGGGAGGGAAGGATTTGGCTGTCAATAGTTCTCAAAGTTCTGCAGTCAAAGTCATATGAGGTATTTGTTTTTACTGAGGATTGTATAGGTTGTGTATGTGGGTGAATGGGTTTGTACCCACATATGGAAGAAGAAAGGGAGGGAGGAAGGAAGGGAGGGAGGGAGAGAGAAAGAAAAAAATCTTTTGAATACCACCTCTGAGATTTGAGAAATAATGCTGTGTCAAGAGATTGTGGTATATACATTATGGAAAAAAATGAGTATCTTCTTTTCTCCATTTATTTATTCATTAATGCATATAATTAATTATTGTGCATCACATATAGTGCTGGGAACACAATAAATGGTGGGAAAATACGCTTACATTTTTTGGAATGTCCCACATGCCTTTTAGATCAAACTGCTGTGTAGCGGCAAATAGAATTTCAGTAGTATACCCAGAAAGAATGAAATTAAATTCGATTTATGGCAGAAGGAATATTCAGTACAAGACAGTTATTTGTGATTTTTATGTTTTCCAATTTTCTCATAAGACATAAATTCAAAAAAATCTATGTCCATTAATATTACAATTTCTAATTATCCATTATTTTTGTTGCCAGAAAAAGAATTAACTTTTTCTTGTGGAATCTACTTGCCAGTTAGCAAGTTAGGAGCTTGCACTTGAAAACAGCATCTGCTCATTTATATATTATTATAGATCAATTTCCCTTGGTTACAGACATTCATGTAAATTTCTCTTGTAAGTATTTCTAATGTGATATATTGCACATTAGGATTATATATAATGTGTGTTGTTTATTACATACATTCTGATTTTAAAAATAAAGTTAGTTTAAAAAACTTTTCATAGTTTTTGGATCCACTCGTTTACTGATGGGCACTTGGGTTGCTTCCAGCACTTGGCTATTGTAAATAGTGCTGCTATGAACATTGGGGTGTACAGGTTCTTTTGCATTGATATTTCAGGATTCTTAGGGTAAAATCCCAGCAGTGGAATAGCTGGGTCAAAAGGCATTTCCATTTTTAGTTTTCTGAGGAAATTCCATACTGTTTTCCACAGTGGCTGCACCAGTCTCCATTCCCACTAACAGTGCACTAGGGTTCCCTTTTCTCCATAACCTTTTGAGCACTTGTTGTTTGTTGATTTGGTTATGATGGCCATTTTGATTGGTGTGAAGTGGTATCTCATTGTGGTTTTAATTTGCACTTCTCTGATGGCTAGTGATGCTGAGCATCCTTTCATATGTCTCTGGACCCTCTCTATGTCCTCCGTGGAGAAGTGTCTGTTCAAGTCCTATGCCCATTTTTTAATTGGGTTGCTTGTCTTCTCATAGTGGAATTGTGTGAGTTCTTTATATATTTTGGATATCAAACCCTTGTCTGAGGTATCATTGGCAAATATGTTTTCCCATACAGTTGGCTCTCTTTTTATTTTAATGCTGTTTTCTTTAGCTGTGCACAACCTTTTAATTTGGTGAGATCCAATTTGCTTATTCTTTCCTTTATGTCCTTTGCTCTAGGGGACATTATGAGTGAAAATATTGCTGTGTGGAATATCTGAGATTTTCCTGCCTATGTTCTCCTGTAAGACTTTAATGATCAGAAGGGAGAGGGGAGGAGATAATGGGGGGAAAGGGTGAAGGGTTTACAGTAACAATTATAAAGGACATATGGACATCAACAAGGGGGGGTGGAAATGGGGAAGGGAGGCAGGGAGGGCTGGGGTGGTGGGGAGGGGTGGGGGGGAAAGGCAGAAAACTGTACTTGAACAAAGTAAAAAAATAAATTAAAAAAAACTTTTCATAAAACTAAAATACTGCCTACACAGTATCTTTCAAAAATGTGTATATATCATATTTGAGATTTTTCCATATTATGAGCCAAAAATTAACAATGTATTTAAGAATGCATCCAGAAGGACAATGGTGAGACTACATTACTCATGAACCTGTGGTTTTCAACAAATTATCTGCAGAGTTCAGAGGTCCCCTCGATATTCCTCCAGAACTTGAGTTGAGGAGTGGTTTCTGTAGTCGGGCTTACTTTAAAAAGTTTCTAAAAACTGTCAATATAATAAAGTGTAATCTTCTATAAAACTAATATGTATATCTTTTAAATATAAGTTATTTCTATTTCTATGCACTGTTTTAAATTGGAACAATATATTTAAATACCCCAATACTTAACATTTTTCTACAAATACTTGGTACAATAGTAGTGATTTGCCAATTCCGCTGGTCCAGTAATCCTTCTGAGGTGCCATGAAGAGAACAGTGGAAGTCTTACTGAAAATGAACTGGCTAATTCTATGTCCTCCTTTCTCTTTACTCTATTTCAATATTACAAGTATATACATAAGTACATATATGCATTTATGTATGTGAATATACAAATATTTTTACATTTTGCATAAAAATAAATATGAAAATGATCATACCAGTAAAGCTTTGACTATACACTATAATGTAATTTCAAATTAGTGAGTAATGTGTCCCTATGTGAATATTTTAAGTCATCTTTAGCCAATCCAGAATCATTGGAGATTTACTTGGTTTTCTAGTCTCTGCTATAGTAAAAGCTGTTGTGAATCTGAAAGGAGATCCCATGACAACATTCATTGTTGTAACCTTGAAGTGAATTGGTAAACATTTACATGCAATGCTGAATACATTTCCTACAACAGTGTGCAAAAACCATAATTATGAATATATTTTTAAAAATAAGATGTACAACACCAAGTGAGAACCCTGGTGTAAACGATCAACTTTGGATGATAATGATGTGTCAGTGGAGATTCATCAGTTGCCTCAGTTACAGCACTCAGTGTTTGGTGGTATTTTCAGCATCTTCATGCTGATCACGGACCGGCTCTGCCTGTGTGGGGCAGGGGGTATATGGGAAACTCTACACCTTCCACCTAATTTTGCCGTGATCCTAAAAGGGCCTTAAAAAACTATTGAAAAAATAGAAAGAGTGAAAATATTACCAATAAAAAATTAAGTGTGTCACCAAAGTTGTGTCAAAAGGAGAGCAATTATTCTTTAGTATCTTATCATTTAAAAATAAAAAGGAAATACTGAAGGCATTTATCCCAAGCACGTAAAACAAACAACAAAATCAATAAAGAAGCAGTAGTTAGCATGCAATTTTAAAAATGTATAATTTAATGAAGTTTCCAACAAAAAAATTGAAAAACAATGGGATCTATAAGTTCTCGATCTCTTCTCAGTGTCAGACCCTGTTTAACTGTTTTTAATAGTTTATTGCATTGAATCACTGTAACAGTCTTATGAGGCTGACACATGTCCACTTTACATACGACACTAAGACTTAAGATAGGAAAGAAGTGCCAAGGTCAAACAGAAAGTAAATACTGGATGAAAATTTAAACAGATCTACTTGAGCACATACTCTTAAAAATAAATCATAATGTCTATAACATACAAACTTAATGCAGATTCTTTAAAGAGACCAATGACATAGAAATGTTTTAAACAGATGGATGAGATAAGGATATAAAATTTCTATGCAAAGGACAATATCTCCAAAATATAGAAATGCAAATTTGACATATGAAAAAAATGGATAATCTCACCATTTAAAAAAAAAAGACTTCTTTCTCACACACATATAAAATACAAAGGCCTGTATAATAAAACCATCCTAATAAGAAAACAAGTAGAGCCCTGGCCAAGCAGCTCAGTTGGTTAGAGCACCGTCCTGATACACCAGGGCTGCGGGTTCAGTCTCTAGTCAGGGCACACATAGGAGTCAACCAATAAGTGCATGACTAGGTGGAAGAGCAAACTGATGTTCCTTTCTCTCTCTCTTGTTTTCCTCTCTCTCCCAGAAATCAATCACTAAAATAAAAACAATTAGAAATTATCTAATAAATAAATGTAGATTATTGCACCCATCAATTTGAGAGTACATATTCTTCTCAGTGCAATAATAATACTTATCTTTTTAAAAAGCCATGTTGGAGGCCCTATTTTATAGTTTTAAAAAAGACAATTTGAATAAAAACAAAAATACATAAAGTGCATATGCATTAAAAAATTTAAGTCAATGGTGAGATACAGCGTATTCTTAATAAGAATTATAAAAATCAAGCGATAACAGGAGTCACACATGGTTCATCATAGTATTGATAAGATAATTTTTAAATTTATATGGACCAACAACAAGAGCTAAAGGCCATGAATAGACCAAGTACTTTTGAAAGGGCAGAAATAAAATGGTTGGCTTACTTTAAGACATTGTGTTTTATGGTAGAAATAGAGATTGAACTTATTAGAGACACACTAGGAAGTCATATATGTAATTTATGACATTTCTAGTCAACACAGGAACCTAGAAAATATACAAGTGTATTTCCCTATACAACATTTAAAAATTATGTAAGACAAAAGATATGGCAAACCAATGCAAAAGTAAATAAAAAGAATATTTGAAACTTAGCAAATAAAGGGTTAACAACTCTTCTATATAAAACCATGTGTACATTGACAACATTAGGTATTTAAAAAGCTGGTGAAAAACTTTGCTGAAAAGTATAAAAATGAATGAGGTCCTTAATGAAATACATAATTTAGTATGAACATATATTACTATATGTATTCATATTTCAAATAAAAAATAAAAAAGCAGTTAATTGAGAAAAGAAAGACATTTGTCCCCAAACCCTCACAAATCCTAAGGCCCAGGTTGTAGTAACTGAAGATTCATATTTTAGGAGACAAAAATTTTTATGCTCTTTAAAAGTGTTTCAGAAAAGGAAAATAAAGTTTTCTCTTTTATTTTTCTGAAGCTTTAATAATATATTTCCCAACTCTTCAAAGATATTACAAAAAAGGAAAACAATTAACCAAACTAACTTAATATACAAGCAAAAATATCTTGTGTTAGCAAACACAAACCAGAAACATTAACATAATAATAAAACATAACAAGGAACTGTGTTTGTTATCTCAGAAAGGCAAGATCATTTGATATTTGGTGAATAATATGTCTTATTCTATGTCTATGTTGTTAGATATTATACATATAAGTCATACTAATATTTGAATAGATACTAAATGTATATTACATTTATTCATAGGGAAATAAAATTATTAATAAAATATGAATAGATAAAGTATTCTGTAATAAAATTAAATTATTAGAAAATATGTTAGTATGTGAGCAGACGGGTAAATGTAAAACAATGGAGTAGCCAGAAAAGTACCTAAATACCTATAACAATACAATACATAGTAAAAGTTAAGAAGTAGATCATTTAACAAATTAATGACAATTGGGGAAAAGAAAAACCAACTTGAATCTGTATCCATTCCAAAATGAAAACAACACTATAGGCAGAAAGTAGATTCATAAAAGTGACAGGAGAAATCATGTGATAATTGTTTTAAAATCACATAGTGAATACAACCTTCCTAAATGACTAAATTGAACACTGATAAAAACATGTTTACCAACATGCAAATAAAATATTTTGACCTCACAAAAATAAAAATCTTCTAGATGAGAAAATAAACCACCACAGGAAAGACAATTTATCAACTGGGGAAAAAATACAGCACATAACAGACAAACATAAAATTATAAAAAACTTTCTCTCAACTACTAAAAAATAACAATCCATAGAAAAAAAGGCAAAAGGCTAACTAAAATGTTCACAGAAAAGTAGATACAAGTAGCTCTAAAGCATGAGAAAAAAAATGTTAAACCTTCTGATAACAAATAAATAAATGAAAACAAAATGACTTGAGCTGTGACTTTCCACCTTTCAGATGAGCAAATCCGCCCACGCTGGATGACATTAAGGCAGGGATGTGGAGTAAGAGGCACTCTCATACACTGCTGGGGGGATTGCAAAGTGCTGAAGTGCGCATGTCAGTTATCTTTCAAAACAATAAATACTCACTCCTTGTACACCCATGAAACCCCACTGCGGAGTGTCTAGTTCTGGAACACTTACACATTTTGAAATGACACAAGGAAACATCAACAAAAGTGAAGACAATGTACCAGGGATTTGGCGCGTAGGCTGCATATAGAGCCAGAAACGACAGAGAGAAATAAAGAGAAAATTGAAAGAAATAAGCCCTCAAAATATTGCTAAAGGAAATAGCAAGGTGAAGACTACTTTATACAGTATGCTTCTTTTTATATAACAACACAATTATCTAGGTAGTTAGCTAGTTCTCCTTGCATGCACATAAACTACCTCTGGTTTAGTAGTTAATGTGGGAAATGGGGCAACTAGGGTCTGAGGTGAGACATTCAAATCAGTCCTCAGGGAGGTGGGAGGAGTTGTCATGATACATGTTTTTGCAACTTTTGAATTTTAATGTTACCTCATTATAATCAGGAAAAAGCTGTCAAAAGATTTGTATCTGTTGTCGCTTCCTTTTTTTCTAGATTGTTAATGTAATGTAGTACTACAGATGATTTCCACTTCAATGACCTTAAAGATTATTGTTTGGTAATATGTTATGCACTCAATTTCCACAAGAGTAAGTTCCTAACATTTCATTTGTTTTATTCTGAGAAATAAAGCATTGTTTTAATGCTTGACTTGCAGAACAGGAAAACACAGCAACAGCAGATGTCAGATCAACTTAAGGAGATCCAGAATCACCCTGAGACCTGTCGAGGGTAATCACCCTGAGGTCAAGGGTAGGCATTCTTACCTCCAGGTCTGAGTTGACTAACAACGTGGAGGAGGCAACCCAGCCCTCTGAGTGGTAGGTACCTCCATGCCTTGCTGCCGTCAGAGACTTTGAAACAGGAGGCAGAGAAGAGCAGAGAAGAGTTGAACCTGAGAGCTCAGGAATCCTTTATGTAATGGGAGCCTAAGTTAAGCAGTTAGAGTCAGAGTTGGAGAAACACCCTGAAACTTTTGATCAGCTGACAGACAGTAATAATCAGGTATGAAAGATATTCCTAAATAATGCTTTTTTTCTTCTTTTTGTTTCCCAGCTTTACTGAGATATCATGGACATGTAAGTTTAAGGTATAAACTGGTGACTTGATATACATATAAACTGCACAATGCAATCTATAACTTTTTTTTTGAGTGACCAACCATCTATTTATCCCACCTTTGAGCAAACATTTGAGTGTCCATAAATTTTTATGTCCTGGCTATTTCAAGGTAAAAAATGACTTAAAAAATTTCTAGTCTTTTTTAATAATTTAATATTTCATTGCTTTTAAGAGTTGGTCCTTAAAATAAATCCCTTATGATTTCATCTATAAGTTCCTTAAATTGACATATTTTAACATATAAATGAAAGAATTGTTACTAAATCTTTCTTATGACTTTTTCTCCAATGGATGCATTTTTGTACCATACACACATACACATGCATATATATATATATATATATATATATATATATATATATATATTTCTATGCTAAGCAATTAGGTGTTTTATGAGATGTGTTTGAAAGCTAGGTTCTGTGCTGTCTATACCGTGTGAGTTAATATAAAAAGAAACCAGTCTGGTATGTCATATGTTAGAAGAATTATATTTATTATCCACCTAAGAAATATTTTATAAACATGCAAGTATAATCTCAATATTTTATACACTAAGAAATATTAATTACTGAAAGGTAGACAGCTGTGCAAATATTTTCTTCCTATTGTAGAGGTCTCTACACATCACTGATTTATTTATAAATATAAAAAGGAATTCAAAATCCTTATCAGACTAGTATCAACTGGATATAGTTTAAACTAAAAATGAAACAAAAATGTTATATAAATATATTATTTCAAGGGCACATTTGAAAGAAACAATTAACTTCCTTAAGATTTACTGTTCTGATTCATTTATAAATTGAGCTCTAAGCTTCCTAGCATATATACTGTATTCTTTTCTCAGAAAACATTGGCTTGGTTTTAACATGTGGACTATTTTGCATTCAAATTTAAATGTATAAAGTCCTTTCTCAGGGCCTTATTTTCACCAGGATACTTTAGCAGAGTTGAAGTTACACAGGGAATGCATGAAGTCCTGTTTTACTCAGTTTTTTTCTAAATATGAAACTTTTTCACAAAAAGATGAATATCGAGAGGAACTGGTATGATACAAAGTCCAAATAATTTTTCCAGCTTTACAACTTTGCCCATGTCTAACTCTCTAACTTCAATGTATTCATCTAAGAGTGGAGATGACAATATTATCTATACATATAAATATATATTCACAGACATATCAAATATATGATATACACATACATATACATGTCAATGTTAAGTACTTAGTGTACTAACTAAAAATGGAAATTATTAAAAAAAAAGCTAATTAGAGAATTAAGGATTGTTTCAGAATGAGGAAGACTAAGGAACATTCGACCAATACAAGGAATGATTGAGAATTAAATTTATTCCCCAAAGGGCATTATTAGGACAGTTGGATAATTTCAAAGGGACATCTTAATAAAGGGCTTATGGGACTACTTTGCACTATTCTTGCAATGTTTTATTAAGTGTGTAATGACATCAAAATAAAATGAAAAGTATTGTACTGATACTGCTACTAATATATAGTTAGTCCTAGACTCTAGGAGAATATACAATTAAATTAAAATTTTGATAACAATTGAGGACTAACTGTGACTTTTCTTTCAATCCTTTATTATGTATACTTCTGTTCTAACTAAGTAAATGTTCCAATCCCTTGATTAGATTAACAGATATACTAATTTGAAAAATCATTAGTATTTTGGGGACTAACCACGTAACTGAAATTCCAAAAGAAAATATATTAAATTCATATATTCCAAAGACTTTTTCACGCACTAGTCCTCTTCACAAGGCTGTCAGGCTCTATGTCTATTCTACATGAAAGATACTTGATTATTTTTCACTTAAAATGATTAAAGATTCAAGCATCATTCACCCAAACAATCTATCATGACAATATTCTTTTTAAAAGCAGAGCCTATTGAATGTATCACATGTGAAATAGTCTGAGACAGATATTGATACCAAGTGTCATCACTCTAATTCTGATGTCGAGATAAGAAATTCAAACTTAAAATCATTTTATGATAAATGTCTATCACTTTTCCTCATATGTTTAACAGTTCATTAGTTATCAACTTTAAGATAAATGTGAAATTATGAGTGATTTGCTGTATTGTCTCTTATGGATTATCTCAGGTAGAGAGACCTATAACAACTTAAGAAAGAGTCAATGAAATTTAAATGTGTGTGCTTATTGTATAATAAGCTTCACCCCATGAAATTTTACTCAGACCCCAACAAAATGTATTTTATTCACCATGTCAGAAGAAGAAATTACCACTAAGCAGTTTGAATCTTATATTCATTCAAATTTGTTATGGCTGAAAAGAAAAGGGAAAAAAAAGATTTTTCATGCAGTTGTATTTTTTTCAATGTTAGTAAAACAAAATAAGATTATATTAGTTACATGAGAACAACTGAGTGCTGGTATATAAGTCTTGTTTTCAGCTAAAGAATAGGTTGAAATTTATTCAGAAAAGATCAGTCTTGTACACTCTACCAAAAATTATGAATAAAGGTTTATGCAGTAATTTATCTCAATAATCTGAATTATCTACTTCTTGTTAATGCCTAAGAGTAACATCTGGCAAAGGAATCTCATAATCAAAATTCAAGTTATCCCTTTAATTGCTTTTATAAATATATATTTAAGAAATGTAAAGTATTTATTTAGAGAATATATCAGGTATTGATAACAACAAATAGTGTATACTTTTCTAAAAATCTATATATAGTCTCAGTAATGTGCTTCCATGATAAAGACAATGCTAGAATTTAATTGGACTATTTCAGTTTTCTCTGTGTGCATAGGAAGACTCCACTTCATCAGTTCCCTATCAACTAGATGGAGCTAAGTAGCAGGTTCTGGACAATGAAATATGGGCAGAACGGCTGTAGTGCACTCCTGAACCTAAAATATTACACATTCTTCCACTTTATCCCTTTGTGTTCAATGGCAAGAGTCAACATGGCCGTAGAACCAATAAATGGAATGAATCTCCTTCCCTAATTCACCTCTTAACAGAGAGTGGCACACGAAAATTATCTGACCAATATCCATACTGTTCTGAAAAGCAGACTTAAATGATGTTAATCCATTGGTATTTTGGATTGTTTGTTAGCAGCTCATCTCTTTGACTAATACAGCTTTCTTTTTGACTCATAAGGTTATTTGGAAACAAATATATAAGTGTGTGTGCACCTGCAAACGCAGAAGTGGGTCAAGTTGTATAAGTGTCATAGTAATTCTAAACCAGAGAGTAAATCATTTTCACTTCCCAGTTTTTCAGTTCACTTTATGAGAAAAGCATGCATTATAAGCAAAACCATCTCTATGTATGGTAACCATGTAATCAGTGCTCGCTGGCGTTCGCAAGCATGGCTCTGGGAGGGTGGGTGCAAGATGCCTCACCCTTGGGCCAAGATTTTTATCTTAATGCCAAATTAAGAAAACGTTAAGTCTAATGGACCACATATTATATTTGGATATTAATACTCACACAACTACATAGAGCTTAATGTCTAGTGGCAGTTGGCTGGCCCCCTCACACACTGATCATTCAGGGAGCAACAGAACAGACACCTGAATTTTAGAGGGCTTGGCAGTGCGGATAGCATTTTACATGAATCATCTGATTAAATACTCATAATCAAGTGAGGAACCAAGAATCCCGATCCTTCTCCCGAGTTTATAAGCTAGGAAACAAAGCCAGGAGGCCACTCTTCTGACACCACCCTACAGGGACGAGTTTTACTCCTTCAGGTGGCCTCTGTCCTTTCTTGAGCATCTTTTTGTGGAAGAGTTAAATAAGTGAGAATTTCTACCATGTCCTCTAGTTCCAAACCCATCCTGCGTGCCCACCGATGTCTCCAACTGGGTGTCTCCCCAGGTATGTTATGTTAGTTGTATACCCACCCTCCTGTGGCTCTCACTGTACTTTCTTCCAGCGCTTCCAATAAAGGACAACCAAACGTAAACTCTATCTGATGAACCTATTGTGGGGGAGCTTTGCCCTCAGAGCCCCCCATCTGCTGCAGATGAGAATAAGTCTACCAAGACATGATCTGCTTGGGGAGGAAAGGTGCAGGATCCCTCAAAGGAGAAGGGCCAGGAGCCTTTTCCTCAATGAGCTTTTATTGGGTTCAATTTGCACAGGGATACAGGTAAAGCTCATCAATGATTGTCAGGCAGTAAGGATCAAACAATAGATAACAAACAAAGAACTCTGAGGGCATATTCTGAGTCAGGGTCAGTTAGTCAAAGAGCTATAAAACTTTGGGAAACAAACTCATTTCATGCTTGGACCCTTATCAGTAAATTGAGGACATTTTTAGCAAAGCAGATTTCACAGGTTTTTATGCATTTTTTCTTAGGCCTGATGGCCCGGGGGAATCCACCCTTTCCAGTGCAGGGCTGCACTGCTCTCTATCATTGTTTCAGGCTTAAATCAGGCAGGGGAAGTAAAGCAGCCAAGAGGTTAGGAGACTTCTTGCAGACAGAATGAGGACTCAGGCTGTGTCAAAGCTGAGGGGTGAGGGTCCATTACCCCCTTTTTCTATAGCCCCCCCAGTCCTTCCCTGTGGGCCTCTTCATGACCATGTCTGTCTTAGGTCGTCCCTCCCTTGAGGAATCTTACCCCATCGTTGGCTAACTGGTCAGGCTCAGGGCCAAGCAGGGTAAAGTAAAGTGGGCAGGGGTAGCACCCTTGCCAGGGAGATAAGCTTTGTCTCCTTAGTGGCTTATAGTCCCAAGGTCTCTGACTCAGCCTTAGCCATGGGGGGTTACAGCTTCTGAAACCAGGCAGGGCAGTTCCCAACAACCTATGTCTGCTAAACAGAGGAAACTGGAACCCTAATGTACTCTTATGAACTTGTAAGTTTGTCCTGGAGCAACCCCAAGCTCGCAGATAAAACAGGCCAGTGCTTTAGTGCTTTGCACTTTAGTAGACGTCTCTCGGCTCTGCAGTCGCCACTATCTCATTCAGCTCCCACAGGGCTGTGGCTTATATTCTAATAGTAAAAGATCAAAGAAAGAAAAATGAAAAGCTGGCCTCTGCTGCCAGTTCCAAAAATCAATGTTCACTCACACCCACCCAATCTCAAAATGCTGCTTTAGCCTGGCGAAGAGAAACAGTGATCTCCGAGGAAACTTCAAGAATGAAAGAACAGGATATTGTGTGGACTTAATCAGTAAAGTTCTAAGGAGTAAGTCATTCAGCTGTGTTCTAAGCAGGATTCCTCTCCCCATCAAAGTTTTAAGAAAGGGTTTATAAGTAAAAGTTATATTATAAATGCAGCTTTATTAGGCTTTTGGAACTTGGTAGCTTTTTTTTGCAGATAATTAGGGGGAAGAAACAGCTACATGTATTTTTGCATCAGCTTTGTTAGTTTAGGGAAAATAAAAAAGAGGTACAATGCATCTCAGTAATTAGAGGACACCAAAATAACAGATATTGATATAAACCTAGTAGCTATATGAATAAGACCTACATATGGGGAATCATGATTTTCAGATCAAGAATTAAAAGTTTTGATGCATTAAAATTATCTACTTATGATAAGTTAAGGATAGCATTATTTTTAATATTTTTATTTTTATTTTTATTTTTCAATTACAGTTTACATTCAATATTATTCGCTATTAGTTTCAGATGTACAAGTTGTTAGAAAATCATGAGCTTTATTTACAGAGTGGTCCTCAAGATACAACAGGGAATTCTGATAATTACATGTTTTTTTCTTTTGCCTAATCTTTGTCAATATACTCCTCTTCATCATTATGTATATAAAATATATAATTAATTTACACCCATGTAATTCATGAATTGTGACCCAAACTTGAATTTTGGCTTGTCTCCCATCATCTCTTTACACAGTGTCTCAGCCCTGTGTGGAGACTCCTACAGAGCCCATAGCTTGTCCTCCCTTTCACTGGAAATAGATACCCACCTGTTTCCTCATTGTCTCAACACATCTTAATTCAGGAAATGGAATGTCCGGTCTAAAGTATTAGTCAAAACTATGGACCTGATTTAATTTCAAATCTTCTACCCCTTGAGACTAGGGTCTGACTGAGGGTGGGAGACTAAGTGATATAGGCAGACTTGACATCAGCTTTCTATGTTCAGCTCTTGCTATGCTCCTTCGCTGGCAAATCTAACGGGCCAGTTTGCTTAGGCACCAGTGTGTGGTGAGTGGGGGCAGCTACTGGCAGGAGGAAAGAAAAAAAATTCATTTGAGTAGATGCCGTTATGACTTGACTTCATCTTCTCTGATCTGGCAAATATTTCTTAGAAAGTGTATTGCCTAGGTTCCGTTCTCCTGAAGTTGTCTCATTTTAGATGGAGGCATCTTCACATCTTTAATCAAGGGGGCTGCTTGCTTGCAACAGCTTCCTTAGCTCTAGGTCTCAGGTAGTCACCTGCAGCTTCTTTTGGCTTATATTCCCCCACCCATCAGGGCAGCCTTCTCTGATAGGACACAAAACAAGTGCTCACCAGACTGTTCTCTTCAAGATAATCATATCTTAATCAAGGCATTCACAGGTCCTTTGCCGCTAATCTCTGGAAGATCTGGCCGGTATAGGGCATGAGTCACTCTTAGCTCTGCCCTACAGATGTCCACAGAGCAGAGTGACCCCAACACAGGGAGAGCTCCAGAGAAGCCTCTCACTTTAGCTGTGAGGTTCTCCTTCGTGGCAGGTGGAATAGGACTAACAGGATATCTTTCTGCGAAATATCCTCCTCAAAACACTCCCCCTGCTGATTTTTAAAATGTCATTTGACTGAGAGAGGAGTGTTCAAGAGTTACGAAGTAAGTTCTTTGACATTTTCTTTAAAACTCTATGCATGTCGATTTATTTATTTTAGGCTCTCATAACTAATACTGGCTCCTCAGTTAAAACTCATACCAAAGGACTGAATTTAGGCATTATATTATAAGCATTTGATGATTTCTCATTTGATGAGATGCCACAGCCAGCCATAGAAGTTTGAATAATAAATAGTAAAAGCAGGTCAGAAACACATCCGATGCCTGCTTCATATTAATGTGAAGGGTAATTAGATACATCTTATATCACATATAAATATTACAATAGTCTATAGGTTAGGTAAACAAAGAATACTTTGAATACATTCCACAGGAGGGAATATAATACAGGGACATTTTAACTTACACAGAATTTTGAAAGAGCTGGGGGTTCCAAGATCTGAAACTCCTGCTGGCATATTTTCTCAACTTCCTGCAAAATTAAAATAAATGTGCTCATCTGGAAAAAGATAGCAGAACCTCATATCAAATGCCTGCAGATTTCCATGTGCCTATCTATAGATCCCACTGAAGAATAATGGCTTTTCCACTCTGCTCATCAGCAGAGTCTAACTTAGAATCTTCCTGAAGGGATTACCATTTATTTCCAGAGGGGGAAAAAAATCAGATGGGGAAGGGCTTACTAAAAAATAGACATTCCTTCACAGATTTGTACATGTGATTTCAGTTTTTAGAATTTACCAAAAAAGTAGAAAATATTCTTTTTTTTAAAGATTTTATTTATTTATTTTTAGACAGAGGGGAAGGGAAGGAGAAAGAGAGGGAGAGAAACACCAATGTGTGGTTGTACTTGTGCTGCCCCTACTGGGGAGCTGGCCCACAACCCAGGCATGTGCCCTGACTGGGAACCAAACCGGTGACCCTTTGGTTTGCAAGTCAGCACTCAATCCACTGAGCCACACCAGCCCGAGTGAAAATATTCTTAAATGTAAGGTGGCTACAGTGGCAAAAAATTATATATCATCTCAGAAATACCTGTGACCTCAGATAAATACACAATGGTTGTAAAAATACTGTTGTGATGTAAAATCTAGAAGTGAGTTCATGAAAACTGTATGAATGTATGGTTTCTGAAAGATAATTGATGGTGACCATCAGCAGTCACTGTCCAATACATGGCTTCCCGTGTTGTCCAAGTGCTTGTGTTGTGGCTCAAGTGACCGTTAGAAAATGCATTATGCATTATGTTTTACACACCTGAGGTATGATGAAGATGGGGTGTTGTAGCGGGATTTCACTCATCTTCTTTTGATGCTTCCAGCCCCACAGAAAGGATGCCAAGTAAGAGGCAATACAAACCTCTGAGCAAAATGACATGAAAGCGTGGCCCCTTGTTCCACTGCATGTGTGACTTGGTGACTCTCTCTGGACTAGCAGCACATAGCAGATATTCCCACAGGAGTACTAGAGTAACAATTAATGTAGCAAAGGGGCATTTTACAATTCAGCATACTGTACACTTCATTAACTGGGTCACGAGAGATATGCTAAGTAGCTACTGAGATACATCAGAGGGCAATCCCGGTGTTTATTTTACACACACACGCATATACACACACACAACACCATAGCATTTAAGAAATAAGCCATCCAGATTTTTAAAAGTTACTGTCCTGAAAGCTGGAACATTTTGTATTCTGCTATTCATAACATTAAACCCAGAAACTTTAATTGGCAGTATGAAGCCAGTTGTAACATATTATTTATTGCTTTTTCCAGAATTGTGTAAGGACATAGATTTCATCCAAGATTCTAAAAGTACCATTTCTTCAAATAATGTTAAGTGTGCTTTCAAGTAAAAAGCGTGTTTTTTTTCTTGGGGTACCATTATCCTTTTACTTTCACCATGGGAAAAAACCACCGTGATTCTGACAAATCTTAAACATTTTTGCCAAGAGCTATACTTTTTAACAGTGTGTATGCAGAATAACAAATATTATTAGAGTTAAAATAAATATTCTTTGCATCTGTGTTTTTCACTGATAACAATTTCAAGTAAATGACCAGAAAGACATTGTTTCTAAGTACTTCATGCTCTTGTTTTGTCCTCTCGTACTACAAGCTTCTTCCGTTATTAGTTTTCATAATTTATTTCCAGTTTGTCCTTGCTTCTCTTTGTGAGCCAGTCCTTTGTGAGAGTGTTGGGATTTATCTATGGTTACCATATGAAGAGCCTTGCATTTGCCTGGAAAACCTTGAATCTTAACATCCAAGTTGTCAAGGGGTGCCTGCCAGCCTGGCGGATGATTAAATGTTTTGTGTGAACTCAGGCATTTTGTTCTTCTTTTGGTGGGTAAATTAAGAGCCAACATTCTTTATGATCATTTCAAGTATGATATTGCCATTTTCTGTATAAGTGAACTATGTAGCTTTTATATAACTCCAAAGATTCAAATACCTTTTATTCTCTTAAAGCCTAGTAGACAATAAACATTATTTTATTTGCAGGGCCTATCTAAATTTGATGTAAAATTTATAATAATAACTTCCGAGGACACATTCTATAGTAACTATTCAGTGACTACCTATCCTGTTTGGACAAAATGCTAGGATGCAGATGTAGCGTGACATAAAAAATGATGACTTCAAGATTAGCACCTTGCCACGAATTTTCTCTAATGAAATAATTTTAATTGAATTGATGAAGATGACAAACATCACCCTCATGAGTTATAAATTCTGCATCAGGCATGCATTCATTCATTGTTTTGATCAATCCTATCTTTTACAATACCAGGTTTTAAAATAATCTCAATTCACATAGTCTTTTATTTAACACTGTGTAGAAGGCAGTAAGTCACATGTCCTTTCTGGGTCTTTGAAGTTGATCACTATACCACTTAAGGGTTATTTTATTCTAAATGCAAGGGCCTCTTTGGTCCCAGATACATTACCCAAACCCTGGCATTGGGCATCCAGTATCGATCATCTTTCCGTCTTGTGACTCAAACCTATTTAACGATACGTGAGAAAATGTGGCCCTGTGCTAAATCAACACTTCCTGACAAGGGAATAAATAAATTCTAGGTTTGGGAGGTTTTGTCAGCTCCTATAAGACTTGTATTGCAGGAGGGACTAGGAGAGCCTTGTCAGCAATTTGTGTGACCGAGCCCACTCAGATGTGACTGTACTTCCTCAGCATATCTACAAATAAGGAATGTTCGCACGACCTAAGGTTATATTTGCAGTCAGAAATTAAATCAGCAAGTATTGGAAAGGATCCAGGAAGGGAGAAATGGCACTCGTGGAGTAGAGGGATGGCTGTGAAATGAAGTGCAGGTCAGCGAAGGCTCCAGGAAATGAGATACTCTGTTATCACATTGAGGAGGTGACAGCAGGTGCTTTGAAGTTGTGAAGATTGAAAATATACCCAGCCCTGGAAGATCTTAGCAGCACTGAGATGCTTAAAAACCAGTTTCTTCTTTTCTTAGGAAGAGTTCCGACTAGCATAGACATCAGCTGAAAGTGATTTTTGGGTTCTATGGAGTTCTGTCTGGAAAAAGTCCAGCCATTGTTCATATAACAAAAATGGTTTGTGAAACGTTGATGTAACCTGGCAGCCGAGGAGAGTGGACTGCAAGTTGCGTGCATGAACAATGATGACTTCACTGTACTAGTCAGTGAGAGTGGCAGATGCTGCTGAGTGAGCATGTGTACTGTGTGGCCATCGCATTCAAAATGACTGAAGGAGCAGAACAACAAACCAGCATCAAATTTTACGTTAGGCTTCAATGTTACTCCTTGGAAACTATTCAAATGATTCAGAAGGCCACAGCTATGGGCAACTGGTGATTGACAGGTTAATCACAACAATGCTTCCACTCATGCATCACATCTCACGTAGAGTGTTTTGGCAAAATGTCAAACCACACAGGTGACTCAGCCCCACTACAGCCCAGATTTGGTGCCCTGTGACTCCTGGCTTTTCCCAAAACTAAAATCATTTTTGAAAGAAGATATTTCAGACCATCGATGAGATTTAGGAAAAGACAACAGGAAAACTGATGGCGATTGGGAGAACTGTGTGAGGTCCTAAGGTGCCTACTGTGAAGGGGACTGAGGAATACATTGTCTTATGTACAATGTTTCTTCTATCTTGTTATCTTCTTCAATTGATGACTCTATTTTTCATATTACTTGGCTGGATCCCTTGTATATACCAAGGATTAAAGTGAGAAAAGAATGAACTATAGCTCTGTATATAAACATTAAGAGCTACTGTAAAGATAATTGCTTAGATTACATCATTTATATTCCCCGGTACAGATAAAAGTTTGGTCCTGCTTTTTGTTTTTATATATATTCAAGCATACATATATATTCACATGTACATATATATATTCATATGAAACCATTCACAAATTTAAAATATATTATTTGCATGTATATCCTACAATGCCAAAAATTTGATTTGTCATTTACTCTATTCTGCATGAGCAATTATAGATTTCAAATATTATTGCATTGTTTTCATAACAGATATAATTTTTAGTTTATTTAGCAACCCAGTTCAGATTGCAATGAATCTGTATAATGTATCTGCAGTTAAAATTCAAGTCATCTCAGCCCTGGCTGGTGTGGCTCAGTGGATTGAGTGCCCACCTGTGAACCAAAGGATCGCTGGTTTGATTCCCAGTCTAGGGCACATGCCTGGGTTGCAGGCCACGTCCCCAGCAGGGCATGTGAGAGGCAACCACACACTGATGTTTCTCTCCCACTCTTTCTTCCTCCCCTCCCCTCTCTAAAAGTAAATAAATAAAATCTTTTTAAAAAATCAAGTCATTTCAGATTTTTTCATATACATTTCAGGACTCCTCTATGGTTCTGTTGCTATTTATGAGATTTTGACTTACTTTATTCTGTTTTGTTTTTTTGGCTGGCTTACTTATTCTGAAGCTTTCTGAAAAAAGCTTACTTATTCTGAAGCTTTCTGAAGAAAGCTTCTGTGCGTTTTACTCTATATTGACCTAACAGCTGAGCAATGGCAAAAAGAGAGGAAAAACATGTTTTCATACATCAATAAAGACATGGATTTGAGAAACAATGGCACACAGATCAATTTGTATCTGACAAATCTGAAATGTGTTTCTTTATATTGTTAAGAATGCAAAGAATAGAAAGCTTTTCAGAAAGCTTTTTACAATAAAAAGGGATCATGACCCAAATCAGACAGTGCCTCATATTTGCTACAAAGCTGTTTGTTTTTCTAAATGTTATCATTAGATATGTTATTGGTATTGCTCACTAATTACTATTTTTTACCATGCCTGCCTATGGACCCATGTACACCTAGAGGTATATACTAGAAAGTGTTCTCAAAAGGAGTACACGTCTGCTCTGAATTGTTCACACTTAGTTCACAGACTGATACCATTGACCTGGGCATGCTGCCCGGGCAGGGCTAAGTTTTCAAAACCTATCAGATTCTTCTAATACGGAGTCAGGGTTGAAAACGATGGGGCTAGAGCAGGGCTTCCCAAATTTTAAAGTGCACATAGATCACTGGGATATTTTACTACAATGCAGATTCCGATTTAATAGGCATTCTTTGGGTCCTAAATGTATGTTCTACAAAGCTCCTAAAGGATGCTGATAATGGAGAAAATAAAATAGAATTGGCATTGCTGAGAAAGTCACTTACAATTTGGAGTAGAGCGGTTGCTGAGGAAGTGGGGCCCATGCACATAAGCCTCGTTT
The DNA here is from genome assembly GCF_022682495.2 of Desmodus rotundus. Classification (NCBI taxonomy): domain Eukaryota; kingdom Metazoa; phylum Chordata; class Mammalia; order Chiroptera; family Phyllostomidae; genus Desmodus; species Desmodus rotundus. The sequence continues at coordinate 16,074,484 of NC_071388.1, read as the reverse complement.
TTTCAGTTCTCAGAAGTGTGTTTAATGGCTAACCTGTTGGTAAATTCAGTCAAGGCTGACCATAAACATCCTGGGACGACAAAGGTTCCATGGACATATATAGACATTACCTCCTTGTAGTTTGCACCTCCCTCATTTGCATATTTAAACTAGCCAATTCTCTGTTATCTAAGCCAGCAATCCTTCATTTGCATGGAGGACCCTAAAGGAAACTGCACTTGTGGTTTTTGTCTTTACAAACCCTGACTTCCTTTATTCTCTTCAGAGCACAATTTGTGTTCTTACCTGAATCCGTGCATCCAGGTTTGCAATCCTTTTTGCTTAAATGAATGTTTTTATTCTTTATTGAAGCCTAAACCTCTTCTTTGTTTAACACTACCAATGCTGCTGTCGCATGTACTATCTGTTGAGTAGCCAGGGACCAGAAGATGTGTAAACTATTATTGCAAACTCAGCAAAATGCCACATATTTATTCATAGCTAATATGCCCAATATTCTTTTTAATACTAGAGAAACTTCAAAATTTTCTATTGCAGTTTTTTTGGTTTCCTCCCCCACGGGTGATCTATGATGCTTTGCCAAGTTGTTCGCAATTGTAGTCACCTGTACTCGCTTTGCTAGGGTGCAATTGTGAACAAAACTGCTATCTGAGTAAATTCACATGTGTATTTAGAAATTTGGGGGTATATTTTTAAGCCCAATATACTGAATATGCTGAAAGGTAATAATATAATGAGAATTGATTGGCACTTCATAACAGAAGCACAGTCTGTTGAGCATTGTTGGGGAATACACTCCCTGAATAATAACTACATGAAATCTTTACATAAAATGTCAAAAATATTACTAATCCAGATCTTGTCTACTGTTTTCTCTTTTTAAAATATTTTCCAACTCTTGACTGGTGCAGCTCAGTGGATTGCCTGTGGGCTTGCGAACCAAAGGGTCACTGGTTGGATTCCCAGTCTAGGGCACATGCCTGGGTTGCATGCCAGGTCCCCAGTAGGGGTTGTGCAAGAAGCAACCACACATTGATGTTTCTCCCCCACTTTCTCCTTCTCTTCTCTTCTCTCTAAAAATCAATGCATAAAATCTTTAAAAATTAAAATAAAATTCCTCTTTCAGAAAAAGAAACAAATATTTTCCAAAATCTACAAGTAGAATTCTGTTTTAACTAACTTCTGAGCAATTTAAGCACTCCATGAATGAACAAAAATTGGGTATCATGTAACTCAATCTAGAATTTTGTCTTGTGTTGATAGCTCAAAGTCACATTCTTACAAAGACATAAAAAGCATTTGCTTTGGTTTCATACTGTGAAAATATACGTTTGATTTAATACAGGAAATCAAAAGTGTAGTAGTTTGCCCTCATCCATTTCTTAAAATATTTTTAACCTATGCTATGTTTTTCTAGGAGCAAGACCAAGATTCATACTCGTTGTATTTGGCAAGTTCCATTTTGGCAAGTTCTTTTGATTACTTGGTTATAACAAGATGTGTTCAGAAAAGTAGCGAAGTTTCATGCTATCTGTGCAGAATTCCTTCTTTGTTAGTGATGTGTGCAAAGCCATCTGTTCTCTTTAGAGCGGCAGTGATGACTTGTGTGGGACAGTGAGCACTTGTCAGTGCCTGGAAGATGGTCCTCTGCATAAATCATCATCCTGTCTTTATGTCTCACAAGCAGTGAACCCTTTTTAGGCTGCCTTTCTGGCTGAGCTTGGCATACACTGGGAAAAGAGTATCAGAGGCAAGGAGAGTTGCTTATTAAATTACTCATCTCAGTTTTACAGAACAGCTGCTAAACCAAACTGGCTAGAATATCTTAGTAGTTATCCACAGCATATGTTTGAATACAGATGCTCTCTCTAAGCAATTCAAACAGCCAAGGCTGTGGAGGTTGATAAATGTTCAGCTTTTTGATACAAAGCGGAGGTTAAATGGATATGTCAAGATGCTTAGCTTGCCCTGCTACTTTTGGCTGAAGAATAAATGGGGACAAACTTCCCACCAGTGTAACTTCTAATCCTACCATGTGTGAAAAAAATTAATGGAAACATTCATCTTTTACCTTTTATAATACATTGGCTCCATTTTATTGGATTAGTTCATTTTTAATAAAAAACACCCTTAAAATACATTTTAAATGAAGGCAAACCACAGAATGATATGTTTATTCAGGCAATAATATGGGCAGGTGCATAATTTCTTGTGGGATTTACCTTATTAGAAGCAGACAATTCACTCCAAAGGACTATTGATTAAAGGCTGATTCATTCAATTAATAACTGTCATGAACACGGGTTTGATATATGGTACTTGGCCTTCCACTTGAATTCAGACCACTTGCAAATTCTCATGTGTTACTTAATATCCATCTAATTGCATCAACTTTTAGTCACAATTAATCTTGATGGTGTTTGGCCTAGTGAACTAGAGATAAAAAATTTTATAACTCATTCAAGTCCTTAATCAATCATTCCGTTTGAGATAAGGAGAATAATTTTTTGGTCAGTTCTATTTTTCCATGGTTGATTTTCACTCTAAAATGAAGGATAAAGAAAATGTCCTTTCCTCTTTTAAATGTTTCTTCCTACATAAATAATTAACTCAATTAATATCATTATTTTTTAGAAAATTAATAAAATATTGATGATTACACTACCATAGGCTATTTTAGTTTCAGCACTATTTTCTGATGGGTCTCTGTTAGGAATTCTATTTACTGATGCCTATTAAATGATAATCACTTGATAGAAGCTCCTTATATTTAATGCTCATGCATGCAAAATATTCAAAGCTACAACAATTCCCTAGGAAGATATAAGCCAATGTAGCCTTCAATATACTCTTTGATTATCTGATAATTAATCACTTTTATCCATATACTCAGTTCCACACTCACAGCTCAATCTATAATACCACTACTAATTAAAAAAATTGAGCATCTGACATTGTTTTCATATGCAGATTCTGTTCACCTTTAGTACTTTGTATCAAGAAGAAAGGGAATAAAATGAAGCTCAAGGAAAGTTAAAGATAATCCGTAACTGTATCATTCTTCAAAGAAGTTCTTAAGCCCTCCTCTGAAACATTGTGAAAAATCCCTTTGGAGACAGTGGATTCCTCCTTAGGGCAGAATGTGCGAGAATGTGACCCTAACATGAGCAAGAGACATCAAAACAGAATATTGGAGTGACCCAGTCTTCTGTTAAAATATTAAAAACAAGATCACTTTCAAGAAATAGGAATATGATCCAAATTGTTAAAAAAGCAGGCAACATATAATGAAGAAAAAGGCATAAAGCCTCATTTTAGTTTTTGTTTTACATTAATTTAATTTGAAGAATATCATCTGAAAACAGGAGGTGCCCAAAAGACTGCTTAATTTTTCTCATTTGTCAGGGCAGTTGAGGGGAGGAGACCAGATATTTGTGAAGAGAGTAATTTCAAGTTTAAAAATACATACCAATCTGAGAAATATTCCCTACTCTATACCACTCTATTTCTAAATGTTACATAGACATTTTTATTTAGCCACTAAATGATGGAGTTGGCAGCTCGTCACCTCCCTTATTCCTTTTTGAAGCCCAGAGGAATGTCCTCACCAGCTATTGCTAATGTTTGTTTAGTCTGTTCTTGGAATTATGTTCTTCTAACTCTCCTCTTATTCCTTGGGGCTCCATAATCTATCCTCTGATGTCTGCAGTTTTGTGTTTCTTACAGTTGTTTACTTCTGCCTTATTATTTTAGAAATAATTTTAAAAGGAATAAAAATACAAAATATATTTTCTTATGTTCTTTGCATTTATCTTTCTTTGTGAATAAATTCTTAAATTTGGGGACTTTATTCACTATCTGTTTCCATGGCAATTATTACATGATTGCAAAATAAACTCTCTAAAATTTATATATTATATAATATTCTATTCCACAAATATATCATAGTTTAAAGTAATACCTTTCGGTTGTTGGATGGTATTTTTTCTATATTTTTAACTTCTGCATTTCAAGATGGTAGAATTATGAACTACTAATTGTCTGAATCTTAATTTCTGCATTTTTAAATATTATCTATAGAATTACCTTAAATTAGTTAATTTTTTCACCACTTTACCAAACCGAGTTATTTGACAAACAAACTTTTTTTTTAAAACCATAGTTTAACTGGCTTCTCTGAAGAACTGATTTGTCTCAGTTTGCCCTCTGAATCTCCTTACTCTTGGTTTCTGTGAGAACACTTGGTGGTCAGTATTTCCTCTAAGTACGCACAGCTCATTTAAGCACATGTGTGATGAAACCGCAAACTTCTTTTCACTCCTCAAACTCTGGCACTGCTCTCAATTTAAAGGAAAGCAAACAACATGCATTTCACTGTAATAGATACATCCTCACTATTTTGTCACTCTAGAACTGCCTCTTTCCTAATAATCTTTCCTCATGTTCTCTACACTCTACAAGGGAGGATCAGAAAAACCCAGAAGTGTCTCCTGGAGGGCCTCCCCCATGGGTGAGTGCTCTAGGGAACCATCTGTACCAGTGTTCCCCTGACCTTGCTGTGAGAGGATGCATTCATCTTAATGAGCTCAATGTGTGTGCCCATTCTTAATGGGTGAGTTATGAGCCACATGCTCACATTGTGTGGATTGTTCAGCAGGTTTTGACCAAACACTGCGCAAGTCCCATGCCCCACCCTCTCTAGTCACCTGATCTCTCCCCAAGTGCCTTTGTTTTCCCAGATGAAAAAAGTCCTCAAAGAGAAACGTTTAGCCAATGTGAAGAGGTGAAACAAAAATCAGCAGAGGCACTAAAAAGTATCAGAATTGACGAATTCAAAAACTGTTTTGAGCTGTGGAAAAAATGTCTTGATAGGTGCATTGCACCAAATGGAGAGTACTTCGAAGGTGACTAAAGTTTAAACATGTAAGAATAAATACACAAAATTTTTTATAAACAAATTCCTTGTTCTTTGTGCCCCCCCTCAGAGTATCTATTAGCGTCTCTTATGAATCTACCCACGTGTCCAGCTACCTGGAAGTAGAGGGTCCTATGAAACCTTTCCTAAACTGAAATGGTGAAAAGCAAAAATACCCTCTTTCCCCAGAGTTCACATTACACCACAAGCTTTTATGCTTTTGGTGCCTGTTTTTGCAAACTGAAAGAAATCCAGAGAGGAGTTTCACTTTTATAACAAAAGTCTTTACCATACTAAGGTAGGTTTCTCCTAAAAGCAAAGTGACCTACAACAGACTTTTGGAAAGTGAGGCATACTTGTCTATTTAACAGCTATCCTATGGTATCTTCTGTATTTTTTCCCTCTCTCATTTGTCTTGCTTGACTAGTTTATTTTTTTCTGTTATGTTATTTATTTATTTATGTATTTTAGGTAAAACTTAACAGGCTGAGGTGTGCATACATCATAAAACATACAGCTTGGTGAGTGTTCACAGTGAACACACGTGTGTTAGACAGAATGTAAATTGGCTCTCACAATGGCCACTTCCAGTGTACAGGGCTTGTAGGGTCCCATCCCTTGGGATGCGAGCCAGGCTTGCAAACTGGGTGGAATGTATTCCCGTGATTCGGTTACATGAAGGTGGCTAAGGCCCAATTAGCTCCTGGAAGTTTTAAATCATCTAAGCAAAGAAAATCCAGTAAAATAAGTAATAAATACTGAAAAATCCTAGTTTATTCTTATTCTTAGCAAATTCTGAGCTCCTGCAAAATAGTTTCTTACTTTTCCTTATTCAAGTCATCCTCTCCACAGCCATCCAGGATTGAATACTGCTTGTTCAGTGAAACTTTGTCCTGACTCAGGAAACAGTGTCTTCAACAGTAATCATTTTCTGATTCCTCTAAAAATAATTAATTCATGTGCAGTGCCTATTTCAACCAAATAGTGTAAATTCCTAAGGGCATGTGTCTTATTGATCAGCAATATAATTATTGCCTTTAAATTACTTTAGTGATTGATTGTCCTAAACTCTTCCATAATGAAAATTCTAAAATTGTCTAATACAGAAGAGTAGTAAAGTGGATACTCACCCTGAAAAGTTTTTTGTTGTGGTAGATGTTTGTTTTTCCATAATTTAAAATTAAAAAACTGGCTTCTTGTATTTTAAAGTTTTACTTGTCTTATTTTTTTTAATTTAAACTATTTCTTTTAAAATAAAAATATGGTTGGAGACCAAGAACTATTTACTAATAGTTTTAGGATCTCACAAAATAAGCCACATTAAGATTTCAAACTTTTCTAACAAGAAAAAATGACTCAATATTCTAAGTGCTATATATTAGCTTAAAACTTGAATATATCTGAATTTGTGTCAAGTACTAATTTTATCTCACAACTCTGGTCCCTGACTGTGCCAATTATTTCTCTTTTTCTTATTGTGAATCTATAAAACATTGCCTGAAACTTGCAGATTATGTAATATTGCTTTTAAAAGTTTTCTTTTGAAATATAATTTGTGTGCACTTTGAATCTTTAGTAAAGTGAGAGTATAATAAATATCTGTAACTGTCATTAAAAATTAGTTAATTAACACAATTTTAAAAAGCATATTACAAATAAAAAATAGCTTCCCATGGCAAAATTATAAACAATATCTTACAACAAAACAATTGTAGAGTTCGTTGTCTGTGAAAGATAATTTAATTTGCTTTCACATGACATTTATTCATTTATTATATTACATTTGGACAGACCACAAAGACTATGAAGATGATGAAAATTTGACAGCACTTTTATATGAGAAGTTTCCGTTTCTCTCAACCTTAATAAATTATCGTAATTCATCAATTTATTTCCTCTCTGCAGTAATTGCTTCAAGTTTTTACTCTAAAATAAAAGCATTAGATACTAGTCAAAATGGTAATTAAAATCCATAGTATATTACTGGCTACACCAAATATATTTTGTGAGACCAAAAACACTGATTTTTAAAATGAAGGTCACTAAGCTAATACCAGTAAAGATTTATTATTACTTTCTCCTGTGTTTTCCTTTGTTTCTTACTACGCTATTCTTCTATATGTGCACAATATAAATAATAGCAGTTGTATATAACAGACATCATAATGAAAGACAAGAAAACAGAGGTTTTACTTTATTGCTTCAGATAAAACTACAAAGAGAAAATTCATTTGTTATTTATTCTCATGAAAAAGAAACTTTGTCAGCCCACATATCTGCAAGAAAAAGTATTTCCATTTCCTGAATCATGGACATTAACACTGTTAAACCTTTAAAAATTATTAAGATTTATGTGCTGGCCTTAATTCACTAATTCTAATATTTTTAACCCAGATCAATTTTTTTATTTGTTCTAAATTTCATTTAACCCAGGGTAGGAAATCTTGACCCACTCTAATAAAATGAAACATTGAAAAATAACAATTGTTTCTCCTGGTACAGGTCTAATTTCCTCGGTTTCAATGAATCTCTGCAATCTCAAAGTTGGACTTACATCCAATTCTGGATGTTTGCCTTTTTTACAATCTATGGGACTTTTTAAAAATTCTTTTAGAGAATTTTTTTAAAAAACTGAAAAAAATAAATAAATAATTTTAAAAACCCTGATTGTTTAAACTTTTACAAAATATATATACATATATATGAGTTAGAATCTTGAGGCACACATGGTTTCCCTAAACTTAAGCCTTTAGAGGTATTTGAATTTACAGTAAGGAAGCTGTGTTTCATAATAGATGATGAGGTAGTCTCTTCCCCTGTAAATTTGCAAATGTTCACAATTAAACATCCTTAATGTTTTAAAGTGCAAAGATGTTCAAAGAAACACATGAATTTTTTAATCTTCCCATCCACCTTTATCCTGATAAGATAGAGACAAAAAAAAAAAAACAGAAATAGCACTTTATTATTTAAGTTATTCCACTTACTATTTTTTTCAGGATTAAGAGTCCAGAATTGTAGCATTTGCCTAATCATATCATTATAGTTCTGTTTGCTTGTTTGTTTGCGTATTGGTCTGTTTATTGCATAACACATTTTAAAATTTATGGTGTTTTATAACCTTGATTTAGAAAAATATAATTTAGTTAGCCATGATTTGAGAACCAAAAATCAAACTGCTACCTTTGTTTTCAAGTGATGCAGAAGGTCAAGATACAGTTTGGGGGCTGGACCTTCAGTTCTTCAACCCAGAGTTATCATTCACACCTCCTCTGGGGTGGCCTGTTCTGCAATAATCACTTAAATAGCAAAGCTTTCTGATATCACTCTTGGTGGGACCCACCCACATATGTGTGTTACTCACTTACTTCTCTGAGTTTACATTTATGATTAGCAAGATTCATCCAGATTTGTCTCCCTCACCCCTCCGTATTTCCCCTCTGTTTTCAAATTAATCTCTTCTTATTCTCGTTTTCCTTTGCAGTAGAAAATTCTGCATTTAAAATATGTGGACTCTAGAAAGACTTTGTTTGAATCCTGGTTCTCCGAATTATGAGACAAGTGTTCTTGAGCAAGGTCTGAACCTCTGTTTTCTCATACGTGAAGTGGGATACACGTCAGTGTATAGTCCCTAGCATGTTGACTGAAAACAAAAAAACTTAACATATGATATATTCATTCTCTACCTCCTGGTTTTATATTTTAAACACCAATAAGGTGTGAAAATTATAATAAAGTGATATGTAATATGGCAAAATGAAATATTTAAAAAGTTTTGGACAATTGTGTTTTGGTAGTTTCAGATTCAGTGACTAAGCCACTAGAATAGTTCTGAAATAACTGAAACATTTTTCAATTAATTTCAGGAGACAGTAATTGAAGCCTCTTAGCTGCAAGATATTCATTAACCCTTTATAACAGCATTTTGAAATTAAGATCAGATTGTCACTAGAATATGATTTTTCCAATGTTGCAAAAGAAGGAAATAGTGATTTAAAAATCCAAAGGATTCAGTTACCTGTATTCTCTCCGTGTAGGATATAGAAAGTTGTGGCACAAACTAGGCAGATTAAAAAATAAATAAATGAATTTAATAGAAATAATTTTCAAAACAGTAACAGGGAAATAATTGAGATTAAAATTTTAAAAGCAAGCAAATGAGAGTTAGATACTAGGCAATGAATGAAATAAATTTGCTCTCAACAGATGATGAAACTGATGATTAAAGATTAAAAGGCTACCAACCGAATACAAGATATTTGCAAACAACAGTTCCAACAAGGGGTTAATAACCAAAACACATAAAGAATTCATACCACTCAACAGTAAACAAACAAACAATCCAATTAAAAAATGGGCAGATGTACTGACCGCCGTGGCTCACAGGGTTGAGCTTTGTTCCACAAAGAACATATCACCGGTTCGATTCCCAGCCAGGGCACATGCCTGGTTGCGTGTTCTGTCCCATTCAGGGCATGTGTGCGGGGTAACTGATCGATGCTTCTCTCTCACATTGATGGTTCTCTCCCTCTCTTTCTACCTTCCTTCTGTTTTCTCTAAAATATTAATAAAATCTTTAAGAAAATAAAAATAAAAAATGTGCAAAAGACTTAATCAGACATTTTCCCCAAGAAGACATCCAAATGGCCAACAGATATATAAAAAGATGCTCAACTTCCCTAGCTATTGGGGAAATAAAATCAAAACTACAATGAGATAACACTGCACACCTGTTAGAATGGCTATTTATCAACAAGATAATCAAAAACAGATGTTGAAGAGGTTGTGGCCAAAAAGGAACCCCTATTACTCCTGGTGGGAATGCAAACTAAGGAAAGCAGTATGCCTGTTCCTCAAAAAATGAAGAATAGAGTTACCATATGATGCAGCAAACATTTCCCCCAAAATTGGAAAACTTTTATTAACAAAAACATGTGTATGCTCATGTTTTTATGAGCATGTCCCCAGCTCATTGCAGCATTATTCACAGTAGCCAACACAAGCAAACAACCAAAATGTTCTTAAATAGATGATCGAATAAAGAAGATAGGGTACCTTAGACAAGGGGATACTACTCAGCCATAAGAAGAGATAAAATGCTTCCGTTTGTAATAATATAGATGGACTTGAGAATATCATGCTAAGCTAAGTAACTAACACAGAAAAAAGCTAAACACCACATGATTTCACTCATAGGTGGGACATAAAACTGAAACTCACAGACACAGACAAGAGCGTGGTGGTGACCAGAGAGAAGGGGATGGGCAGATAGTAAAGGGTAAGAGGGGCAAACATATGGTGATGGAAGATGATTTGACTTTGGGTGGTGGGCACACAGTGCAATATACAGATCGTGTGTCACAGAAATATACACTTGAAACCTCTATAATCTTATTAACCAATGCCACCCCAATAAACTTAATAAAAATAATTTAAATTGTTTGTACAGGGTAATAAAAGTAGATGATATCAGAGCTTGATCTATAACTCAACTTCTCTTAGTATGTCACCCTTATTCTTTCCTACCACATCATGGCACTAATGCAAAAAGACACTAAGCCATCCAGGAATCACTCTTAGTGCTAGAGAACCGAAGTCTAAGAAATATAGACTGAAAAGATGCTATATCGATCATTTTCTCAAAGCGTATTCTAAGTGACAGAAAATTCTATGAGCAGTTTAATGGAAAACAGCAATGACACATTTGGCACCTAAAATGCTCAGGAAACACAAGTTATCCGTGAGAAGAGTCTCTCCGTGACTAAATTTTGGACAGGCTCTTCTGAGCTCTCTTTTGACTAGGCCCAACCTTGGGCTACTAAGTGCTTCCTTGTTAAGTCCAGTTCTAGAAAGAATCCTGGCAAGTAAATTTAATAAGAGTCCCCACCTTTACTATGTGATCAAATTTCTCATCCCCCACTTTTGGTATCTGATCACGCTGACCTGCCTTTAGCTAAAATTCTGTTAGTCGGTATAGCCAGAATCCCTCCTTTGTCCTGATGTTTCCTCCTAGTGATTTCCCCTCCACCAACCCTCACCCGGATGCTTGGCTACACATTCCCACAACATGCTGTATGTGGAATGCAGCCAGTTCAATGCTGAGGTATCTTTTCTCCTACCACAATAGTTTTTTTTTTTTTTTTTAATAGCTTCTGTTTTCAGTGCTTCAACATCTACCTTCTGTTTTTCTTTGATAGTCTTCTCCACAATTTGCATTAATATGTTAATGAATTAGAAACATCTTGAAAAAAATAGAAAACTTTCAAATAGCTACAACCTCTTGGTTATTGTAAGTAACATTTATTTATTTTATACAAATATTTAACAATGAAATTATTGTATTACAGAACATGCTTTGAGAAGTGCATCTTTATGTCAATTCCCCATCATTTGTGAGAGTCAAACAGGCTCAGACTGAGACAAAGTTGCCATTTCTCTGACTTCCGGCGTGGAGAATGATTTCCTCAAAGCATTTAATATTTTCGTTGAACCATGAACTGGAGGATCAGGGCCCTACACTTTCAGTTTTATTTACTGAAATACTTTTATGATAAACACTCAAATTATTTATTATGAATAAAATACACCATCTTAAAACCATTTAACAAGCCAACTTTAAGGCACACATGTAGTGATTTGTATATTATACTTAGAGGCAACATTATGAAGCTAGTCTACGAGGACTTATAAATGTGTAGAAATTCTAGGCTGGCCTACACAGCTAATATTCAATTATTTTAAAAATGTGTTTGCCACTTGAACCATTAATATTTATAATTTATTTTTGCATGGCACCATTTATATGAGTATTTTTAGGCAGCTCTGAGGTCACAGTGTGGTCACTCATTAGCATTCAAATACACGCCCTCTAGTGTAGTGATGGTGATATTACTTCTGACTTTACTATCCAGGGTGTGGCATAAGTAGGTTTACTGTTGTGGGTACCTGGAACAGAGTTTATTATTGTATATTATTGATTAATTATTGTATTATTTTCCATAAAAACAACAGTAAACATACTGTTTCCCTACCCTGTATTTTTGGTGCAGTGGAATGAATCCTAAATTTAAAATCAGGATATGGGGGTTCAAGTTCTTTCTTAGTCAATCATTAATTAATAACTTGGAGTCTTAGTTCTTCTTACTGATTAATACTTTACCTGACTCACTAAGCTATGAATTTCAAAACAGGCCAAATAAGTAAAAACTTTTTCAAGTCTGAAAATATTCTATAATATTAAGTTGCCATTTTCCTTATAGTTCTAGATGTACCTGACCTGTCTATGCTCTGTGAATACCTGGAGGCTAACTCTACTAGGAGCAACATACATACCATGTTTTAATGTGAAGGGATATTAAAAATACCGCCAAAATAATTAGAAATGAAACAAGAAGAGTGAATAAAGGACATTTCCCAGGACATACATACTAGAGAAGAAGTATCTCCTGTTAATATTTGTGTCTCCCTAGAACCAAGCATAATGGCACCCACTAGAATATACTCAGTGAATTTAAGTTGAATTGATCTGTGGAAAAAATATAGACAAGCTTTGGAAATCGTGTGATATTAGCCATTTTATTGACTTAGCTTTTCCTTTCTAATATTCTCTGCATTCTTTTGAGCTCAGGTCACACATTTTTTTTTCCCACTCATAGAAGTCTCATCAAAGGACTTAATAAGCATACATAGATTCTTTACTGAAAGGTAATAAAAATATGATAAAGATTAAATAAAATACAAAAAATAAAAATAAATAAAAATAAAGTTTTTAACAGTGTATACATGCTTAAGAATTCATAGGTAGGGAGTGAGATCGTTTTGCGAGGATGTTTACTGAGGATTTTATCACATCCTGGGTGTCATAAAATTATCCAGGCAGAGTGGTTATCTTATCTCCATGTGACTACCTTTCATCTGTCATGGACATGAACAAGAGTGTGGTGACTGTGGGGAATGAGGGGGTATAAGGAGCCTAAAGGGTAATGGAAAATATAACCAGAGACATTGAAGTTAAGAACAATCTAACAATGGTCAGGGGAGAGTGGGGAGGGGACAGTGAGGAGAGGGAATTACAGGAACTACTATAAAGGACACATGGACCAAATCTAGGGGGAGGGTGGAGGTGGGGGAGGGAGGGGGGTTCAGCTGGGGTGGGGTGGAGGGATGGGAGAAAAGGCACACAACTGTAATTGAATAACAATAAAAAATTAAAATTAAAAAAGAAAAATACAATAAGATTTTTAAAGCAAAAGAAAGAAAGAAGGTGAAAGGGTTAGTCAAAGCACATGCATGAAGGATCCATGGACAAGTACAACAGTGTGGGGATTGACTATGGAAGTGGGGGGTGGGCTGGGTGGAAGGGGGCAAAATTTTTTTGAATAATTGCAATATCATAAACAATAAATCATTAATAAAATAATATATATCCTTAACTCAAGGGGGAATAAAATGAGTGTGTCTTTAATTATCAAACTGCTTGAAGTAGCATGATAATCAGATAACTCAAGATAATTTCATCCTAAAAAGTTCTCTCTCTACAGCGTCAGACCCTGAGGTTGCACAGAAATTTCACTTTCACTGCTCATTGCCAAATCCATAAAGATTTCAACCCTATATTTGTGAGATTTGAGAAGATGACATGCTTTCCGCTCTTCTGGTTAAGGTGAAAAGGCAAAGGACCCTAGGAAGGCATAAAGATTATTTCATTGCATGTATGCATGATCAATCAATCACATATACATGCTTGTGCATGCATTTGCACATGCTCTGGCACACACATATTTAGACACAATACATACCCAAGATAATTTTTTTATTTTTTTTATTTTAACATGTTAAAGGCTTGGAAAATTTGACTTCACCTTCCTTAACAGTGGCATAACTGTTCTAGTATTATTACAGTGAATAACATTTAAGTACCTAATCTATTGAAATTAATGTCCACTGTAGCTTCACCAAATCTTTGAAAAGTCAGTGATCATAATCTTTGAATAAATTACTGACATTAGACTCAAAGTTTTTTTCAAATAAACACAGTTTATCTTGTTTAGTATTTTATCCTTCACATCATTGGTATCTAACTTTCTACAATTGGACCTAATGTGGGTCTTTGATACATCACATTTGTCACTTCTATCCATGCTAACGTTTTTCGTGTCTTGTTATCATTTGTCTTCATTCTTCAAGACAGTTATTTCATCCAAGTAGCTATCTTCTACCTTCCTCTGAACCAGTTGACCTTGTATATTTAGTTTTCTATCTGGTCACTTAAGGAACAATTTGAACTGTACTAAAATTATGTCCCCAATTTTCTCTGACAACTATATTATTTTATCAAGCAAAATACTATCAGGTTTGGCAGCTGCAGCTGTCTTTCTGTGATCCAGGCGGATTTTCGTTAAACAATTCATCACTGTCTGAGGGCTCTGTTTTCTCAACTCTGACCAGCCTTTTCTGTTACTTTCAGAGTATCTGAACGTTTCGTGACAGAAAAATAAAATCTTCAATTTCCCTTTGAGTGAAAATACTAGATTTATCTCCAATAATATATTTCTTATATCCCTTTAATTTGTTACTATCATAATAACTCTGTTTTATTTGTAAAACATATAACATAAGGGTGTTAGAGTTGGTAGAGCATTTTCACATACATTATCCCATTTATGTTTATACTTTTTATGGAGATTATAAGATAGTAGTAAAGGAGATCATCAGTCAGTTTTGTTACAAGATAATTGCTAAAAAATACATAAATACAAACAACAGTTTGCAATTTTATTGAACTTATTTAATGAAGTACCCAGGCAGATGTTATATATGTGGCTCAAAAGAAAATTAAAAACATACACATTTATAAACAGGAATATTCAAATGAATATGCACATGGAGGCAAAGTTGGCTTCTTCATATGATGAAAGAGAAGAATCAGTCCAACCTCTACTTGACTGGGCTGAATTTGAATGTACCAGTTATCTAAAAATTACAGCTGTGTAATAGCTCCAGGATAATACAGACTAGATAACTCAGAAAGGTGTATCGCAGACACAAATTTCCATTACATAAAGTCATTCATTCCAGAGGAGTGAATGACTATAGGACTGTTTTTCCATAGGAGTACAGATTATTTTTCTGTAATTTTCTCTTTTTTCTTTTAATTATATTTTCTTGATTATGCTATTACAGCTGTCCAGGTTGTTCCCCCTTTGCCCCGCTCCACTCAATATCCTCCACCCCCTCAAGCAATCCCCACACCATTGTTCATGTCCATGGATCATGTGTATAAGTTGTTTGGCTGCTCCATTTCCTATGATTTATTTACTTTACATCCCCATGGCTATCCTGGAAATACCTATTTGTACCTCTTAACCCCCTCACCTCTTCACCCCTTCCCCCATACTCCCCTCCCATCTGGCAACCATCAAAATGCTCATGATATCCATAGTTTTGTCTCTGTTCTTCTTGTTTGCTTAGTTTGCTTTTAAGATTCAATTGTTGATAAATATATATTTATTGCAATTTTATTGCTCAGAGATTTGATCTTTTTCTTAAATGTCCCTTTAACATTCCATATAATAATGGTATTGTGACGATGAACTCCTTTAGTTTGTTCTTGTTTTTGGAAGCCCTTTACCTGCCCATCAATTCTAAATGATAGCTTTTCTGGGTACAGTAATCTTAGCTGTAGTTCCTTGATTTTCATAACTTTGAATATTTCTTGCCAATCCCTTCTAGCCTGCAAAGTTTCTTCTGAAAAGTCAGTTGATAGTTTTATGGGAACATCCTGTAGGTAAGTAACTGCTTTTCTCTTGCTGCTTTTAAGATTCTCTCTTTATCTTTAACATTTCACATTTTAATTTTGCTGTGTCTTGGAGTAGGCCTCTTTGCATCCATCTTGTTTGGGACTGTCTGTGTTTGCTATACTTGCATGTCTATTTCCTTCACCAAATTAAGGAAGTTTTCTTTCATTATCTTTTCAAATAGATTTCCAATTTCTTGCTCATTCTCTTCTTCCAGCACCTCTATCATGTGAATGTTGGACCACTTGAAATTGTCCCAGAGGCTGCTTACACTATATTCATTTTTTTGGTGGTTTTTTTTGCATTCTTTTTCCTTCTTGTTGTTATGATGGTTGTTTTGGCTTCCTTATGTTCCAAGGCATTGATTTGACACTCAGCTTCATCCACTCTACTGTTGTGTCCCTGTAAATTGTTCATTTTATTGTATTCTTCATTTCTGGCTGGATATTTTTCATGCTGTTGAGATCCTCATTCACTAAGTTCCTTGAGCATCCTTATAACCAGTGTTTTGAACTCTGCAGCTGATAGATTGCTTACCTCCATTTTGTTTAGTTTTTTCTCTGGAATTTTCACCTGTTTTCTCATTTGGACAATGTTTCTTGGTCTCCTCATTTTGTCAGTCTCTCTACATTTTGTTTCTATTAGATCATAGATTAGATATTAGATAGAGCTGCTGTGACTCCCTTTCTTGATAGTGTGGCCTAATACAGTAGGTGTCCTGTAGGGTCCAGTGGCACAACCTCCCCAAGCTTGGTACTCGAAGTGTGCCCTTTATGTGTGCTGAGCACACCCTCTTCTTGTAGTTGAGCCTTGATTGTTATTGGCAGATCAATGGAAGGGATTTACCCTGGCCAGTGAGGTGCAAGGACGAGCTGTGATCACTGACCACCAACCTCCACCTTCCATGGAGGATCAGCTGTGCAGGGGCAAAGTGGTGGTACTCCAATGTGTTCTATAGCTGTCCACTCAGTGTGCAGACTCCAGGGTTTCCCAGGTGGTGCAGGCCAAACTTCTACCTGGGTTCTTTTTGGGGCCACACTGAATAAACTATAAAGCAATCTGAGATGGCTGTTACTTGTGCTGTGCTTAGAGATTCCAGATGAAGGCAAGCTATGAATCTAGGCTGGTTACTACTAGTGCCAGGCCTGGGACTACTTAGCAAGAGGTACAGGGTCTGGGTGCTTACTGAGGTTGGCTATTGCTTGTTTGAGAGAACATAGGAAGTTGTGAAGCATGAGCCAAACTATCCATTCATATGGAAAAGTCATAGTTAATAGTTTGTGTGGGGTTGTAAGTTGAGTGGGATGGAGTAGGGGATCTCCAGGGCAGACCAAACAATGTTAGCAAAGTTAATGGAGACTCAGATATGGCACCTGCCTGACAGCTCTGATGCCCCATGGGGGAAGAGCACAGAAAATGTACAATGGTCTCTACCTGCCTTTCTGTCTGGGAGAAAGTTATCCCCCAGCTCTCACTTTGATTCCAGACGCTTCAGTTCCTCCCTGTATGCCACTGGTACTTTTCAAGGTGCTACCCAGTGCTGGAACTCAAAGGGAGTGAGTCTGAGTGAGTCCATGTGTGGTTTCTTTAAGGGTAATTGCTGGAGACTCCAGGAGTTTCTTCTACCAAATCAATCCCCAGCATTTTTTGCAACCAGAAGTTATAGGGAATTATCTTTCTGGCACTGGAACCCTGAGCTGGGCAGTCTGGGGTGTGGCCAGGTCTCTTTGTTTCTGAGATATCCCTCCTGAATTTTTATCCACCACACATGGATGTGGGACAAGACTATTCCACACCTTCACTCCTCCTACCAGTCTGGATGGATGTGGTTTCTTTAATTCCTTAATTGTCAGGCTTCCACTCAACTCAATTTCTGATGGTTTGAGTGATGGTTGTTCTATGTTTGAGTTGTAATTTTGATGTAGTTGTGCAAGGAAGCAAGCCATGTTTACCTGTACCACCATCTTCTCCAGAAGTCTCTGTAGTTTTCTTAAGCAGCAGTGCATAACAATAATAATAGTAATTTCCAATTGAACACACATAGGTGTTCATCAAAACAACTGCTAAACGATCATAAACTAAATTATATTCTGCATTTTACATACAAAGTAAATATTCATTCACCTATATTTTTAATTAACAGAATTCAGAATAACAATGGAACTCAGAAAATGCTCAAGGGAAGTGCTTCCTAAATAATATGCTATGACATTTTGATGTGTCCCAAAGAGTAAGAGGTGGGGCATGAGGAATTGATCTCCTTAGCCTACAGGGCATTCTGGTATAGCCTGGGCCCATGGGTAATTGGCTAGTCACTGCTAGTCATAAGCAACCACAATTGGGTCTCAAAGGAGTTGTCCCAAAGGAGCAAGAACTGAGGTCATGCTCCTCCAGACCTTGCAGGCAATTTGTACAGCAGGAAAACCCTGAACTTGATGTTATGTGCAGCTGTGGGTAAGAACATGCTCAATCCTTAAGCAGTTTTTTAGCAGCCGGTTGTAACACTTCACTCTATCCTTTCTAAACAAGAAGCTTGTCTAGCTTTGGGGAGGTTCTGGTGTTCAGGTGCCGAAGCAGCACAGTATGCAACTGAAGGTGAAGAGAGTAAGAGTTGGGGTTCAAGGTGGGAAGATATCAGGGATAAAGCCAATGCCTACCTCAAACCTGTGCCTTCATATATGTCATGCTTCTTTTTATTTGAAGCTATTCTAAGTTGTATACATTTCAACTACATGATGACTTTTAAATACTGTATGCAGTTGCTCTTCATTAATTGTAAATTCTTGGGGTATAAACTTTGATTTGATTTAAAAACAATTCCCATTATCATGAGAAGTTTTTACGTGTTCTTGGTGTGTAAAAGAAAAAGAAAAGCTATGGATGTGTAAGTGAATTTAACTTGTACTCTTTAACATTGTTCAAAGAAAGTTCCCTATCAATGGGAATTACTACACCACTTTACTAACTGATGTCCACTTGGCGTGAAGCTATCAGATCTTTTACACAGACCGGTGAGGCTCTAATATGGTCATTCACCTGTCATGAAAACCATCTATTAATTTCAGTATTATGTACAATGGAATTATAGTAAAAATACAGTCCATCAAATCTTGCCTTGACAGTTTAATATCTGTATGACTCTGGGCAAGGCATTTAGCATTTATAAAACTTAGATTCTTCATAAGTAAAATGAGAATTAAAACAGTACTCGCCTTACAGATGTTACAACTGAATGAATAATCCACGCAAAGCACAATAACTGTCACAAAGTTATGCTCCAAAAAACTTTGCTCTATGAATTACCATTTCATATATTTGTTTCCTGAATCTAGTCAGCTCAGGGGAAGACTGTTTAAGGAGAAACTGGTATTTTAAAGACTCTTATGAAAGGGCACTGTGTTGAATCTTTCTCTTGATAAGCACCCTGTTACACTCCGATGAATAGTTGTTATGAAGTTTGACAACGTTAAGATGCAAAAACCTTTGGGCAGTGATTTCATGACCACAGTTGTGCACTCTACTCACTGTGAGTTAAAACCGACACTCTGGAATAAAGAGCCAAAACATTTCTTATAAACAACAACAATAACAACAAATGACAGAGTGTCCAATTCCATTGCTACCAAGCTTTTATGAACAGAAAATTGACAAATATCTGAAATCACTTCATTTCTAGTCTTTTAAAAAACTAGTCTTTCAAACCATAAATTTCTCATGCCAGAACAATGATGAAATGTGAAACCTTTAAATCACCTAAGAGGAATCCAGGCCAATCCTCATCCTTCATTCTTTTTACAAGGTGGTGAATAGGGACCTGCTTGACTGTCAGTCACAGAATATTATCAGAAGGGCACTAGCCTTAGCATCTGCCTTTGATGTGTTGAAGGATCCCAAGGCTCTCAGGCAAATGATAGAATAGAAAGGGAAGTTGCCAAAAGAAAAAAACCACAAAAACAAACAAACAAACAAACAAACGAGAGAGAGAGAAAGAAAAGAAAGGGAAGTTACACTGTGATGTCCTGTGTAAAATAGTTTCCCAAATAAAATAATAAGGACTTGGGTGTCACCACTGATCAATTTTTAAACTACATTTCGGAGCTCTGTTGATCTGAATGAAAGTGTAATCATATGTCTTAGAGATCCCTCAGGCATGGCCCCTCTGAGAACTACACAAAGTCAATGACCACAGGACGACTCAGGGGTCTACAGAGACTCCATTACAGTGAATAAGACTTGGTATTTAGTGTAATACTGCATCTTTGATAGATGTAATCCAATATACATAATGTTTCCCATAAGATCTGGGTGCACAGTTTTAGAAAGTAGACTTTAACACTAAAATCCCTAAAAGTTTTTAAATTTGCAATCCTGTTTTCCATTCAAAACCCTCACAAAAACTTTCGCACACAAAAGGTAAGTGCAGTTTTGCGTAATCCTTTAATCTTGGATGACTTTTATTGCAAATGTTTTCATTCCTTCCATTACATATTTTTCATTCTGTGCATTTTGATTTGTTTTCAAATTTTATATTTTAAAGAATATCAACTGTTCTTAAAATTATCTGAGTCATTATTTTATTTATTTATTTATATTACTTCTTTTTCTATTTTAAAAAATTCTATTTTTTTCCATTACTATTTATGCCCATTATAACTCCCTCCCCCTCACAATCTCCACACTGTTGCTCATGCCCATGAGTCCTTTTCCCTTTTTGCTCAATCCCTCCACCTAAAACCAGAAAAGCCAGCATTTGTGATGCTGTCATCTACCAGGCCCAATAAGAAGAGACAGGGATTGAATCTTTATGAGAGATTTATTCAGATGGTCAGCGATCCGAGAAGATGGCAGGTTAGTATCCGAACTTAACCATCTTTTTTAAAAAAATATTTTATTGTTCAGTTACAGTTGTCTGCATTTTCTCCCCCCCCATCCAAATCCACCTCTGTCCCTTGCTTCCACCTTCCCCCTTGGTTTTGTCCATGTGTCCTTTATAGTAGTTTCTGAACCATCTTAAATTCCATTTTAAATTGACCTTTTTTATAAAGAGAAGAAAAGTATAGGTAAAGGGTTTGGGATTCAGGGAAACAGTTAATCAGATAAAAGCTGCAGCATTCTTTCATCTGTGCCCTGGGCAGTGGGCATCTGACCCTGGAGTACAATGGCTCAGATATCATCTTGACTGCTTGCCATCCTCCTGAGGCAAAAAGAAGGAACTACTAATGGCTTTCTGGAGTCAAGGTGGGTCATACCTTAAGTTCCTGAAACAATAGTTATTTACATACATTGATTGCTAAGCTTTTTAGCTATTACCTGAAACTAAAAGTTTTGCCCTAACTCCCACCTCCTTAATCCCCCTCATAGTGGTCAACCTGCTCTCTATCTTTGAGTCTGTCTCTATTTTGCTTGTTAGTTCAGTTTGTTCATTATATACCACATATGAGTGAAATCACATGGCATTTGTCTTTCTCTGACTGGCTTATTTCACTTAGCATAATATTCTCCAGTTCAATCCATACTGTTGCAAAGGGTAAATTTTTCTTCTTTTTTATGGCCAAGTAGTATTCCATCATGTAAATGTCCACAGTTGTTTTATGCACCCCTCTACTATATCTTGTTGATTGTAAATAACATTGAAGTGAACATATGGGGTGCTTATGTTCTTTCAAATTAGCGTTCTGGGTTTCTTTGGTTATATTTCCAGCAGTGGGAAAACTGGATCAAAGCACACTTCTGCAAACAAGACATACAGGTGGTCAATAGACTTGTAAAAAGAAACTCAAAGTCACTAATCATCAGATAAATGAAAATTAAAATCACGATGACATAACATTTCATACCAGTCAGAATGGCTGTCATCAACAAACCAACAAACAACAAGTGCAGGCAAGAAGATACACAAAGGGGAACCTTCTGCACTGTTGGGGGGAATGCAGACGGGTGCAGCCACTGTGGAAAGCAGTATGGAGATACCTCAAAAAAATAAAAATAGATCTGCATTTTGACCCAGCTATCCCATTTCTGAGAATATATCCAAAGGAGCCCAAAACACTAATTCTAAAGAATATAAGAACACCTATGTTCACAGCAGCATTATTTACAATTGCCAAGATATGGAAGCAGCCCAAGTGTCCATCTGTATATGATCAAATGAAACAACTATGGGGCATTTACACAATGGAATACTACTTGGCCATAAAAAAGAAGAAAATTTTACCCTTTGCAACAGTAAAGATAGACCTTGAAAACATTATGCTAAGTGAAATAAGCTAATTGGACAAAGACAAATACGATATGATTTCACTCATATGTGGAATCTAATGAACAAACTGAACTAACAAGGAAAATGGGGGGTAGACTCATAGATGGAGACCAGGCCAGCCGCTGTTGGGGTGGTTAGGAGGTAGAAAGATTGAGCCAATAGAAAGAAAAGGACTTGTGGACATGGACAACAATGTGGTGATTGCTGCAGGGAGGAGAATATAAGGGGACTGAATGGTAATAGGAAAAAAGTACAATAAAGATTAAATCAAAAAATTAAGTGGGAAAAGGACCTGAATAGACACTTCTCCAAAAAAAGACATACAGATGGCCCATAGACATATGAAAAGATACTCAAGGTCAACAATTATCAGAGAAATGTAAATTAAATCTATAATGAGGTAACACTTCATACCTGTCAGGATGGCTATCATCAATAAATCAACAAACAACAAGTGCTGACGAGAATGTGGAGAAAGGGGACATTTTTTGCACTGTTGTTGGGAATGCAAACTAGTGCAGCCACTGTGGAAAACAGTATGGAAACACCTCAAAATTAAAAGTGGAACTGTGTCATTATTTTGTAATCCTGTCATTGAGTTTACTTAGCTTTTCAAAAAATTTATTCATTTGAGAGATAGATAGATAGAGAGAGAGAAAGAGAGAGAGAGAGAAAGAGAGAGAGAAAGAGATCTATTTGTTTTACACTTACTGATGCATTCATTGCTTAATTCCTGCTCATTCCCTGACCGGGGATCGAATGCACAACCTCATCACATCAGGATGGTGCTGTAACCAACTGAGTTAGTTACCCAGCATTGGCCTTTTTGTTCACTTAAATGTTTCTGCTTTTGTAGTCTGTTTTCTAGAAGGCAGTCATAAGTAATGACCACAAACTTCCTAATAAAATGTTTTCATTTTTAACCATACGCTCTTTCCTCTTTCCAGAAAATTCCAGTTATTTTTATCCTATGATTTTCTATTTTTTAAAAAAGTTAATTTCTTTAAGTTTTCTTACTTTTGCTGTTCATTTATCCCTTAATCCAAACATATCATAAAGGATTATGGTTACATATATAAAAATCTGTTGCACATTTTCCCCTTTGGAGTCTGTGCAGCTTAAAAACAAAGAGTTTCTATTTCCATGAAAAACAAACATCAAAGAAAAATGTATAATTACCTTCATGTTTGTTTGTAAACCAAAGAAGCTAGAGTTCTTGGTGTGCAAGTTGTAATTATGAAAAGATAGATAAATTATATTAATAGATAAATTCAAATTTTCACATTGAGGGCTTAGAATGCTTCATTTGTAGCATTTTATATATACAGTAAAGAATAACTTTAGCAAGCTCAGTTTTGTTAAACTATTTTATCATCCTTTTTGAAGTTCTCTAATAACATGTGTGAATATGTGCATGTGTGTATATATATATACATACATATGTGTATATAGAGAGAGGTTTTACCCTTAAGTTGATTCATCAGAGTTACCCTGGTTCTCCCTATAATTTCTCACTATACATACAAATTTGTACCTTTAAAATTCGTACCTGTCAAAGCATTTCATGTAGGTATATTGAAAATTATGATAAAAAGCCACAAAAGTAAAGAAAAGAGAGAGAAAGAACTCTTTTGAGTTTCTATATGGTGACTTTATGGTATAGCCTTCAAATACAGTGCTTTTGTTGTTTCCCCAGACGCAGAAAACCTGGCTAAATTTTTCCAAGGTGGCAAAAAAAAAAAAAAAAAAAAAGGATATTTTGGAAAGCAGGCCTACTCTAGTTGTTCAGGCATAAATAGTCAGTCCTAGGACGTTCCTGTTGAAAAGAAACACAGAAACTCAAGTCCTCATGGACTGCAGAAGCTCATACTTTTAGCAGTCACGGAACAGCCATGCTTCCCCCGCGTTCTGCAGCCCAGGGCAACCACCTGTCCTGGCTGAATGATCGGGGCTGCAGGAGCAGGGAGAGCGGCTCCGCACCCAGCCCGAGCACAGGGAATGGCATACACAGCTCCCATCACTAACTGAATGTCCTGCCTCTAAATCAGTATTGCACTAAGACAGAGAATAATATCCTCACTTAAGAGTTTGTTATGCGTTTTGACAAACAGAATGTGAAAATAGAATTTTTCAACAAGACTTTAAAAATAGAACATTATGAAAATGTTAAAAACATGAAGAGACCTCCTTATTGCTTGATGTAGGCAGTTCCTAGTATTTTGGAAATTTTTGCCTTTCTAAGTCAATATGAGAGGAATTCAATATATTTAAAAAATGAAATATTCACTTTCTATTCTCGCTTCCTTCTATCTGAATTACAATGAATCAATGTAATTTTTAGTATACAATAACTATTGTCTGATTTTCTCTATTTATTACATACCCCTATATGCCTAGACTATTTTCCAGGTAATATTTAAGACGACAATGTTTTTCATTTTGGCTGTAAATTCAGCAGTGGTGGTACCTAAGGAACATATTTATTCATCAAGTATTTAAAGAAACTAAAACATTTGCTATCAACAGAAATTAGTAATTCTCTTTATCAATTATAAATTCTGTGACATATTTTTGAACATTCACTTAATATTTTTATAGATGCAGTTTTAAATCCCAAACAAGTTATCAGAAATGCTTATGAATTTTACCTGAATATACGGGACGACGTGCTTTGAGATGAGAAAGGAATGCTCGGATGCCAGACGGGTTGTGTGGTACCAAAAGTGCAGTTTACTTAATGTCACATCCCAGATTAGGTTTGCTTTCCTGCTCAAAGGAGGCAGAGTACAAAGAGGATAGTACATAGATAGAGTACACAGGGAAACACCTGTGATGAGCTTCTGGGTTTTGTGGTTTGCTTTTTTTTTTCATAAAAATGTTTGCATAATGAAGAGGGAAAATCCAGAATGCAGGCAGGATGTGTGCATGTGAGACATGATGGGCGGGGCCGGGACAAGTGAGGGTAGACTGTAGTTACTGGTACTAAACAGAAACTCAGGATTTAAGTTACCACAGAAAGTATGCTGCAGAGTCTGCCAATAAGTTATCTAATATCTCTAATAACTTACAGAGACATCCATTCCCTTTTAACTTATCACCAAGGAAAAACATAAATTCCAGGAGAGATATTTTGGGAGGAGAAGGATGTGTAAAACATATTTCTGACTTTCCTATGATATCTTCTTTATCAATGATTTCAATGTAACGTACTATCTATCTACCTAATTGTTATCTATCATCTATCATCTATTTTTGGTAAAACTTCAATATAATATACGGGACAAAAAACTTATGTAGGTAGAAATTTATTTCTAATATATTTTATTGATCATGCTATTACAGTTGTCCCATTTTTTTCTCCCCTTTCTTCCCCTCTGCCCTGTACACCACCTCAACAGCATTCATTTGGAGAAAAGTCTAAAGTTATCTCATTCAGGAGCTACTAACATATATAGTAGGGTATGTGTTTCATATAAGTTATCTATTACATTCTGACAGCACTTCATGAGATATATAACATTTTTAGAATTGTATAAACCAGAAAATCGAGAATAATAGGAACTAGGAAATGAGGTCAAGATCACAGGGTTAACAGCGAGTGGTGTCAGTAGGCACAGTTGTCTTTCTTTGTTTGCAAAAACCATCCCACTTGCCATTAGCCTGATAATGATAAAACTAACAAAACTTCAAAATACTTGTATGGTGTCAGAGTTTGTTAATAGAAAATCAGTCTAATTTCATGAAAATATGCTTGTAAATATTTCCCAAATGAATGATTCTGAGAGGACTGTGCACATTTTTTTATACACTAACCATCATGGTAGTGAGCATACAAATGCTTTAAAGTATTGCTCCTTCCAGAGGGGCAAATATTTTCCCACAATAAAATGTCAGGTATATATACAGTGTGGGACAAAAGTAGGCTTACAGATGTGAGTCTGTAAAACACAGTTTATTCTTGTACTAGCATTTATTAATTATTATATTATTATATTATTTTGCATATGAACAACTGTAAACCTACTTTTGTCCCACCCTGAAGTAACCAGAAGTAACATCTTCACTCTTAAATATCTCCTCTTCCCACTTGACAATGCCTTAATCAGCTTTAAAATGTGGACATTAAAGAAATGAAAATATTTCCTAGATTGTAAACACTAGGATTTAACTTCTATTCAGTGCAATAGCTGATATCAGCTCCTTTCCTCACAGAAGGTTATTTCATGAACAGGAAGAGAGCCCTCGCGACACTGGATAAAGGGCAGTTGGCAGAAGCTCAGCACATTACAAGGAAAAATGATGGCACTAAGAGGAAGCTCTCAGTAACTAAGAAGTATCTTAGCAATGGGCAGAAAGACCAGAATGGAAAATGGATTCATGAAAAGAATCATAAGTATGCATTATATTTACTACAAAAGATATATACATAATAAGTATTAGAAACTGATTTTTGAAATTGGTCATCAAATACTCTAAGTATAAAAAACACTTGCAAAATTATTTAACGATAAGGATTTCACAACCATAATTACAACTTAGAAATTTGGAAGAATGATTTCCAAAATGGGTTCTGAGAGTCTCATATCTGGATTAGTCGTAAATAAGCCTTCTTGCTTTTTTCCTTTCACCACTATGAAACACACTATTCATTTGTTCTGTCAGAGTTTACCCAAAAACAACACATATATACACAGCATGACCAAACATTAAACATTCATGATACATAGAATATTATTTTATATGATGTGACATTAGAATTATTTTTAAAAAATCAAAACAGTAACTGTTTTGAAAAGCTGTAAAAGGGAATTTAGAAATTATTTTTGTTGTTCAAAGGCTGAAGCTCCAAATAGCTGAACTGCAGACAGCAAGCATCAACCCAAACACAGGCTCTCCCTGTATTTTTCTAGTGTGCAAGTTTCAAAGAAACTGTATCACTAAGTTATGAGCATGGTGAAATGTTGCAATCTCTGTGTTGTTATCTCCCACTAAAATGTGAATTGCCTTAGTGCTAGGTATTGTTTTTCAAATCCATTTGTTTTAGGGAAAAATAATATTTTGGAAACGAGGAGGCAGAAATGGAAAAGGGGCTTTGAGAGGGGTTCATCATCTCTAAAACAGTAACATAAAACGACAGACTATGAATACTACAAACCCATTTGCTCTTACCATGGGGCAGGGAAATAGGCCATGTTTCCCAAACACACTGAGATTGCAGTCCTAAAGGAATTTATATTAGTCCCTCATATTCAATTCTCTCAATTTACATTCCAAGTATTTTTAGAATTTACTCATGTCTTCCCATTCTATTAGAAACGTCCAAAGCAATTTTAAAAATTATGGTGTTAAATGTGAAAATCTATTTGGCAGTTTATTTTTTATACACCTTAATAAGTTAAGCTATTGGTTCCTCTCTTCCATTGGTGTGCTGGGCTGACCCTGAATATTAAATCTACTGCTTACAAACAAGATAACAGATGATGTTACTACAGCTCCTGAGGAAAGGGTTAGATAGCTTGGGCTCCCTCTGGTGTCTGCATAATCCCTTCTGAAGTAAATAAAAGGGATAGAAAAAAATAATCTTAGTTTTAAAATATCAATTTCTGCAATCAAGCTATCATAAAATAGCAACAATAACTTATATTTTTAGAATGCTTTCCATAAGAATTGATTATGACTTTTCAATTAATTTGAAACAAGAAAACAGGCATTCGTATGCTAAGCGTTTAATATCCAGTGACTCTTGCTCGCCGTTAATGATAAAGTCAGACAAATGTAATTTAGAAGTGGTTCTCAGAAATTTTCCATTCACATCTTTAAACTGCAAAAATAGGTTGTTCATTCCTAAAGGAGTCAGTGCTTAAATTTGTGTTTAGTAAGTGAGCTCATTATCAATC
This sequence comes from Desmodus rotundus, assembly GCF_022682495.2. Classification (NCBI taxonomy): domain Eukaryota; kingdom Metazoa; phylum Chordata; class Mammalia; order Chiroptera; family Phyllostomidae; genus Desmodus; species Desmodus rotundus. The sequence continues at coordinate 16,046,617 of NC_071388.1, read as the reverse complement.
ATATTAAATCAGAACCCTGAACAAAAAACCTACTATGTTTAATCACTGATGTTTATGCCAAAAGACCTTCATTTGAGTAGAGATGATTTCAGAAAATGGTATAAAACTGCACAAGTTTTATAAGTTTTATAGACTCTGTAGGGGCTCTTCTGTTATTTAAGGAAGCTCATAAAGAGAAGAGGTGAGATTTTCTAATGACATGAAGACACTCTACGTCCTTATGTTTTACTCTGTTTTTTTTATTAAAATTTTTGATGTGAATAAGTACATTCAAATCTACTTGAATTTGTCATATTTATGCTGTGGAATTAGTTCTGAACATTTCAACAAGATTTGAAATCCCAAGCCTTATACATGGAAATACATTTTGCTCAAAGTTTATCTTTTAAAAATACTTTTCTAGTGCCTAATAGTAGAATATGAAGTTTCACTCCTTTCATTCTTCCTATAAAAATTTCCTCTGATACATTAAACATTCAAGAAATGTTTATTATCTAAATGTACCATTTATACAATGTTAGGACTTACTGTTTTGTACTTATTTAACATAAAGTATATATACATTTATGTGATGATATATTATATATTAATATAAATCATTTAACTTTATATAGTTGGTGAATATTTACATAATTTATAAATGTGAAATTTATGTCACAAAAAACTAGTTGCTGATATTTTCTCATATATGATTATCATTTATGTAGTACTATTTTAAAAGTATATAATTAAAGTCAAATAAAATATGTAGGGAAGAAATATAATTTCCCAAATACAATTATAATTCTCTAGAATTGAATATAATTTTCTTGTAAGAATCAGGCCATCATTAGTTTATGCAAAAATTCAACTCTAAAATGGAAATTGAAGATAAAAATTATTTTAAAAAACGAAACAGGAAAATAATGATTGATGATAACTATTTATAGTTTATGTAACCTACTCCATGGCATCGCAGCCACGGGACACATTTTGTTGGACCAATAGGTCTGCGCGGACCTTAAAATGTTCCCAGTCCCCTCCTGCAAGGGCTACCCTAGAGAGAAGCACGGGTGGAGCTCCTGATACCACTTCCACAGGAGCCATTGTAATTAGCAGTCCCCTGCCTTCCACCATGTTCCCCTAAAGTGCTCCTGAAGTAAGGCCCTCGTGTAACTTACGGAACCTTGCTCTTTGGGTTTGAATTGACCAAACTGGAACCTCAAAGCACACTCCAATCGCCGGCGCCCAAAAAGACATGTGCTTCATATGTAAGTAAGTACCTTTTACTAATTTTTTGTATTACATGGTGCTGGATAACTTACCAGTGCTTGACTTTCATATCAAATATGTAAGAGATCGTCCCAAAAGAAGGGTCAAACATATACAAAGAATTGTTTAACATAATAGAAATAATTGACAAGTCTTCTAATTAAAGTTAAGGGAAACTTGAAATTCAAAAAAATGAAGCAAACATAAAAGAGAATCTGAACTTGAGCCAACCCTTGTCAATTGTAGCTGGGGAAAACAGAGATCAGAAGCTCCTTTGTAAAACAATGTCATTATTGTAGTTCATTGTTGCCTTTAAGCAGCCCTGTTGGAAAACAATAGGAAGGAAGTCCTTTTTCCTCTTGGGAATATAATGTATTCTTTATAAAAAAAATACAGGTTTTCCCCAGTAAGGTGTATTTGCATCTTAGGTCAATCTGTGAGAAAGTCATCTGCAGATTGTCTAGTGGGAAGAATAGGGTCGAGTGTCTACGCTGAGCACGAAGCTCCCCGTGACTCCAGCTACCATCTGTCTCTAACAATGGCAGCACCTACCCAATGGGAAGCTCTATTCAGCAACAGGATGAAGTCTGGGGTGCTCCAGTTGACAAGGAGATTACACTGAGTCATGTGAAAAAAAGAGAATTCTGGAAGGAAGGAGAGCCTAGGTGATGATTTTAAAAGCCTCATCTAATAGCTTTAACCTTTTATGGTACAAGAACTACTGTTACTTATACTGGCAAACTCTAACCTCTAATTTCCACACATTTTTTCACTCCTTTGAAATCCACCTGACACTGCAGTTTACAACTTTATACCTGGACTCAATGTTTGCATGTTTTTAGACTAGAGAAGTTATATAGAGCATTAGGTTCTCAGGACAGAAATGGGAAGGAAAGGTGATTTATTTGCCTGTCGTGACCCATAGGTAAGTTCTTTTGCTTTTACTCTCCAGGTTACCCATGCTGAATCACCAGAGAGCAGTATCGCAAAGCAAAGACAAGAACAGATGAGATCAACTTAAGAATACTCCCCCCATGCCCAGGTGTCAGGACAGGAATAGGAATACAGAAATAGGTTTCCCTAACTATTAGCAAGAAACCACCATTCGGGCAGAAGGCAAAGGGCTTATTATCCCCTAGCCCATCTAGATGTTGACATAAATATAGAAGTTATTTTTAACTCCCTGAAAGAATATATATTTTAAATTTAAAATATACCATATATAGCTGTATTATTTTTAGTAGTTCTGTCACGATGATATCGCCTTGCATTTCTAGTTTAAATTTTTACATTTTGTAATACCATTTAGCCAAAAATGGCTAATTTTTATCAGATACAAACACATTTCAATGTAATAATTTGTATATAAATTCTGCCATGGCATTTCCTCAAAGTTCAGAAAATAAAAAGTGCGAAGAAAAGTACAGTAATGTGTGTTATGTCCAGTGACTCCTCAGGTACTAATCTAGTGATGGCATGTCTATTTAGAGGAGGATATACACACTCCAACATGTGGATGTTATTATAGAGTCAAAGATATAGGCATCACTAATTATTCTAATTATTTTTATTTTTAAGTGGGTATAGAAAAGGTCCAGCAAGTTGTATGAGGCAAATGAATGGTAAACCATAATGCATTTTTATTTCTAAGTAGATAACTCCTCCTCTCCATGCAATCCTAAGACGTCACACTTATATACAATCCCAAGCTATAAAATCATGTTCAGCTGTTTGTTTCAAAGTGTTACCCATATTCTAGCAACCAGTGCAAGTGGTAGTTGACTGTTACCATACCTAGTGAATAACTCACAAGGAATAGCTTTCAGTCTGTATGATCACCAAGATTTTAAAATTATATTATTTCATTTACATCATGGCTTTACGGAAAAGAAAAGGACCCACTGGCTATCATGATATTATAGCAGAGATCAAAGTACTATGCTCTGAACTCATTGCCCCAACATAGAATTCTTGAATAGCAGTTGTTAATGTTTCCAGTCCTGCTCTTGTTCTGATATTTCACGTATCAGAATAATGGACCTGGAGAACCAAACCGATTAGGAGGGTTGCACTGACAATCAAATCCCCACTGGGAAGAATGCAGGATAGGAATTGCTTTAAGAAAGTGTTCAAAATAGCAAAGGAGAAAAGAGAGGTGCATGTAAATCACAACAAAATACCAGATTTTCTAACAAAGGACAAATGGTTTCGGGTGACTAATAATACCATTACATTAATTTCCACACTTACAGTGGATGATCAGTATTGGTCTGACCTAGCTTATATTTAACTAAATATAAGTATGGACAGGGGTAATATTTTATTTTTAAGAGTGGTATATAAAATATTACTTTTAGCGGCAAGCTTTCTGTTTAGGCCCGTGAAAGGAATATATGTTTCTTTTTGTCTTTGGGAGAGGATAGCATCACGGACAAGGCACCGCACCATCTGTGCGTGACTCTGAGCAAGCCCCTTAATGCCTCTGGGCTTCATTTTCAAGATGAAGGGCCTTGATCAGTTCTGCCGAAAGTCCTTGCCATGATAGGATCTTAGGACGGGAGGGTGCGCTCCTTTTGTACTCTCATTGGCTGCACGGGTTAAGAGGCCAGCTCCCAGCACACGGAGCGCCTAGAGGACTGCATCTGCTTCGTGAGCATCCGTGCCAGCCTTTTCAGAGGACGTACCAAAACGGGGTGGCATGTGACCCATGCATTTTCCCTCTTCCATTTGCTCTTCACTCATTTCAGCATCCACCGCTTTGCTCTTGTCGGTTATGGACAGAAAGTGCATTTTGGAGACACATGGAATTTTCCTGTAGGACAGAATGACCCCAAGGATAGCACGTTCTTTGTCAAGTTAGAATTTTTCTCAATAATCCCCAGAGATAAAAAAAAAAAAATCGCACTGCATAAAGACCTATTTTGCTGTTATTAAATTGATTTTTGTGGATTGTTTTTCAACACTTAGAATCCAACTGTGTACCAGGTGCTGTTGAAACACAAAGTTATTCACATTCCCCACCCAGGGGCATAATTACGATCCAAATTACACAGGTCAATCAAACCTGCACAAACACTGACAGCTTTCCTGCACACAGTGGTCACCTCTGAAAGTGAATGAAGCCTTAAGGTGATGACAGGTAAGATCCCAGCTTCCATCACTTTGTTATCAGGTCAAATCTGTCTTTAATGCAGCTGCTATTTAAAGAGGTTAGAACTAAAACAGTGAAAACAATACATTCTCTGGCCATATTCAAGATGTCTTTAGCAATTGAAAAAAAGTAATATAGTATACACTCTAGCATAATTTATGTTAGTGCCTCTTTAATTGTGTTTGCAGTGTTCACACGGAAGCATTCTGTTTAGATAACTACTCATCTTCCTGAAGATCAGTAATTTGGCTCATGAACACTTTAGAAAATTACTCAAAATGTTGCAAGAGGAAAATTTTGTATGCTCAGACCTATGAAGTATAAGTAAGTGCTTTTATCAGCCTCTTTCTCCAGATTATTTTAAGAAATTCTTCTAAGCATTGTGTACTTTTAAGTTGTTTATAAGAATGCCTTTTTGGTAAAGAGAGAGATAGTCATTTTATTTTCTTTAACACATACAAATGATGTGCCATATATTCACAAAAATATAAATACTCTTACTGAAGGGAAATTAAATATATCTTAACTTACTTATAGGTGATAAATATATCCAACACCCAAATAAATGAAATAAATAAAATAAATGTCATATGTATAAAGATGTACTGTTACTGGTACTCAGTTAACTGCATATTGGGTATTATTATTTATTTGTACATTATTTTTCCGCCCAGTTGTGGGAAACAACAAAATATGAGTTTCTACATTTATTAATTTTACATAATTTTATGTGAATATATAATTTATGTCATAGTTACTGTTTCAAGATGTTAATATCAGAGATAGACTAATACTGTGAATCCTTTAAATGTTACATTTTTCATCTAGAATTTGTGTTAATTTAATGGATGGTTTTCTCACTTAGATTGGCTAAGCATATCAAAATTATAATCTGTGGGGATAATTTTGAAGTTTTTCCAAATTTATTTGACAAAACATCTTTTCTTTCCCAAGACCCTTTCCTGAATGGCTTATAAGTGCGTCATGTGCAAATGAGATGTTCTCAATGATAGAAATCCCTGCCTTTTCGATCGGGGGTGCTGGGCCCAAATAACAGCTCTGACACTGCCTGACTCTGTCATCAGGTCCAGTTGCTGGACCTTCTTTTCCGCTAGCCTTCCCATCTGCAAAATAGAAATAGTAATGTGCCTCAAAGTGTCTGTGAGAAATAAATTGGGAGATGTGTTTAATTAGCTTAACTCAGTTCATAGCACTTACTAGCTCTTCAAAATTTACCAAATTGTTAATATATGTGGATATTAGTACATTCTGTAACTTCCCATATGACACATATATTATTTTATACTATAAAACATGGATATATTTAATAGCTAGTTTCCTTCTATATTTTTTACCTGTTAACTTTTTTTTTCCTCATTTTCCTATAACCATACTGCTAAGAGTTCAGGCATGATAGGCAATTTTAGTTTTCTTTTCTAGACACATATAGTAAGCACCCACAATCAATAAAGCAATTCTATATGTTACAAACAACACAAAAAAGGGAGTCTATTCTAACAAGCTGATAGAATAATGCACAGGTGGCAAACACAAGGCCGGAAGGCTGAATCCGGCCCTCCACCTTGTTTTTATCAGGCCCGGCACCTTGTTTCTACCCGGCGGCAGGGCTGAGCTCTCACTTAATTGTTAAGGAGTAGTTACATTTATACAAACCTAAAATTACATTTGGCCCTTTGAAGGCAACCATGAGGCTGATGTGGCCCCCAGTGAAAAAGAGTTTGACACCCCTGGAATAATGCTTTCAGAACTACCTAAGTACATTAAACGTGACTCAAACTTCTATCTTCTCCATTCACATTATGCTTAAGAAGTTGATAGCCAATTACACATTATTTATTGGGTACCTGTTTTGTGATCAGACACATTAAGAAAAAAAATATGAACTAGTTATTTGAAAGTTTTAGCCAGTAAATTGTCAACCTATGATTATTTGGCTCGGTTTTGCACTTTTCAATCAGTTTCGGCATTGGTAGCTATAGTCACTTTGGTAATTACAAATGGAACCCGAATTAAGAAGATAGAAATCCATTAATATATAATAATGGCATCAGAGTCACCAATAAATAAAACTGCTCTTCAGAAATCATTAGAATAGAATTTAACCTTTAAAAAATATTTTACCAGGCAATACTCTCACACTACATGTAGGAAATAAATTATAGAATTATATTATGTAGTGATTAGGAAATTGATCTTGCATTTTTCCATTTTTAAGCATTCTGAAGCAGAAAATTTATTACTCTGGATTCAAGTCATAGTTTTGCCTTTAAAGCTCAGTGAAATTAGGCAGGCCTTCTCAGTGACAAGTTTTTCTGTGTGTAAGTTCAGAGTCAGTCTTCTATGACATCTCAAATTTCTCATTCCTCTGACTGATTGACTACGGAATACCAATAATTATAATATGGAAAAGAGAATGTTTAGTTTACCACTGTATATTTAGTGGCAAATAAAAGAAAATTCAGGCATGAGAGGCTTATAAATTATGGTTATTAGGACTTCAGGTTTCTGGTAAATCTATCAACTGTGATATTCCAGTAAATAGAGCTAGGGCAACAACATTCAATATGATAGCACTTTGGACTTTCTAATACTGAATAAACCTAATTTTACTACATTTAGATGTTACTGTGACACCTTCTGGAGACACCACCTGTAATTTGAGGAAGATGTACTTAAAGGTCAACTTTTCTGAACATTGATTTTCTTTCTTGTATGAACAATGAATTTTGAAGTTACATTTTATGACCATTCTGTGATATTGCCATTTGCTAATTTCAAGGTGCATTAGGTATAATTATTCTTTTAATAAGGGCAATAGTAATAAGTGTATTCAAGTATTAGGCTTGGAAGTTTCATGGTCCTGGATCCTCCCTACAGCATTTGGCACCCCCGTTCTGCACCTGGTATTAACGCAGCTCAGTAGAACAAGAGTCTTACGTACAGTTGCTCTATTCAGAGATACGTTAAAGAACAGATTATCGAGGGTTTTAAGACAATGCTGCTTTAACTCTGATGAATTAAATAACTCTACCATCCATTTCAGAATGGCCCCAGTCCTTCAGTACAAATGTTAGAGCTACTCCAACAGCATGGCTAAGTTCACATTTCGGGAGTCGATCGTGATGGCTATGTGGTAGGGTTACTATGGAAACACTTTTTATGAGAACAATGGAGGAACTGAGTCCTAAACTGGTGTGGGATCCAGGTGGGGGAAGTTATCATGGTAGAAGACATGAGGTCTTTATGAAACATCAGAAGACATGATCAGAAGTGGTGAGAAGGGGACAGGGTCAATATCAAACCCGGGACAATATAAAATTGCCATGGAAATCTAACATGCCAAAGGCAGATGGTAACTAAGATAGAAAACCAAAATGAAGTAGAGAAACCAAGAAAGACAATGAGGTTTTAGGTGAGTCTGGAGAAATTCCATAACTAGATCAGAGGCCTCAGGCATGCTCCCATTCTGGTTCACCTGAGTACATTTTTAAGAAGGACAGGACACCGACATTTCTATTGTTACTTGGTTGACTGCAAGTCAGTGAGATTGATATTACCCCCAGTTTTTACTATGTGGCAGAATATCAAGTATATTGAAACAGGGCTCATATCATTTAGTGGTAAAATGCCATTTAAAGATGAGCAATTTGTAGAAAAATAAAATTACTGCAAAAGATGATGAAAATGAACTTTTCATTCTGGTTCGATCCTGAATGTGGGGCTCAGTCATAAGGAAACAAGTAATTTAAGCAGCACATATCTTCATTGTCCTTTTCTTTAGTCATTAGCCTTCCTTTATTGTTTTTACTTTTACATATTTTCAACACATATTTATTAAATCTTGTCATTCTCCCTGTGCTATCCTAGGTACTAGAAATAGGGCAGCAAACAAAATAAACTATTTTTTTTTCTTGCTTTTTGTCAACAAAATGTCTCTGGTCCTTCTGGAAACCAAACCAAGTTTTCACTGTCAATGATTTTTTTTTTAACCTATGAACTATTCCCTCAACAACGTATTAGTTGAAGTAAAATAAACTGATAAATATATAACATAACAGTTTGCTGAATGGAGTTTGAATCTTAATGTTTTGCAAGCAGCCATTTCAGAAGGCTGTAAGCAATTTCTGTACTTTTCTGCGTGGGTCAGGTGTGTTTCCTTCTTAGGTGGATTCCATGGATGAGTCCATTTCAATGTGGAGATAGAAGCCATATATACACCCATTTTTATCCTGAGGCATTTCTGACCTAATAAAGTCATCTATGTGTAGCTGTTTCTACCTTAAATGTTAGAGAGATTATTTTGAACCATAAATTGAGTGGGTGATTAGCAAGTCTAAGCCTTTTTAGAAATACAGTGTTTGTCTTTTTTATTTTAGAGAAGTTACACGATCCTGGCTTTTAAAACAACAAATGGTTTTTAAAGTTTGACTTCCCTATCTCTGCCCCCTACCATGCCGTTCCCAAGCATTTATTTGTAAGGAAATTGAGAGATGGTTTGTCCTGTCAGTAGGGCTGGGCAGGCTGATCTTCTTATAGGTTGTTCTACTCACAGATACATATCTAAGTAAAGGCATTTTACGTAAAGAATACGGAGCCCACTTGGGGTTGCTTTACCCCATGCACTTTTCCCTTCAGTGTAAGGCCCATGATGTAATTTAAATTGAGGAAACCAACTTTCTTTGATAATTATTGCCCTTTTTGGACCAAAAGATTTCAAACCATAATCTATGTAGGGTCCAATTTTGCCATGGAAGATGAGGTTAGTATTATGATGAATACTTCTGAGAGGGAAATCGGGCAGATTTCGGCTTTGGAAAGCAAACAAATTGCACCTTTTCTGGCACCTAGGTTGTTGTTCCTAGACTGAGCCTGGGAAAGACAGAATACAGCCAGATTTTTCAACCAGACATTTTAGATGATTATTCATTGTGGAGGGTAACCCTGTGCATTGTGGGATGCTCAGTTGCATCCCTGGCTTTTCCCCACTGAATGCTAGTATCACCATCCTCCCAATCATGACAATAAAAATGTCTCCAGATGTTATTGAATGTTTCCTGGGAGACAAAATAGTCCTCAGTTGTGAAAGACTAGGTTAGAGAATTCTTCTTCGGAAGTGATTAATACTTGAGATATTCACAGCACTAAGGAAAAGAATCCATTAAGGGTACCCTATGTGGGGAGATGGAAAAGTGGTCAATACTATAATTCTGACATTTTTAGACTTTTTTAATAAAGGTTTTATTTTTATAGCAGTTTTTGCTTGACAACAAAGTTGAAAGGAAGTGAAAAAGATTTCCCAAATACTCGCTAACCCCACACATGCATAGTTTCCTTCATCATAAACATCACTTACCAGAATGGTACTTTTTTTTTTTTAATTAAGGAGGAACCCACATGGACACATCATAATTACCAAACGTCCATATTTCACCTGAGGGTTCACTTTGGGTGTACCTTCACTAGATTTGGACAAGTGTGTAAAGACATAGATCCATCGTTAAAATAGAACACAGATTATTTCCCCTGCCCTACAACTCGTCTGTGCTCTGCCTATCCATCTTCCTTCATTCTCTACCTGACAACCACTGGTCTTTTATCTTCCCATAGTTTTGCCTTTTCCAGGCTGTTATATCATTAGGATCATACAGAGTATGTCTCTCGCAGACTTTCTTTCACTTAGAACTCTACACTTACAGTTTCTAAGTGACTTTTCATGGCTCGATAGCTCATTTCTTTTTCGTGCTGGATAATATCCCGCTGTCTGAATGTACCATATTCACCTATGGAAGGACATCTTGGTTGCTTCCAGTTTGGGTGATTATACAAAAAGCTTCTGTAAACATCTGTGTGCAAGTTTTTATGTAGATATAAATTTTCAGCTCCTTTGGGTAAATACCAAGGAACATGACGGCTAGATCATGTGGTAAGAGTATGTTTAGTTTTATAAGAAACCGACAAACTGTCTTCCGAAGTAGCTGTAGTTCGGTATCTATTTTTCATAGCTGTGTTTCCCTTTTTGCGCTGTTGTGTCTACCTTATTCTCAAGCTTCCAATGTGCTTATTAAACGCCCTCTCTTGAGCTCTGAGGAATTAAGGCAGGCATCTGTGTGTTAGGCTTCAAGTGAAATAATACAGAAAGAAGATACAGCCTTGGGTAGCCATTTATAAGACAGCAATACGTAACCTCCAGGGAATAGAGTAGAGATGGAGTTGAGATGAAAAGTGAGTACTAGGTCTTATGTATAAAACATGCCTGCATTCCTCAGACATCCTCAGATATCCCTAGTAGCAAATGTGTTGGGATATTAGCTACTGTTTATTTGTGTGGATGTAGTGTGGAAATAAAAGGGAAAGTTTGATGCTCGTGCACTAGAGAAATTAAGAATATTTGGTCATTGACAATTAAAGAGTTTTTCAATATCTTATCCTAATAAGGATAATGAGAATGTCTGGATCCCAAAGCAGAAGAATATGGTTAAAAGGATATAAAATAAGTCCCAGTGTGGATCCCTTGGTTGGGTGTTGTCTCGCAAACTGGAATGTTGCCGGTTTGATTCTAGGTCAGGTCAGGGCGCCTGGCTGGGTTGAGTGTTCGGTCCCAGGCAGGTTAGGGCGCTTATGGAAGTTAACTTGCAGATGTTTTGCTGTCACATCGATGTCCCGCTCCCTCTCTTTATCACCCTCCCCTTTTCTCTAAATTCAAAGATTAAAATTATTTTTTTTTAAATTTGAAAAAAGGTATAAAATGTTAAGGAGTAGAAGTAATTCAGTATACCTTAAATTTATGACAAATATGAATGAATGTACACATACTTGTAAAGTCTAATAATTCAATTGAATATGACTAAAGGAAGAAACCACAGAGTAGAAATTAAAAAATTCACACACAAAACATAAAATATAAATAAAATAAACAGGCACTGCTAATGTGAGTTAATTTGAGTGAAGTATTTTAGGTCTTCCTGATAACAGAGCAAATTATACATTTTGGAAAACAATTTAGGCAACATGAATTCAGTAACTACAAACGGTCATATTTGTAACCAAGTTAAATTTAAAATCTAGTAGCCTAGGGATGCAATCTAGAACATGCCAAAGCTCTCTGGATAAAGGTATTCACACTGCAGTATTACTCAAAATAATAAAAATTACAGAAAAGCATTGAATGTCTGAGTGTAGGAAATTGTTGTGTATTAGGATGCAGTACATGTAATCAATGAAGTTATTAAATTTATTTTCTAAACATTAGTTACAATGTAAAATATTAATTTCCGATATAAAACAAGGTAGAACATGCCAAATAGTGCTACCTGAAGCCCCATGAAACATCAAATGTACGTGTGTGTGTGTGTATGAAAGATTGAATTACAATGTGACAACATGCTTAAGGGAAATCTCTGTCTGATTAATAAGATATGGGCATTTCTATTTTTCCTTATTACCAGAGTGAAGAAATTTGAGATAGTAAATATTAATTTATAAAAATAAATATACACATTTAGTTTCATTTTTCTAGTCTACTACTTTTAACCTAGACCAGCTTTTCAGGTAAATTTCTTTCATGATCAGCGTTGGGTTCCTTGTTTATAGAAAGGTTATCAAATCCAGTAACATATAATAAGTACATATTTAAGAAATGAAGACTAATGACTAAAAATGGTTGCAGCAAAAATGTGTTATTTTCTTAAAATGAATGAGAATCATCTCATGTTCATGTAAAATATAAGCATTTTAACCTAAATAACTCACATGAAAGTGGAATAATGTGCATTGCCTGATTATCAGGTAGAATATTAATGGTTTGTGGATATGTAGTGGAGAATCCCATTGCTCCAGTAGCTTGCCTATCACTGGTAGAATTGTATATCTCATATGAAAATTAACAGAAACATAATTCCATTAGTAGAGAACCAAATGATCCTATGCAGTAAGAGATTTTCAGATTTAATTACTGATTATACTGCCCTCAGAGATGCATTTAGTTAATGTTCTCTTTCCTTTCTTCCTTTCCTTGCAGACCTACATCTGTATGGGATCACTTGCCAGACATGAAGGATTTATTCTTATCTGGTATGTAATAACTGCCCTCCATTTGATAGGATTTGTGCAGACATCACTTTGGTCAATACTACCCATGGACAAAAATATGTTTTCTGAGTTGTCGTGATCAATATTTGGGCAACCAGCACTTCACATCATGATCCTTGTCATATCAAACAGGTTCATTGCCAGCTGCCGTTGGATTCCTTTTTCCCTTCTCGCTTTATCCCAAATATATTCTTAAAGTTGTGTCAATCACATTTTGTCCACGTGTTAAAGGTCTGTAACATTTTTGGCTGTCCATCATTATCTTTGCCAGCGATGTCTTGGTGAAGAAAAATATAATACCCCTCAGAGTTAAGAAAATATTATTCTGGTAAGTGGCAAATTATAGGCAGTTATTGCATAATTTCAGACTGAAGTGAGCAGTTATTTGCCCAGAGGGAACATGAAGTAGCCATGAAGGAAAATGACCCCATGTATCTTGAAAGAAATTAAAAAGTAAGAATCTGTGACAACTAGGGTGCCTTGGTGGCATAAATCTCTCTCTTCTGTTTCTTACTTTCAAATAGAACGGCTAAGAGAGTAAAGCCTTTACACAGAAAGGTGTTAAAATCTAAATTTACCACTGAAGTAGCTCCTGTCAGATGCTCACAAAGAGCCTGGCGAAACATCTAACATGTCATTGTATCAAGAAAGTTGAAATTATTTTCAAAGACATGATCATTAGAAAAAGTGGCATTAATGGAGAAGGAGAGGCAGTGGTGGGGTTATCTATTTGTATGGGTTTTAAGCTAACTACCTGTTTATACAGTGGATATTTTTCTTCTTCTGTGGAATAAAAATCATCAAAGTCAAAACATGAAATTTTCTAGGCAAGTAAATGTACAGGTATAATGGTTTGTGACATTTTACAAATAAATGAATGCACAGAATGTCCCATTTCCCAATGGTATAATCTTAACACACATGAATTCTGTCAGGGAGACTAAACAAAAATAATACCAGAAATACACAAACAGAGATAATATGTAAATCCTCCTCTCAGCGCACCACTCATGCCATGGATCCATGTGTGGATTGTGTACCTGCATGCTTTTTGCAAGAACAGGTTGCAGATGGAAAAGGCAGAATCTCTCTGAAAAGATCATTTCCACACATAATGTACCTTCTCGTTTTCTATCTTTGTGCTACTCCTTCTTGTTCACTTTATCTATTCTTTTAAAGCAGATTTATTTGTTTTTGTTTAACCACGCATCCAGTCCTGTTGGTATTTCTTACTACTCAGCTTTTCATAGATTCCCGAGTTTGGTTCAACTTTCTATTATTTTTATACATGAAATGACTAAAGCTTCCATTCAGCCTCTGAAGCATTTCCTCAAGTAGTTGGAAACCACAATAATGTGTCTGAAAAGTAAAATCTGAGTCACATAAAGGAGGGCCGATGCATTCTATGCCTTTGATACCCTTTGGTAGCCGCGTGTTGCACGTGGCTCGATCACGTTCAAAGACTGGGCACATTTGCTAACAGTACTGTGTCTGTGCAACAGGAACCATGCCTTTGGGGTGGGCAGGGTGACAGTGGGCAAAGGTGATTTTTCTACATGTTGCCCTTGCATCTTCAATCTGTTACAAAGTGGAATTGATCTAGGTAGCTGTCAGGCTGTGTATCACTTCACCAGGGCACTGGGGAATGGATGTGCTTCTGAGGCCGCCCTGGGGACCATTCGCCCTGTTGGCTAAGAAGCAGTTTAGGCAAATGTGGGGAGTGCTGCCCTTTAGTATGCGTTACCTTACTAAAGAAACCTCACAGCAACATCAGTTTAAGCCAGGGGTATCAAACTCATTTTCACCAGGGGCTACATCAACCTAACGGTTGCCTTCAAAGGGCCAGATATAATTTTAGGACTGTATAAATATAACTACTCCTTAATTAGGGGTAAGGAGCTCAGCGCTGCTGCTGGGTAGAAACAGGTGCCAGGCCAGATAAAACAAGGTGGAGGGCCAGATTAGGCCCTGGGGCCTTGTGTTTGCCACCTGTGATTTAAGCTAAATATGGGGAAAACCCATGAGAGCCTTTGTTGATAATTTTTCAGTGGGCTTGCAAGTTTGCAATTAGGCCTTAAACCCAGGTATGGACCCACAACCATTCTGCCTCTTCTTGTCCATGCATGTCTGGACTTACATTCTGAGAGGCTGTAAAAAGCTTTGTAATATAACATGGTCCTAGGACCCTTTTGCAATTCCATCCAACCTTTGTATTTTATACTCTGTACTTTGTCAAAGTAGATTTCTCTTGGTTCTCTGCCCGAACTGTGCGCTTTCACACCCGAACTGTGCTGCTTGCCTAGGCTCCTGTCTTGCCCAAATCTTGTCTAATCTCCCATTTCTTCAGAGCTTCCTCATGCCTTTCTTAACCCCTATTCAGAAATAACTCCCTCCACCATGCCGTCATGACAGTCTGCTTTCACTTTTCGTACGACATTTTTACAATCTGATTTACATAATCAAATTTTGTGTTTATGTGTGACCTCTTCAAAAAGACTGTTAACAAATCGAGGGCAGGATCAACAGCTGTATTGCCTTTGTGTGTTCTAGAGGATCAAGGCTTTGTTCCTCTGTTTCCACACACACACACACACAGTCTCTCTCTTACACACACACAGGGTTTATATAGAGTCTCACAATACAAAGTTCTACTCATAGAAAGTTCATTAATGTCTGGTGGATCATTGCTCCCCTTTCTCCTCCCTCCATTCTACCCTAAGAAGATTTAATGTCTAAAGCACCTCAAAGGGTACTAGTCCAATTCTCCTCTGGCATAGTTCAACTCCTGCCCGAGAGAAAATAATTGACTTCCAACAGTAAAGAGGAGAAAGATATTACCAAGATTACCTAGAATGTGTGTATGTGTCACAGGCACTTGGCCACTGGTGGGTTCACATTGAAAATCGCAGGTTTTATGGTGAAGATGTCATTTGGAACAGGTAGTATCGTCTCACCTTTCTTCTGTGACTCTGTATGTGTGTGTAGCAATTCTTGATTCTTAGTAGAGAAATCAAGAATTGGTGAAAATAAAGGAGTTATTTATCTTTCACACCTATAAATGTGCTATGCCCACCCTCTTCCTGCAGAGAGCTGACTGTGAGCTTACTTGAGCAAAGTTGCTTCCCAGAATGAGAAAACGGTATGGGAAGGGAGCCTTGGCAAAAGAACTTCCTCAATACATAGTCCTAAGCATACTACTATAAAACCAAGAGGGAAGAGGAGGTTCTCAAGCCTAGAGGCGTCATGGGTTAAACGAGTTCAGCCAAGGTCTATGTTGAGAGCTGCCTTTGCCTTGCACTCTCGCAATACCCCCCACCCCAATCACGGCAACCCAGGATTCCAAGGAAGTGAATCTTCTGTACAGAGAAGATTGTGTTCTCCCTGGGGAGCACATATCGAGGGGAATACGAGCCCTATCCGTGTCAGCTTGTTTCTGCTCTTACCCTTGCCCTCCCTTAAGCAATGAAACCTACATTCTGCATCCAATCAGGTGTGTGAGCGTATGTGGAAGCAGGACTGGACTGTGAGCTCTACTATATTTCTATCCCCTCCGACTTGACTTCCCTGACCCCACCCATACGGAGGCGACTGAGGGCCTCCCTGGGCCTGCGGTGAGGCAGTTGAGTGTCCGAAGGCACCACAATGAAGGTGCAGACGAAAGGACCCATTGTCAGTTCCAGCCTGTGGCTGTGATCCTGGCTGGCTGACAAGGGCTCTGGGGACAGGGATGCTGCCTGCTGTTTGCTCTTGCCGCAGGTTTGACATCAAACTGACAAACCTCTTCCTACCCTTCCTGAGGAAATAATGATATGCCCCAACCTTCAAGAAGAGAGAGTTATCTGTGGTTGCTTGCCAGAGGTTTATCACTTCAATTCACAGGCGCGCGCACACACGCAGGTGTGTGTATGGGGAGGGGGAAGGACCCTCTCGCATCCCATCTCCGTATGTTTTCTCGTGGCACGCCTCGCGGGGACTTGGCCAGTGCTGTGCGCTCGGGACACAGGGCAGAGTCCGTTGAGTGTGTCTAGGGAAGACTTTGCACTTCTCCAAGGACGAAGCTAACATTGACAGCCGAGTTTAATGCAGCCTCTCCAACGTCTCACCCCCTCCCCGATCTCTCTCCCGTATTATACCTGCTCTCAACGGCAGTGGGTCGACATGGGTAAGAAACACTGTGCACCTCTTTCCGCCTGCCCTTTAGAGCCCGAGTGGAAAGGCAGTGTAGACACTAGAGGACAATTGCTTCCCCTCTGCCGTGGCAGACTAGAAAGCGTGGGAAAGGGGCAGCCTGGGGAAAGGTTTCCGCGAGGAGGGCCTAGAGAGACAGACAGCTCTTGCCCCCAGCCTCCCCCCGCCGCCTCCACGCTCTCGGAGGAATGAGAGCTGCAGAATACGCCGGGCGTCCCAGGAGCCCCGGCGCAGGATAAGCCCGGGAGCACTTGGAGCGCAGAGCCAGGCAGCCGCCTGCAGCATCAGCATCAAGCATCAGCATCAGCACCAACTCCCGCAGACCTCTTCCGCGAACCGGCCGCAGCAGTCCAGGCGGCCCTTCCCCTTCAGCCCAGGGTCGTTTCTCAAGGTGCGGATAGCCGACTAGCTGGACGCAGGTCTGCCACTTGCAGGCGTGCTGCGGCCATCCGGGGGCTGGAGGCACCAGGAACCGAACCAGCGTTTCGAAGCTTGTCTGCGGACGAATCCTGGGACTGCGCGCGTTGCGAAAGTGGCTGCCGTGCAGCGCGGAGGGATACGCCTCGGCCGCACCTCCCCTCCCCTCCCCGCGCCCCCGCCCCCGCCTCCCTCCCCGCCCGGGTCTGCTGCCGTCGCGGCCGCCGATGCTGCTGCTGCTGCTGCTGCCGCTACCGCCGCCGCTGCCTGGATATAGTGCGGCAAGGAGCGGAGCTTGCAGTCACTTTGCGAGGAGGAGCGCGCGGGCTGCGGGCGGCTGGGGCATTCGGGAGTGGCGGCGGCTGTAGCCGAGGCGGCCGTGGCAGCGGAAGGTTCTCTCTCCAGGCTGGACTTAATAACTTTGGAAGTGTCCACCGGTGTCACGTCCTGAACATGAGCCTCCTCCTCTCCTTCTACTTGCTCGGGTTGCTTGTCAGTAGCGGGCAAGGTAGGAGTGTGGTGCTTTATTGCATTTACTTTCCCTCCCCCTTCCACCCAACCCAGAGAGGCAGAGGGGAGGCACAAGAAAATTTAAATGAAAGAACTAAAGTTACAGTTTCTGTTGTTGCTATTATTTTCGCTCTTTCTTTTAGCTGCCGCTAACAATTGCATCTGTATTTTAAATAAGAGAAAATACAGAATTGGAGATGGGTATCCGGGAGCAGAAGATTGAAGCAAACTGCCTTTTTTTCTTTCTTTCTTTCCCTTTTTTTTTTTTTCCCCTGGGATCTTGCCTTTCTCTGGTTTCATTATCAAAAATGGGATGAGCATGTTGGTGTGTATTAACAGGTAAATATCTGGTTGCGGAAGGAAAGAGAACAATGCTGTTTTACAGAAGCAGCACAAACTGTCAGCATTAAACTCGTTTGGGAAATATGTGTTGTGTGCAAGTAATGCAATATTCTTAGACACCACTCCTTTCCCAAACCCTAATTCCTGACTGTGAACTGAACGATGATGGCTTATTTATGTTGAAACTAAGAAAGGAGAGAGGGGCCGTGGATGTTGTGTGTAAGAAAACAAATGGATAAAACTAGGGATGTGTTGCAGTCATTCATTTTCACACCCCCCCATTAATACATCGAGGATGAAAATTTTTATAACATCAGATTGTTTTTACACCTGTAAGGGATTTTTTTTTTTTTTTTTGGCTAATGGACAACTGGTGGTAGATTTTATTTCTTAAGAAAAAAAAATGAATAGCATACTAGAATAACCTGGGAGAGAATTTATGGAAGCTACCTCTGTTTATCTTATAGAGGTAGATTTGAAATCATTTTGCTTTTTAAGGTACTTCATATTCTCATAAAACATTTATAATAATGGAGGCGTTTTCAACTATCCAGACAAGTTTGGACATTTAATTGGGGACACAGAATGTTAAAACATGCATTGGTGGAAGTCTTTGAAGAAAAAGAAAACAGTAATTTTGTGATGTGTGATAATTGCAGAGAATGTTACATTATTTGTGTAGCATTAAATTATTCTTTGAGGAAAAATAAATTACAAGACAAGTTAAAATATCTCCACTATATTCAATTCTAAGCATTTTTTTAGCCTCTTCTGTGTAAGACATATGGTCCAGCAGGGGGTGGTAGAACTCCATTTTTAAGCCTAGAAATGGTTATTTCTGCTCAGCCACACTCACTGGTCCTTCTATCAGTCTTCAGCAGGGCTTGACATTTTGGATATGAAACCTTCCTTTCTCTGCCCTTCTCCTTCCTAAAGCTATAGCGTTAGTGGCTGATGAAACACGATTGGATGCAGATTTTATGTTCAGAATTCAAACACTGGATGTTGCTATAGTTTGTAAAGTGTCTTGGTAAGGTGCTGCTCATTTTCCCTGAATAATACAGAGTATGCAAAAATTCAGTTGTAGCAAAATTGCAGATATGTCCATCTAAAGCTAATATTAGCCCAATCAATTTACTCAATCACTATTATAGCAAAAACCAACATATCCTTTATACCCTATAAATATGTTGCTTTAATTTTTGGAGAGATGCTAGTGATGTTTAACTGTTCATTTATAGTATAGATAGGTATTCCTGAGTACCAAGAAGCAGTCCTTGTAAATTGCAGTTAAAATACCACTGCAATTAACCAAGCACAGATAGTGTGGAACAAGATGGGGGCATAATAGGAAGCAAGTTTATACAGACTTATGATTACATTGTCACTGATTTGGAGAAGAAAAATGTCTCAGTTGTAGAGCCTGTGAATTTACCATTGTAGACATTAAGTGTGTTGGAATTTGGAAGATACCAGGGAAATCTAGGAATGTTTAAATAGTTATATACAGACATATAACTTGAATCTGTGTATGTAACATATGTCTAAAACTGAGATTCATATAATTTACAATTCAGAATGCAGGGCCAATATAAAGAGGAGCTCTAAGACTGAAGTATGACTGAAGGGGAGCCCATATTCACTGTAATAAAACAAGGAAGGAGGAGAGCACAGTTCTAAAGATCTCTCTATCTAGTACAATTTAAAAATGCATGACACTCACAGAGGCATAGATGTCCATCAGAGAAACCCAGCTTTCATGAAATGGAACGTGTAGTACTTCTGTGCCGTGCGTCCTAATGAAGTCAGAGATGCTTAGAAACAGCAAGCCTGATCCGGGAGTCCACTTCCTCTATGCCAGTGTTTTGTTCTCCAATTAAGGATGTAGCAGCAAGTATCAGACATACCACTGGGAGCAGTTTTTAAAAAAAATGGATCTAGTGTAACTCATAATTTTGTTTATTTTTTTATAAAGGGGCCATGGAAAAGCCTCCAGTCAGTGATCCCTGGGCTTGCTTTAGAAATACCAAAATCCTAGCTTGCTGATTTATGTTTCCAACAATACACTTGCAGGGGATTTTATGAAGCATGATTGAAGCTATTGCTTTGGAAAGTGGTGTGCAGTTAGACTGGGGAAAGGCAGCGATGATGCATTCCCTTTTAAGTAGTCAAAACGTTTTGAATGGCAGCAGTCGAACAGGAGAAAATGACAGGAATGAAAAACTGACTAACTTAAGTGGATGCCAATAACATAATTAGCTAACACGACCTAATAGTTCCATTTCTAAATTTCAGCACCATGTTATTTTTCTACTGTAGAGAGAGGCTTTTCTATTGTGGCAGGAATGCTTGTTTAAAAGCCTGCCATTTCCACTCCAAGATTAATATCTACTGAATTAAGGTTGGGATTTAATTATCAAGTCTGAATTTAATTGTCAGTGGAAAGGATATTGTAAAAATCTAACTTCTGCAGTTATTTTTCCTTTGTATTCAAAACTTGGTCACATCCTCTGACATCATAATCTCAAGTGATAACTTGAGTCTGTGGTTCATAGTGCCTTTGCTCTTTGGATCAATGTAAATTCAGATTCCCAAATTGTAGTACAAATGTGTTGCTTTCCTGAAGCCTTTTTAACTCCTAAAATAATTTTCTTCTTCTTTTAAAAAATTACCCAAGTATGGTTAATGTCTATTACTGGATGTTCACATATATAAAATAGAAGCATTTTTATATGAAAATGTAAAGTAAAACAGAGCTGTCCATCCCTCTTTCAATCCAGTTCAACCATGCGTAGCCAGAACACTTATCTAAGCCAAAGTCATGGGGGAGGGGAGAGGGGTGAATTACCCAATTAATGACGTAGCTTATAGGCATCTGCTTATATTTACTCTGTATGATGAAGTCATCATTCATTAGAAATGTGTACCTTTTAAAAATAAACCACAAGTGCATGGGTGTCTACTAAGGTCAGGTCTACATGAAGTTCTCCACAAACCTATCTTCTCTGTAGGGTGTTACATATCCTTTTTCTAATCCACCTTGGTCTAATTCTTTGAGGCCAGTCTCTTTTTGCTAGGTGTCTCTTGAATCAACTCCATATTCATTTGCTCTTAGAGAAGATAGGCTATGTAAATTAAATCATTATTGTCAGTGAATAACCCAGAGGGTTTCCTCCCCTGCTTTATGTCAAAGGAGTTAAGCAGCATTTGGTCACTTTAGCTGTAATGCTGAATTGGAGCCCAGAGAGCAAGAAGCAAAGTCGGTGGGTCCTGTGTGCCCAGTGAGTCTTTTCAGTGACACAGGGGCTAATGTTTTCCCAGAGGTAATATCCTATTAGAAAGCAATTAATGGAACAAAAGAACCTCATTCAGTACAAGAAGAAAGTCAAACTTCATATACTTTAGTAAATAAAATGGCTTTCTTTCAAGCACAGAACTAGTTTGTTACAAGACTAGGAAATGACCTAACTGAGAGGAGGCTGGTTAACGAACTGATGGAATTTGGTTTTGTCTGCTTCCTCAGGAGGGAGCAATGTGAAGGGAAACAGGTTGTCAATCTGAAGGCCCTGGAACTACTAGTCCTGCTGCTCTCTCTGGCTTTTGACATTTAGAAAATGATTTTAATTTATCTGTTTTCAGGGTCATCTCTCATAGCAGTGAACTTTCAAGAGCATGAAGAAAGTGCTCGATAAGTGGTAGAGCGAGTCTGAATTGCTTTCGTTATTTGGGTCCCAAGTAAAATTAATCCTCTGGGTGTTGGTATATGCAAAATTAGTTTAATAATTTTAATATTCTTGTAAAGGGAATGTCTTTGTTTTTCAAGCTTTATTGACCTAGATTCTAAATTCCTTGTGTTCTATGTACTATCCCATTTATATTGAAGATAGGCCTATTTAAAAGATTATGAATTAGTTTTAATTTTTAATTTTCCAAATTATCTGGTATGATAGCACTTTAAGATGCAACCAGTGCTTTTATGCCGTTATTAAATGTAACATCCCTGAACTTCATCGAACCACGCTCTCTTTAATTGTTCAGCAAATAAAAGTGCTTTATATGGAATTCTTCAAAATATTTTAATAACTTTTACCTATTTACAATTATAATAATAGTGCTGATACCAAATAGCTAACAGTATACTTTCTAGTTTCACATATTAACTTGTGCCAGTAACAATAGTTAAGAGAGATGATGGAGAATTTCGAGAGTATTTATTAGCATAAAAATCAACAGATGAGAGTGAAGAATTTCAGGCCAACTGATCAAAATTATTTTGGCTGCATTTTGTTATTAAAACACGTAGGGAAAGGGAAAGAAGATTAAATTTGAAATCAGGAATCCTACACCCGAAAAGGGTCTCTTGACTTTGAATAATTAACGTATACCATTATTTGCTTTTTTGAAAATCTGATATAAATATATCTGCCTGGCTGGTCTTGCTGTACTGCCATGAGGAGCAATTGTGGTTCTAGATATGTGTAGACATCTTGTAAAATGTCAACGTCACTAAGCCAGACATTGTTTATATATTTGGTGTAATATGTATACAGATCAATCTGCTTGTGGTTTAAAAACATCTCATTTATTCAATTTTTTAAAACCATTGTAAGCTGCTCTGTGATTAGACAAAAATGTTGGGGTAGAGATAACCTAATTCATTGATAATGGTGGCTCATTCATTATTTACTCATTCTGTGGTATCTCAGACAGTTCATTAGGCAGCATTCTTAAAAATGGTTGTATTGGTTGTGTGATGAACAACTCTAGGGGGCACTATTCATAGTCATGGTGATAGAACACATATTTTTTGTCACAATTTTCCAGAAGATGGCAGTAAAGGATATTGAAGAGGGGGCTTCTTTTTGTATCTTACCTCCAGTTTATGGGCCAGCAACCAATATGCTTAGGATGGGCGCGTGATGAGGATAATCAAGTTACTTATGCTCAAGTAGAAAAGGAAAAGGTTAATAACTAGAGCTTTGGTCTCTAAGCACTTAATTCTTGTCTCTGAACACCAAACTTTTCCATTGGTTAAAAAAATAATCCACCATTGCTTCAGCTCAAATTAATGATGATACTTAATTCTGGGGTATTTTGTCAATCAGTTAACAAATACTTGTTCAGGCCTCAGAATAAATATAATGCCAGCATTTTATAACTGTGTAGAACACTTGTTCAAAGTGCTTTTAACCACCTTATAACTAAGGATCATTAAGAATCCAAAGGATTATTAACTTTATTTTATGAATGAAAATGTTGAAGTACAGAGGAATTATTAGATTTTTATATATCAGTTACAGTTAGTAGTTATCTGGAATTAGGATTAAATTTTCTCACTTCAAGTTCAATGCCTATGTTTTAATATATTTAATGTATTTGTTTGTTTGAAATGCACGTGTG
The DNA here is from genome assembly GCF_022682495.2 of Desmodus rotundus. Classification (NCBI taxonomy): domain Eukaryota; kingdom Metazoa; phylum Chordata; class Mammalia; order Chiroptera; family Phyllostomidae; genus Desmodus; species Desmodus rotundus. The sequence goes on along the minus strand of NC_071388.1, from coordinate 16,023,249 downwards.
GGGGAATGGGTCATGCATAGAATTCAACGTTGATAGTTGAGAAGACAAAAAATGTAAATTTATATAGCCAAATAAGCATAGTATCCTAATAGCCAGACTCTATTGCAAGAACTTTATATGTATTAACTAGCTTAATATGTGTAAGAACCCTCGACTTATTAACAGCCTATTATTATCCCCACTTTACACTTCAGGGCTATGAAGAATAGAAAATTGAAATAACTGTCTAAGGTAGCACAGCAGGAAACAAAGATTTGAACTCAAGACATGTACAAAAACCAGGACACCACCTTGCCACTCAGTGAATCAGACAAGCTATCAGTATGGTGAGAGTGAATGGAAAAAATAATCAAAGGAGAAAAAACATGAGTAAACCATTGCAGGAAAGCAAGGAGTGTTGAGAGAATAGTAATAATCCAATTTAATTAAGTTAAAGGTTTGGAAAGGTGAGTTGTTGGACTCAATTATGGAAATATTTGAGACTGGGAGGCAGAAAGGCTTTGAGGCCAAGCTGGGTATCACTTTTTTGTGTAGATTTTTGGGATCCATTGTTTGCTCAGGAAAATAACATGATTAAAGTTTTGGTGTGGTTTTAAATCTACTGTCCATGTGTGAGTGGGCCAGAGAAAAATTTAAAAAAAGAAATATGTGGGCATCACTCATGTTTCTATGAAATAATTGATGGATCTTAATAACATAGCTGATTTGGGACTTTGGGAGGAAAGTGGCGCCTGAAGCTTTAAGCCTATTTGATAGAATGGTTATATCTTAATAGAAATAGCGAAATATATAAAGGAAACCTCTGTTTTAGGAGAGTATTTTTCTTTTTTTTTTTTTGGCTTGTTTATGATTTTCTCAAATGACATGTTAAGTTTGAGGTATCCATGGAAAATCTAGATAGAAATGTCAGTTTATCTGTCATTTCTTCACAATTTTTCTCTTTTTTTATTTAACTTCTATTTTTATCTTATTCTTCTATCCCTGATTGTACTTGAATATTATTTAGCATATGTCTTGCATTTTGGGAAAAAGTTGCAGAATCGTGTAGGTAAAAATTGCTTTTATTATATATTCTTCACTTATTTTCTGTGCTTATCCATAGTTTTTTTCTTTTTTTTTTATTCTGGGAAACTCAAAAACAAAACAAAAGATGGCAAGATGTAAAAGAAACCCCCTGAAAAAAACTAACTAAAAAGATAAATTTGATATTGAGTATACAGAGTTGAAAATTTTCTATTAGTATCCAAGGGACCTAATCCTTTTGAGCCCTTACTCTATATATGGGGGCTGGGCTGGGCCTTTTCACTCATCTCATTTAATCCTGATAAAATCACATTTGATTTGCCTAGAGCTATTAAGTATGTTCTGTTGCTGACACCCAAATTTATAGCCAATGAACATCAAATGCACTTAAGAGAGAATTCAGTCTTCTCTGCTTCAGTGTGTATTTCTTTGATGCATATTACCTCATATATTATTGGTAAATAGGGGGATGATGCAAGAATTATGTTCATACCTATGTGATTTTTTAAGCTCATTTTTTAAAGTTATTTAGAGCAAGCTTTCTAATGAATACAGAGAAAGCTTTAGCAGTCTAGGAGGATGTTAACAAATGTATGAAAAATAAACTCAAATGCCTTACGCCAGTGCAACTCCTAGTTTATTTTGTGCTTCTTTATTTTGTGCTTTTAAGAACCATCTTGATTTCCAATATAATGTATCTGGCAGTGTTGAGAGCGCAGCTGAAGAAACAGAGAAGTCAGTTTCTCCTGTGTTAAAATTATGTGGTTGTTTACTTGTTTGTTGTTTTTATTTTTAAGAGCTATACCCTGGATCGTAGTTTTCATCGTAAGATGAATGCCCTTCAGGCCTTGCATCTTGAAAGCCCATAGAGAAGCTGGGTACGAATGCCAGGAGAGATTTAACTGTGTTAGTATTTTACTAAGATTGTTACGGTTTTTGTTAGTGCTTGGTTACACATATTTGGAAGTTTCGAATATTCTGACCTTTAATCTGCTCTTCTCCCATAAACCATGATATTTTTGTCTTTTTTTCTTTATGTGTTTATAGATTTTAGGGAGAGAAGGGGCAAGAGAGGGACAGCGACAGAGACAGAGACACACACACAGAGAAGCATGGATGTGAGAGAGAAACATTGATTGTTGGCCTCCCCTAAGTACCCAGACCAGGGATGGAATCCTCGGCTTTTTGGTGTACACCTTTTGGCGTACAGGACTATGCTCAAACCAACTAAGCCACCCAGCCAGGGCTAAACCGTGAAATTTTTTACTGCACATTTTTTTTATGTACATCGGTGTCATTATTTATAATCCAATGTAATATGGCTAAGACCTACCATGTAGCATAAGAGAGTAGGTCCCAATTTAAGACACTTAGCATACTTGCCCTTTGTTCTCTGTATATGAGAGCTTGTGGACAGCTTTTCTATTATTGTAACGTATCCATACCCAACCAGTCTTCTCATAACAGTAATACTGGTCTTGCTGATGATTTTTATATCTATCACCCTACATACTTTTTCTCTGAATATTATTGTTTAACAATCACAAATATTGAACATATTTTCTGACTGGAGCAGTTGCATTTTTATAAAATAGTGATGTCTTTGTGTCATCCATAAAAGAAATGCTAAATATTGATTATCTGAAGATTAAAATATAGCATGAAGAATATGCCATATACTTTGTCAAAGTATTGGTCAATGATATTTAACTATTTTTTTATTTTTAAATTTTATTTACTTTGATCAAACACCTATAATTGTAGTCTCACAATTATCCCGAACGGTAGAGGCTATTCCTGAACCTCAAAGAGGCGAAACAACTTTCCCAGAAAGAAAAACATAAAAAAAATGGTAGGACCAAGATGTGGTATAAATATTTTATTCTTGATGCTTCACATTTTATTGTAACATCTCTGCTTTTACCTAAATATGTTTTACTCATACCTATGGAGCAATTCTCAAAGATAACTTTGTAGTACAGTAGATACTTCACGTCATTGTGTTCCTCAAAGTTACCTTTGGGCTGTGTTTACACGCACACCCTAATTTTAGTTAGAGGTATACCTTTCATGTGAATGATTTAGGTGTTTCTGACCTAGGGCTTGTAAGACTTTTGGCTTTCATTTGTTTGCACAATCCTGCTGTTGCCACCTCGTGCCTGTCACTCCGCCCATCACACTCCTTTGTGCCATTGCTGGTATTCGAAGACTTGGACCTTGTGTCTACACAACCCGTGTGTTTTATGCTTTCCCTGCCTTTCTGTGCCTGGACAACTGCTATTATTTTTCTTCAAGACTCATCTCAAGTATCTCATCACTGAAGACATCTTTCTTTCTTTCAACAAATACACAGTAATCACCTACTACTTACCAGTCAATGTGCAAGGCATTGGAGATCCGATGGAAGGTGGTAATATACGGAATTCTGCATGTCAGACTTCACTGTGTTATGATCTCCCGTGTGAACTCCATGAGAACAAGGATGTGTTTACATTCAGTAGAATGTACCTGATTAAAGTGTTCGCTGTACATTCATAGGTGTATTCCAGGAACATAATAGATATTTAGCAAGTATGTGCTGAGTAAATATGTCAGTATTAACCAGCAGGAGAAAAACAAAATGATTGACTTTTTAAAAATATATTTACTCTCAGTTTTGGGTAAATATTTGGTGTGGGTGTTTGTTTTAAACATTTCATTTATTTCACTGCAATGCATGTGATAGGTCTTCAAAAATACGTGAAGATCTACACAATAATCAAATCACAGTGATTATTTAATTGAGGAGGAATAGCAAAGAGATCTCTATTGTTTCCTGTACTGTAAAACAAATTCGGTGGGGAATAAAACAGACTTTTAAATCTTACCGTGAGATTTGTTGTTCTGAAGCCTTATCTGAAGCATAGGTGATGGTTACATAGTTGAGGTTTCAAAGTCTTCAATGTATAGAGATACATGAGGGGGATATATTGATGGCAGAAACATCAAGCAGATTAGGTATTGTCAATAGCGAATGTCTGATTTGTCATTAGAGCAAGTATTTAAAGTCCTCAAAATCAAGGTAATCCTGGGGTTAATTAAAAGTTGATTATTCAATCAATGATTGTTGGAAGCCAGTTCTAAACTGTATGAATAGAGAAACAAGTAAGAAGTATTTTACCTCATTTTTTCATAGGTACGTCGATCTTGTCTCTTTCTCTTTCTTTTTTCTTTTTTTTTTTTTTTTTTTAGTAAAATTCAATTTAACCTCAAAACATTCTTGGCTGGCCGCTGGCTATGTTTAGTCATGATTTGATGATGTTCTCTAGGTCTGACTTCAGTAATAACAGCATTTAATTGGACAGAATGCATGTTTAGATAATCCAAAATCTCTATCATTTATTTATTTGTTTGCCTACCGTCATTCCTCTAATGTTACCGTTACTGAGAATGTCACTTTTAACTTGAAACACAGTTTGAAATTAAAGATGTTACTACTGCCTCTGACTCAGCCATTTTAACTTTCGTTTCCCCCCCTCAGATTTCACATCATTTATAATCACTTTAATTGATTATCCATGTGAGCCATTTTATTTCAGAGCCCCTCACAAGCCCCATGCTAATGCATTTTACCTCTGCAGAGATTGCCTGTGGTCTGCAATTTAGAAACAAAACCCAGCATAGGTTATTAAATGATATTATGCTATTCTCTGTGCTCTACTGAGAACTGTCACAGCCATATTTCGATATCAAATATTCAACTTTAGTATTGTCATCATATTAAAATAATAGCTAGTACAGAATTCCGAGCAATTATGAAACACCCTACATTGCTAATGCATTTCTCTTTCAAGTACCTGCTCCATTTCGACTGTAATGAAGCATTTTATTAAAAATACCGTCCTTTATACAATGTGCGTTAATGCAGAGCTTGTTTGGTGAATGGTGACTTCTTTAAGTAGATTGCATTTTTACATGCCAGGAAAATCAAAGGACTGAATTTCTTGACCATGGTGGAGAAAGGGACCTATTTACTAGGTAACTCTCACCTGTCTCTTCTTCTTTGGCTGCCTTTCACTCTGTACCTCATTTAGAAGTCTCAGATCTCAGGTGATGTAGGCGGCTGTGAATGTGTGATGGGAGAAGAGAAGTTGTCTTAGGAAGTGTCAAGAGTCTTTACCTAATTGTGACTGCAAACAGGGCTAATTGTGACTCTGAAAGACTTTTCACTGAGCAGAAAGTCCTGAAGGGAATTGAGACTGAGGAGGGTAAGTAAAACTAAGTAAAGATCTATCACTCTTGTGTTTCAAGGAGAATAATTCATCAGCTGAAGGGGATGAGGAAGTGGGTGGGGGGTCAGAGTTGGTGGTGGGATAGAGTCTAACACAGTTATATGCAAACAAGGGGAGAAGGAGACACCCAGTAAAACAGAATGCTTTGATTCCAGGCAGCCTCATTTCCTCCAATGAGCTGTGTCTGTCTGTATTTGGTGAATCGATTGAATGAAGAGTGTCAAAGATAAACAAAGCCAGACCCTAGTTAAAGTAGTAAGGACAGCTTTTAATCAGCAATATACTATATTGGGAATGTTGTGTATTATTATATTCAGCAGGGTAAAGAAACAGTTCAACCTGAACTTCAATTTGCACAGAGGTGACCGGGCCTTTTAAAGGGAGAGTGGGGGAGCTGGGCAGAGGGTGAGAAGGAGCTCAGTAGCGTCAGGGAAGTGAAAAATGACAAAAAGCAGGAAGGGGCTGGGAGACGGGATCTTAACTTCAGGTATGGACTGGAAGAAACAGAAAAATTTTTGGCAGCCTTGAGTTTTCTCGGGCACTTTAAGAGGGGTTAGAGTCATCCTAGGGGTGCACCCCGGAGCTGTTAAAATTGTGTTAGTGTTTTGTTCAAGTCTTTGTAGGGCAGTGTTGAGGCCTAGCCGAGAAGAGGGCTCCGTGGCGAGAGTTTGGTGAGGGAGAGAGGCTTTGTCTGATGAAAATGTCAGTCCCCTTGCAGTGTCTTTCATGCAGTTTAACTTATTTTTACACTCACAGCATACACAGGCCTTCTGAACTATTATACTACAGATGTGGAATCTGAAGTGCATACAAGTTAAATAGCGTCCAATAAGTATGGACTTGAAATGCAACTTCTGTTAATATTTGGTTCTGCACCATATTTCACTGACGATGGAGCAGCAAGGACTTGCTGAAGAAAGTAAGCATTAGGAGTGGTTGCCATTTCAGGTTTTGACCATTCTTTCAGGCCTTTTTCTTTTCTTTTTTTTTTTTGAATGGCCCAACTTTAGGTGAGTGACTACCAATTAGTAAAGGAATAAATCTTCAGTGACTTAAAAGATTAATGAGCACAGAGACTATCAGGATTGAGAGACGGTAGGTTCAGAGTGGTTGCAAAGTGGGGCGGTTTGATTGTTCAGGTTAGTGTAATTCATTAAGGACTGTGCAACATTAATATTTAAATATAAGCTATATTTTTAAATGGCTCCTCTCATATGAAACACTATAATTATTAATAATTCAGTAAGTCATCAGTGTGTGGTTGATTTTCTGAATACTTTCCTGATGAAATTACATCTATGTAGGATGCTTTTAGGGGCAAATAAAAGAAAAACAAATGGAAAATTGCCTAAAAATGAAAATCTATTATAGTATGGAAGAAGCAATCTGGAGGAAGGTTTGGATTTCATGTTTCTCCTCAGTTTTTTGTTTTCTTGACGTCCTGGAAGAAACATGGCTGCAACAGGTTCATATAGCACGTCCTTATACCATGGAATCTGAAATTAGGAAAGATAAATAAATATTAATTTTTATTATGGCCTCATTTTAAAAAATAAAGGAGAAAAGTTCCCTGTGTGCCATCCAGCAGACTTCCCTCAATTTTCATTGGCTAGAATTGTTTCCTCTGACCCCCCCCCAAACCAATCAGTGGTGAGGATGACATTACCAAAATTTCCCTTGACTGATCAAGTCTTTTCTGTTGCTGAGGTGGAGATCAGCCTCCCTTGAGGCATATGGTGGGCCAAATGCAGTGTTCATTTAGTAAGGAGGAATGAGGGAGGGCAATAATAAGTGGGTAGTAGGTAGGCCAATGTGGCTGCCAGGGGTATGTTGAATGGGCCCTTTTGGCAAAGAATGTAAACAATATCAAAAGTCAGTATTTATGGAGCGCTTAGAGTATACCATATTTACATGCTTTTTATGTGATCTAATTTTATCCTTCAGCCTTCCTTACGAGCTTGATTCTGTTTTATAGACGGAGATACAAAGAGATTTTAAAGTATTTAAATGAATTGTCACATTCACAAAGCCGCTCAGGGGCAGAGGTGGGATTGGAACCCAGGCTGGGAGGCCACAAAGTCCCCTTTCCCTGCCAGGTCACCATGAAAGGAAGCAACGTGGTGCGTAGTTGTCTTTAGGAACGGTAGGTGAGGATGCTAGCTTCCTTTGTGACCAGGCCATGTTCTGGCTAGTCTCCTAAGAAATACTTGATCTCATTTAATATCTGTATTTATACGCACTTTGCTGTCTTTCTTAAAAATATAAATAACAAATTGAGAGATGGAGAGAGAAAGCAATTTGCTTGAGGTCACATGAATATGAAGTGCCCAGAGTGGGATTTGAATGAAGGATTATTTTGAATTTGAAGGCCTGTGTACCTCCCACTATACAGTATTTGAAGCCTGTAATGAAAGTAGGGCAGGGATAGGAAAAAGATTTAGAGTAAAAAAAAAAATTGCGTAAACCTCATGAGCCCTTTAGAAGTTTATAATGCAAAAGCACCTAATTTTTTAAAGGAAATATTGTATATTTAATTGCCTTTATTTTTTTTTTCCAAACTAGGCCAGAGGATAATTTTCTCAAGTTTAAGGAGGCCAAGAAAAATATTTATTTGATTTCTGGAAGAGTTGGATGAAAAATAGAAATGGAGAACAGGGTCCTTCTTTAGAGAGAGAAGTTGAAATGAAAAATGAGGCATATTGATTTGAAATTGGCTACTGAGACAGGTTAAATATTGAAATGCCCAGACGCACTGATCAGGGTCCTAAGTAATGCATGCCTGGACCAGCTGTGAATTACAGCAGTTCCTGGCTGCTAGGTGGTTTCTTCCTGAGACTCCACAGTGAATTGGAAGGCAGGATAGAGATTGAGGCCCCTAGAGTATAAAACTGTGTGCTTCCTCTGTCATTACTGTTCCTTAGATAGCCATTTCATTTGTTTTTGTTTTTGTTTTCTTTATGCCAGGGACTCTCACACACACTTTACTTATTTTCAAATGGCCAAATATATAAACATATATATTTATTTGTGAGTGTAGAAGTGTGTGCGTACATATTCTACACTCACCAACTTGTGAGTGTAGAATATGTACATAAAAAACTTTGGAAAGCCATCCCATCATTCTGTATTTTGTCACAATGTTTGCTCTATTTATTTTATTTGTCTTGAAATTCATTAATATTTTAAATGACTTGTTCTTTGCTGATTTTTTCCTCTAAGAAGAAAATGTACTCCGTGATAAAATATTGGACTTATTATTCATACTTTGAATAACCGAAGACTAATTAGCCAGTGTTGAATGTCTCAAGACTACAAAACAATATCTGTTGTCTTTCTGTTACCCAAAATGAACAGCTAAACAGCTCTGCCACCTTCCTTTTTAAAACATACTCCCAGTACACAAACACTCATAATTTATGATGTTTTCCATCAAAGCATATTCCCAGGATATAGATAAAATCGGCCTGTGGAACATGGTTGCTTCGCCTCCAGCTCAGGGGCTGTGATGGAAATGCATGCCCAGGCTTGGATTCTTCATTTTCATTTCCCCAATTTGTAACTGAAGAGATGAAGGCTGCTAAGTTTCTAACAGTGTGTGTTATGCTCTGTTTTACATTAATGGTGCAACTGACTTTTAACATTTCTTGTTTAAAAGCTGCTGAACAAATTGTTTAACATATTTGTAATACCACAATAAGGATTGGGTCATCCAATTGTAGATACAAATTCTCTTGTATCTCAGTGGTTTATTGCCATGTCCTTTCTGACGATTACTAAGTAGATTATCGGCTTCTATTTCTGATGATAGAGAATGAATTCATTTGTGTAAAGATCTTCTGTGAGATACAATAATAATGTGTTTCATATAAAACATTTCTATATTTGCAGGTATTTATGACAACTGAGTTCATGTATTTACAGCAAAGTAATAGTGTTCAAATTGGATAGTTTCTGTTAACTTTATCATTAACTGATTTATGGTCTTATGGAAATAAAAAGTAATTTGGAAGGAGCTTTCTTTGTTTCTCTAATTGGTGTTGAATGGTCCCATTTTTAAGGGTTTCTTTGATTTTATTCTTAGTCCTTATGGTTTGGTGACACTGGTCAAAATTGTTTCTAAAGTGTTCAACATTCACATCACACGGCTGGTGGTTGAAGCCTCCTGGCCGAGTAGTCGGACACTAAATGGAGTCCTGCCAGCCCGTGGCAGGTCCAGGCACCGAGGCCAGCGGCTGCTTAGTGCTGGGGAGAAACTCTTGCTTGTGCACAAGTTAGAGGCCTCAGAATAAATTTGGATTCCGAGGCCTCAATAATATCTTCAGTAAATAATTCAACATCTGCTTTATTCTCAACATTATTTCACACGCTCAGTGAAGCCTAGATCTCTGCTTACAAACTAGATATCTAAATATCTTCACATTCCCTTAGCATCAAAGTGCATTTTTGATTATTTTACTTGCAAAAGTTTTTTATTTTTGTTTGTGGGCGTGCAGACACTTTGAGCCTACACGATGCTCTCCTCTGACAGGCTGTGTGATGGGTCAGGGCACAGACTCTGGGATCCAGCAGATTTGAATTCAAGTCCTGCTCATCACCCACTTGCTATCCTGAACAAGTGATCCACTCTCTCTTTCTTAATTTTCTTATCTGTACAATGGGGATAATAATAGTGCTACTTACATAGTAAGTGTTCAACTAATAAAAGCTGTCATTCTTAATATGACGATAAAGCCAAGTTATAATTACCCAATTTTTGATAATTCATTAACCAAGCTTTTTTGAAAGGCTTCCAAAGGGAATTTGGCTTTATGAAAAGCAGTGCTCTGGTAAGACGTCAGAATGCTCATTTTGAGGGAGTTACTAGTTTTGGAAAGCTATCACTGCACCTCTGATTGCATTCTTCTTAGTTTTCCCACGCCTTGCCAAGAGCAGATGGCAGCTGGAAAGTTTGGCATTTTGGGCCTTTCTGGTATCTGGGCTCCCCGTTCCTCTGAGTCAGGTGTTTACCATGATGGTGCAGGACTTCACAGTGAGGCAGGATGAGGAATTAAGGGTAATTAGTTTGTAACTTGAACAGATTAGAACTGTTTAACTCCTAAATTCAGTGCAAAATTCAGTCTCCCTTTCATGGACTTCTCTTTATTTTTTTTTTCCTCCACTCTTCTTCCTTAACTCAAATGTACATCAGTCCTTCTATTTTCTGTAAACATAAAAATCACTGTCTATCCAATTTTCTCTCTGGGTGAGTGTTTTCATTTCTTTCTTACATATGTACACACTGAGGCTTTATCACCTTGTAGCTCTTTCCGCCTGCTGCCTGTGACTTTCCGCCCAGCGAGCTGAGCCATCTATCCTTGACAGGCACTGCAAGAGTGGAGAACCAAGAAGTCATTATCAGCTTTGATTCCCAAGTAGCACTTTTAAATAGAGCGTGGTAGAATGAGGAGCCTTGAATGCTAGAATTTTAGCATCCAAATCCAGGCACTTGAAAAAAGGGAGTGTTTTCATAACAAGTGTTTTTTTAAATATCAATAACTAATGACTGAAATTAAGGAGTTTGTAATAAGTGATCGGTAGAACAAAAAAGAATATACCTGCTGTAAGTACAGTTTACCATTCTCTGGAAAAGGGAAGAATGCAACTAGTTGTTGGGAAGGGTAGAACAGAAGATTGTCAGGTGTCTCTTAGAGGGTTACCTTTTCCTTCCTTGTGCTGTAATTCTGGGCAGGTCTCAGAAGGCAGTTGGCCATCTTGCACCGTACCTACTACCATAATCTCTACTACAACCCCCATGGACGGGTTTTAGAGCAGAATGGATGTTGTCTTTGCTTCCTAACTGTAAGTACCAGAATGATTGAAAGGAGCAAAGATAAGGAAGTCTAGTTGGCCACAGAGGACCCAATTTGGGCTCTAACCCCAAGTCTTCACCGACTACTGCACGTGGAAAGATTTAGACAGGGCTCCTATGATTCTTTTATTACAGTGCAGGTGGAGGAGAATAAATCGTCACTGAACTGCTGTGGTGTGTGTGTGTGTTGAAAATCACTGAAGCCTCAACTAGGAAACCCAGTCATATAGGTGATGGGGGTGACACCACCGGCCAGGTCATGAGGGAGGAACTGGTAATCCTCCGAGCATCACCAAAGCCAGTGGGAGCCTCGGTGGAGCCTCAGTGCTGGAGGAGCTCGTCAGAGGACGTGACCACCAGTTGACTTGCTAGCTCCTTACTTCCAGGCAATTAGAAGCTCCTTACTTCCCCCTTGTCCTTAGAATGTGTGCTCTGCCCACCATTCCTACAGGGGAGCTGTTTTCAAAGACGAAGCCTTGAGAGAGGAAGGTGTTGTTGAGAGCATCTAGATGGCATAAGTTTCAGGCCTCTGTATAAACATTTAAGATTCTGGCAGGTGGGTGCAGAGATCTACTCATCTTATGACCACCCAAGGCAGACCTCATATGTAAATCTTATTGCTTATTAAACCTGCCACCTACCAATCTGGAGGGAGCTGCCTCTTTCTTCAGTCTCTCTTTGTCCTTTGTGTGCAGGGGCCAGTTGGTGAAACAATAGCTAGGCAGCAATACAGATGCGGCCCCAAGTCCATGAAGACTAGAGGGAGATTTTTAGACCCTTTACTCGGTGTTCTTTTAAAACCTTCCCCTAACCTCAGTTTATCCTATAAAATGAAGCTCCAGACCTACTTCATTGTTGAATCCTGTCTTAATCATTCCAAGCCACTTTTCTCTGTCTCTGTAAACCACTAGAATATATATTAGTTCTACTCACTTATAATCTCATACAGTCCTAGCTTTTTTAAGTCTTTTAATTTCATTAATTGTGTCTTTAAATCAGATGCTAAGCTTACAGACAAAGGTTTATGTTACGAGATCCACTGATGCTCAGTAAATAGTTGTTGAAAAAATAAGTGATGTTCTTATGTTGCTATTTATATTTAGAATAGATAATTAAACTATAACAAAAGGAATTTGAGTTCAGGTGTATAGAGTACACACCTGGCTTTTATAAGGGCTGTTATAAATGAGCATATTATACTGGTAAGTGTTACAGCATGTTTACTCTTTTTTAAAATTGCATTTATGAGGGCGACACTGGTGAACAAAATTATACAGGTTTCAGACAACGTGGCATCTGTGCACTGTGCTGTGTTCACCACGCCACGTCATATACTCTTACCTGATTGGAACAGTTCTGGTGAAAACTTAAATGATCAAAGTTGCCTCCAAGTTCTTTGAAACTATATAATTAAAAATTAATTAAACTTGTGTGTTTATTAATAAATAATATTTACAACTCTCCTCAATAACTTCTTTTATAAATTTTCAGAGAAAATAGCACGTAAATGTAATAGCCCCGCTCCAGAGGTTTATTTTTGTGTATATGCTTTAGTTAGTTATGTGCACATCCTGCCTACCTATGTTATTTTAATTTTTCATCTGACCCACTTTGGTCATAAAAATATGGAATGACTTTTCAAATGGCACTATCTAGATAAGTATTACTTGAGTTACTTTGATTCTAAAAGCATTAGGTCATACTAACACACAAGTTAATTCATTGTGACTGCTCTGTGTCTAAAGAATACTGTATAGCGCATATAATGTATCCTGAAACAATTGCAAAGTATTTTTAAATTTTTTTATTGTTATTCTATTACGGTTGTCCCGATTTCCCCCCCTTTGCCCTCCTCCGCCCATCCCACCCTGCTCCCACAGTCATTCCCCACACCGTTGTCCATGTCTGTGGGTCATGGTCTTTGACCCATGGACAAAGAGCATTCATACATGTTCTTTGTCTAGTCCTTTCCCCTTCTCTCCACCATTACCCCTGTTCCCCCACTCATCTGGTCACTGTCAGTCTGCTCCATGTTTCCATGCCTATGGTTCTATTTTGTTCATTAGTTTCCTCTTATAAGTGAGATCATATGGTATTTGCCTTTCACTATCTGGCTTATTTCACCTAGCATAATGTTCTCCAGTTCCATCCGTGCTGTCACAGAAGGTAAGAGTCCCTTCTTTTTTTCTGCTGCATAGTATTCCATTGTTTAAATGTACCATCGTTTTTCAACCTACTCAGTTACTGATGGGTACTTAGGCTCTTCTCAGCACATCGTTACTGTAAATAGTGCTGCTATGAACATAAGATTGCTAAGTTCTTTTGAATTGGTAATTCGGGATTCTTTGGTTATATTCCCAGTAACAGAATTGCTATGTCAAAAGGCAATTCCATTTTTAGTTTTTTAAGGGAAGTCCATACTGTTTTCCACAGTGGCTGCATTCCTACTAACAGTGTACTAGGGTTCCACAACCCCTCCGGCACTTGTTGTTTGTTAATTTATTAATCATGATGATTCTGATGGGTATGAGGTGATACCTCACTGTGGTTTTAATTTGCATGTCTCTGATGGAGCATCTTTTCATATGTCTATGGGCCATATGCCCATGGCATTCTTTTTCTGTAAATATTTTATTTATTTATTTTTAAAGTGAGGGGGAGGAAGGGAGAAAGAGAGAGAGAGAGAGCTATCATGTACAGAAGATGCATCAATCAGTTGCTTCTTGCACATCCACCCACCAGGGACCTATCCTGTAACCCAGGCACGTGCCTTGACCGAGAATCTAACCAGAAACCTCTTGATTCACAGGACAGTGCCCAATCTACTGAGCCACACCAGCCAAGGCCAAAATCGATGGCATTTTTGTCCACCAACAATGAAACATCAGAAAGAGAAAGTAGGGAAAAAATCCCATTTACTAAAGCAACAAGAAAAATATAAATTTAAAGTGATGAATAATAAAAAGAAAATAGATTTTGGTATCTATTTCACTCATTCATTTTTATTTGTCAAATCTATTTGTCAGTGACTTTGTGAAGTCATTGAACCCATGGATCATAAAAAGAGTTATAAGTCCTGGATTATTTTCTCAAGGGATTTACCACCTAGCATCAGTATTAATACACTTATTCCCAAAGCAATAATACAAAGAATACGTGATATTTCCATGTGACAAAATATGGTATCGACCTTTAATGCAATTTGATTATATGAGTGTGCACCGAGTGCTGAGAATTCGGTTGAAATAATACACTGAAAGTGAGCCTGTGACTGAGGAAGAACTAGAGAATCAACCCGTTCTGCTCTGCACCCACATAATCAGTTCCCAGATTACACCACCTCACTTTGCTTAGAACCCTGCTTTTGCTCATTCACTTCTCCCCTCAATCCAAGAAGACGGTTAATCTTTGGGTTTTTCAAGAACACCTGTAAAAAACAAAGAAACTGAAATATTTATTTATAAGAGAGGACTTGCAAATTATTTTTATCAGCATTCTTATTTTACAAATGAAAATTTAAAAAAAATCCTTAAAGTTGGTAAGGGACTTGTTCAGTTTATTCACAGCTAACAAGAAGCAAGGCTTGGGTCTTGATCCAAATCAACTTTTCAAATTAAGTAGAAAAATCTTAAAACACTTTATTTTAGGTAATAAAATAGTTTTAGGCCAACATTTCATGTGCATTTACTTTAAATGTGCCAGTTTGTTTCCATTATTATATATAAATATCCACTATAGTATTTTTTTGAAGGGAAAGGGATTAAAAAATTAGACAGCAGAGCTGTTTTAATGTGTTCTCTCTCTCCAAGAGTGGCAATCTTTCTATATTAGAACATTTACAAGATACAGAGTGTCCCACTACTTCTTTAATATTTTGAGATTAACTGCAAGAATTTAATTTCTATCTTTTTAAATACTGAAATCTCTGTTATTAAAGATGAGTCGTAGTGCATCTGAAGTGTGTTGATTTTACTTAGAATCAAACTGATATATTTTATTCCTCAGGTGAAGGTGCATTTTAAAGGAAAATTAATGGGGATGTTGCCACACTTCCAGGACTAAGAATGCAATTCTGGTAGACGTGGCTAATGAACTAGGTATCCTTGGAGTATGAGTTGGTGTGTATCGGAGTGAGAGATTGGGTCCAGTGGGATTGATTTATGGAGTATATCCGCAAGTTTATGCAAAACCTTGACAAAGAGTTTTGAGCTAGTTGATAATGATTTTGGGCAAATGATGTGAAGATAAAATTGAATAAATTCAATGATAGTCAATATTTTTTATTGACTTGTAAATAATTACAGGGACAAGGACAGGTAGAGAATAAACTAAGCCATTTTCTCTCTCCAGTCATTTGAAATGTTAAAGTCAAGGAGTGTGTTTGATGAGAATGTTGAGAACTTTGGAAGTGTTAGCATAGCATGGATTTGTCCTGGAAGCATGGCGATGGTGGTGGAGAGCAGACCTACATGATGCTTGGAAGAAAGCAAGATTCAGGCTGTTCTCTAACATCTTGTCAAAGGCAAAAAGGTGATTTGGTTATCTGGAGATGGTTAGGGTTCATTTCAGAAGAGGAGAAGGCTGGAGAAGAAGGTGTGAAAACATTTTAAAGTTTGAAATTCAATGCTCAGAATGGAAATTCTCTTCAAGTCTCTTGGAAATTCAAGACTGAGGTACCAACAGACTCTGTGTCAGGTTCAGACTGGCTTCCTGGTTCATGGAGAGCCCTCTTATTGTGTCCTTATGTGGTGGGAGGGGTGGGAGCACTTCCTGGAGTCTTTTTTACAGGGCACTAGCCACCTCTGTCAGAGACCTGGGCCCCACTGTTCTAATCAAATCCCACTATCATTGCACTGGGGGTTTGGATTTCCCTTAGAAAGAGGGCAGGGCACGCAAACATTCATCCTATAGCAGCACTTAACTATGACAATTTCTCATTATCTTATTGAGTTCTGGTATTTTTAATTGACCACAGGCAGTCTGGGGTAAGTGTTACCTTATGTTTTCTATTCCTAGATAAGGTGAGCTTATTTTTGTATTTATTGAAGGCATCATTGGAGAATCACCTGTTTTCCAGTCATTCTGACAGCCACTGTAATATAAATCAGATTTGTAGAGATGAATAAAACACTGTCAAGGAACACTGAGCCTCCTTTAGAGAAGCCACATAAGCAGACAGTTTCAACAAGATATTCTAATTATAGCCAAAATCTCACATATGGAAATAATTTGTAAACATGAAATAGTACTTACACATCATTTCATCGTATTATTTTACTAGTCTGATTTTAGTTTTATAATTATGTCCTCAATTGTGGAATATGTGAATGTAGGTTAATTTCAAGCTTTTTTTTCTGAAAGGAAAAACTATGAATAGAAATACAGTTTCTAGTTTATAATGAATGGGTTTACATTATGGACATTAACATGGACATACCTTTTGAGCCCTGTATACTTCCTCTGGAAAGAAAAAGTGCAAGCCTCCCACTCCCAGTCATCTTGTTATTGAAAAATAATGTTAAAATTGTAATTCAGCTCAAAAATTTATGTTGTGTGAAACATATCCACTTATCAGAGTCTTTAATGAGGCCTGGCCCACTCTTTTGAGTGTAAACCAAACACAGTGATTCACACTTCCCAAGCAGACCTTCAGTCTAACTGATTTTGAGTCATATTTGAGGTCACTTTGTTTTTGTCATTGTACTTAATCTTCCCAGCATCTCATTGTTATTGCCAGAAAACTTTGGTGTGCAGCCTGCATGTAATCAGGGACAGACAACTGCGGCGTGGGCGACCTTAACTGAATTAAAATGAGACACCGCAATGCACTATGCAGACTTCTGCAAGGTAAACATATTGAACTTGTACACAGAATGCCTAAGTGGTCTTCTGTTTATTGCAGTACGTAGCATATGTATGGCATGCCTATACTATGCTAATATTGACATGTAAAAAGCAGGTTTCCGTATGAGGCTACCTGATTGCACTTAATATTCTGTTGATGTGTTGGGAAACAAAACAAATGTGTCTGTGTGGGAGGCTGTTTAATGGAATTATACATTTTTCAAAATTACATAATATAAGAGATCTATAGTCCATGTTGTTCCTAAGTATGGGTGTTTAAAATTAATTTTACCATTAAAATTCAGTATGGGAGAAACTAATTTCTGAGAGTATTTGAATAATAATGTAGCTCTTCATTGACTTTCTTGGCGTGCGACTAAAATGTAGTTGTGTAAAGGTTATTCCATAACCCATAAAATCACACTCTTCAATTTTAAACACATAATTTTTTCTATTATCAAAGGTATGTTTTTAACAAATATTTAGATTTTGTCTGTATTTTATTTGACTTCATACATTGCCCCAAACTTTATTTGTTGTAAGTTTCAGATGAAATCCGTGACAAGTGGTCAAGGTATACTTGGACTTAATCACAAGCATTTAATGCCTATCAGAGAACAATGGATTCTTTCTGATGTAAAATTCTTAGTTGTCATGTTGCTAGCGTGCTGTTTGTGACTGGAATGCAAAGCAGTTTTAATCCATACGTCCTTTTTTCTGTGCTGGGATGCCTGCCAAATCTACGTCTGTGATTAACTTTTGAGGTTGTCAACTTGAAACAAATGTAGCGGCAGGAGAACTCAGAACAGTGGATTTGCATTTAATGCATATTTAACAATAGTGCTAGCTTCCAGAATTAGAAAATAAATAACTATCTTCATAAACTAAGACTTTGCTTGGCATTACATTTGCTATTTTAAATTGCCCTCTCATTTAGTTTATACCTTGAAAATATTTCTTGTAAAATTGACAGAATTTAAAATTTATCTATTAGAATCATGTTACATAATTGTTTATGTTATTTTAGTGTCAAAAACTCCCTAGTTGTTAGCTAGAGGTGACAGTCAGCGATGCTCAAGAGCATTTGTTACCTGATTTGCTTAATTCTTCAGATGATTGGTTAATATTCTAGTCAAATGCGATTTGGGCGGGTCAGGAACCTTGGCTTGAAAACAGAATCCCTGGGATCAAAGCAAGCAGTGACTTAATTTCTCTGGGCTTCCATATCTTTATCTATTGTGTAGAAGAGGGCTATGTCGTGGTTACTTGTTTTAGGGCATTCATATTATTAAGGCTGAATAGGAATGGGAAGCATGAAAATTCAACTGAACAAAACCAGTTTGTCCCAGGTTGTATTAGACACTTTGAACATCATAGCAGATCTGTGAGAAATGTCCATTTTATATAAATTACCAGTTAAGAACCTAAGTATCGGAGATGATTAATCACTTGTGCAAGGTGGTTCAATTGGCAAGTGAAGAATCTGAAATGCAAAACCATAGTTGTCTACTTTTGTTTTTTATAAAAGTTATTGGGGTGACATTGTTAATAAAATTATATAGGTTTCAAGTGCCCGATTCTGTGATGCATCATCTGCATATTGCATTGTGTGCCCACCATCTAAAGTCAGGATTGTCTCATCTCAAAATTCTTGTTCACATCACTCTACACAGCCTTGCCTCTACCCAAGGTTACAGCTGTACTCCCATTTCTTATCCCCCACATGATGATGGAAGAGAGGGAATGATTTTGAATATTTGGAAAAATATCCATGAAAATATAACTATTGTTTGAGTATATTATTTGAGGCACTGTGCTAAGTATTAGATATATAGTGTTTCATTTGAGGCTAAGCATAATCTTAGTAAAGTAAACACTATTATTACTAACCCATTTTACAGATATGGAAGTAATGCTCAGAAACTCTAAGTGACTTTTCTAAATATCTAGACAAGGTAGTAGTGTCTCTTACCACTACTATATTTATTTCTTACTGCTGCTTTAACAAATCACCACACAATTAGTGGCTTAAACAATACAGATTTATTTTCCTACTGTTGTGGAGGCCTGAAGTCTCCCTGGGCTAAAATCAAGAGCTATATGTAGCTAACTTGCAGGACTGGCAGCTAACATGTATCATGCCGGCGGGACTGTGTTCTGGAGGCCGTACCTGAAAATGTGTTCTTTCCTTTTCCAGCTCCAATTCCTTGGCTCAGGGCCCCTTACTCATTTTCAAAGCCAGCAGTGTAGAATCTTGAATTTTCTCTCTCTGTTTCTCCCTCCCTCTCTCTCCCTACACCGTCCTCTTTATCTGTCACATCTCCATCTGAATTACCTGCCTCCTTTTCTTTATAATGGCCCTTAAAGTTATAATGAACCCACATAAATATTCAGGCTAATCTCCCCATCTCAAGGTTCTTAATTATTTTGGCAGAGCACCTTTGCCATATAAGGCAACATTCACAGGTTGTGGGGGGAGGATGAGAGTATCTTCAAGGGGTGTCTTTCTTCCCCTACCACAAGTGTACTCTACTGACTGACTCTTGGCAATGCCTTCTCTTCTGGAGTGGATGGTGTTGAGGGAGATCAGTGTCAAATGTATCAATCCCATCTGTGAAGAGTTCACAAGGGATGATTCAGTATTACCTGATCAGTCAGATAAATGATGACACATTCAAACTCAGCCATAATTTTAATTGACACATATTAATATGTTTATTAATTTAACAAGCTAAAAAGATAATAAAGATTAAAATGAACAAAGTATTTTATCTTCAATGTTGCATTTTCTGTTGCATGAAAAAAATGCACATTAAGAAATATATTAAATACCTAGTACTTTATACTTTGCAAAAATGTTTCTAATCTGTGTTCCCATTTCATTTCACATTAATCTTGGAGGTAATAGAACTGATGCTTTAAAACCTGCTTTATAAATATATTGCCTTTCTTGAGGCCTGGTAGCTAACATGTATCATCAGTTTTACTGTTTATTTTTTATGCCATTTTTAATTTTGAATTTGCCATTTTCTATTGAGTTGTTTTATAACCTGCTATAATAATTTTTAGATACTAGACAGAGTATTAATCCTAATAAAGAGAATGTCATCTATGAGGCATGGAAAGTTTTAGTAAATTCTCAGTACAAGTAATTTGTAACCCAGCCTGCCCTGCTGCTGTGCTCACTGGACTCCCACTGTGAAGTGATGATCTCTGGGTCCAAGCACCTTCCGAACTCTCATAACTTAGAGAAGCGTTAGTCTTCTGACTCTCCTGCCTGCGCAGGTTCATTTGTGTCATACAGTAATTGGCAATAAATAGTCTGTTGGAGTGACCTAGATCTTCTTGGTTTTAGTTAAGGAAATCTACCTCATTACAACACCCTTCAAATGAGGTCTTCTTCAATATGCAAGTTGGCAGTGATGGCTGTTAGGATTGGCAAGCAAACTAGAGCCATATTTAATGTTTGAAATACATCTTTGCTAGGTTCACTGAACACTTTTTACCTCAATATTCATTAACATTTATTAAATATTCTCTCTCTCTCCCTACCACTTTGTGTCTCTTCCTCTCTCTCCTTACTATCCCCCACTCTTTCATATACACACACAATTATATTATGTTTGTTTGAAAAAGTACAAGTTGAATGGTGTTAATATGACATTGCTAGGGTTTAAGCAGATACTGTGTTTTTGCAATCCTCATACGGAGATCTTAACACAGAGAGTGCTTCTTAGTAGAGGAACATTAAAGCAAGCATGACCTGACCAATTTCAATATTGATTAGGTATTTTTAAAGTGAGCAAAAATTGTCCCTCACTGTCTCTGATGTGACATCAATGTGATAGTGAACATACTAATTGAGGACAAAATATCCAGCTGGATTTGACCCTCTTATATTAATTTATTTAAGAAATCAGTTTCATCCTGAATAACTCCATAGATAATTTTTCCTACAAAGTGATTTCCACATAGTGGCAGTGTGCTATAGCCAGTGATTATTTAAATGGAAATAATGCTCTGGCAGTTAAAATAGTTTTATTACTCAGTAAGGAAATTAAGTTGTAAGGCATGTGTACTTAAGCATAATAAGTAGAATAGCTATTTTAAAATTTTAAAGTTTTCTATAAGATTTCCTTTGTCATTTCATGCATACTACTAAGTCTCTATGGTTCTTTCTCCCAGAAAACCAATGGCTTTTAGTCTGTCAATTACATAGTGGTCACATATTAACATCAGAAAGTGTTATTGTAATTGCCAGAAACATCAGCAAAATAATAGCAACGTAATCCTAATGTCTACATTACCTCAGTTTGAAAAGAAAAACATGTGTTGACTACAACAAATCAAAATAAATTTCTTAGTATTTTACATCCACATATTTTATTTTGCCTTAACTCTAAAATATGGATTCACTCTTAGTATTTTTTAAAAGGAATATAATTGCAGTGCATTTGATACTATAAGAAAATGTTATTTCACTGAAGTGTTGAAGTACTAATTTACTCAAACAATGGAATAGTCAGAGACACAAATATTACCTATTCATCTGGTAAATTAATGGTTATTGGTAGCTAGGAACAACTCATCATTATTTTTGTGTGACTTGAATCTCTTTTTCATAAAATATATTTAGAAATTTGTCCACACACCTTGGCTAAATGCTGTTGTGTTTTGTTTTGAATTCTCTTGTATTCTAATTCCCCAAAACACATGGTTTCTTGTTTTTACACAAAATTCAGCGTGTACGCCACAGTCTGTACAGGCATGTGGGATGACAGAGCGCTGAGCAACTGTAGCTGAGCTTATGGTGTCAGAAAAAAAGTTTACATCTGCTTTACCTCTGGAATGATATTGATTATAAAACATGATTTTCAGTAGCAATCCATGATTTTCTCATATTTTGTATGTTATTATTCTCTTAAAAGCTAAGCCAGTTAAGGATTTCCAAGAAGACAAATAATTTTATGGATGACATTTAAACCCTTCAGAATGAGTGAGGCCGAATGATTTATAATTGATTATTCACTTAAAGTTGTTTCTGTTCAGTATAATGCTTAATAAGAAGTGCCAGACATTTATCATATTATGGGCTCTATGTTAGGCTCCATATTCAATAAGAGACAGATTAGCACTGATTTGCTAATTTGCAGCCAAAGAATATTGTTAAGACCTTGTAATTATCATAACCAAAAGCTAACAGAACACTGTAGAGATCTTACTGCATTCGGATGTTGCCCAATAAATATTTAACATCAAAGTGGGGTGGTTCTAGAAGTAGAATTTTGGTTTGAATAGTCTGATTTATTTTGACATATAGTTCCTTTATGTCAGAGGTTGGTAATTTATGTTTACTTGATTAAAATTGGAAACTATAGGTTAGAATGATTCAATTTTCTGATAATTTTGATATTTTGATAGCAGAAATGCTTGTTTGACAGGCAGAATGCCCATTTTAATGATATATTTTGTATATACACTTTAAAATTTTTTATCAAAAGTGAAATTCTCTACCCACGATTTGTGACCAGCTTGTTTTATAGCATGTTATTTTCCCATGCCATTCAATAATCACATCAAAAAAGACATATTAAGGCAGGTAATATCATTTGTTTTTGGATATCTTATTAAATTAACTGTTCTGCTCATGAGATTATGAGGAATTGGAGGAAAAGATATTGAGATGTTCTTTCCTGTTTTCTAGGCTTCATTTGTAGTTTATTTTGAATGCTTCTGTTCACAATTTTCTTAAGAATTTTCCCGCTGCTAATGTTAAATTACCAATCGGCATGATCCAAATCTAAATTTGTTTTAATGGCTGACAAGATTGAGTTTTACAGAGAGTAGAAAGATTAAGAAGCAGATTGGTAGGCACGCTAAGAATTGTTTAGTCATCCCCCCTGGAAATAATATATAGAGATCTACAGAAATACTGTGTGAGCTGAAGTTTTTGTATGTAAAAGAAACTGAAAAAGTTAACTTTTCAACGGTTTTATTTTCTGAAAGAAACAGAAACTATAAATTGTTCTTTACCAAGGAAACCCAGATCCTGATCTTCCGCTGTCACTCTTGAACAAATTTGCTGATTTATTTAATCCCATTTTGACACTGGACTGCATGCACAGGAAGTCTTCGTGCTCAGCAGCTTTCAATTAAAATGGCTCCTCCTTGGGAACACTGACAAAGCAGAACCTTTTTCTCCCCCTGGAAGTCATTCTTTCAATATATATCATCTTCACATGTTAACCAGACCATTCACCTTTCCAACCACATCACTAACAGATGTATTTCTTGGTCAGAGAAAGGAAGACCTGTAGCTAAGAGGTTTGTTCATCCCATTAATAATCTCCATAAAGAAATATGTATTCCTCACTTCTTCACAGTTTCTGAGACTGCAGTTAATTAAGAAAGTAGACGTAATGGGTGCATTAATATAAATGTGTTCTTTGACAACGGTGGGTTGAAAAGGGATATCTTTTTCAGAGGGTTCGTATAGCAGATCTTGTAGAAAAATAAAACTTCAGGAAAAAAAGCAGGACTATATTCAAATGCATGCATATTTTAAATTAATATTTCAATAATCATTTTGAGATTTGATGTGTGAAAACATTAAAAATTAAAATGAGAACAATTTCTCAGGAGCCCCATAACTTTCTGCCTTGGATGTATGCAAATCACTGACGTTGCCGGAAGGTCACTTATGTGATTCTCTCTCAAGTGCAGCACTAAATGTTTGCATTGCTTGTTGATATGTAATCCTCAGTTAACATCATAAATCAGCGCTTGTCAGATCAGGGAAGCATATTAACTAGAGTTATTGTATTTCAAAACAGTTAGGAGTGTTTTTTATTTTGACAGCTTCCCAGAGAGGGGGGACTTTGTGATGAGTAGCTGCAGATAATTCACACCGGTGAGGAGGCTACACATTGCATTACTGTTAAGGGCAACCTTAGCCGGCACGTCGTAATTCTCTCTACAGTTCTCCATTTTAATTCTTGTCACACCATGAAGTTATTTACTCGCTTTACTAAGCTAACAGCTGCCAGCCAAGTACATTTTTATAGTTATAGAATTTTAGAAAGGGTAGAGGGGACTGATTATATAGGATATCTTATCTGAATCTTCATTTTCCTGTAGGAGATACTGATGCCTTTTCGTTATTGAGGACTTAACTATGCTCTGGCCCAGCGAAGCTGTTTAACTCACCACTGTTTGTTCAGTTCAAGTGTCCTATTCATTCATTCTTTATCTCTGCCTTTGTCTCTGTCTCTCCTAAAGTGCCATTATTTAAAAAAAAATGCTATTCCAGTCTTCCTGTATTGTTCTATATTACAGTATTGAGCCAATGGAAGCATCACTAGAGCAGCAGTGCGGCTTTCCATAGTAAGTATTAGCTGAGTGAAAAAGAAACAAAACAAGTAAAGCAAGAGGTATTATTTGAAAGAAAAGGTTATCTGATAGGCTCACATTTACAGAACAATGCATGAGAAACAGAACCAATAAAGAATAGAAAACAACATTCTCTTTCTATAAGAATGTTACTAAAAACTATTGCACCTGAGAGTAAGAGGAAGCTTTTGGAAAATGAGGACAAGAGTAAGGAAGCCCTTCTGTTATGTAAAAAGATGCTATCATTCATTAATCCTGCACATAGGTGTTTTGAGCAGAGCAGCTGTATGGGTAGTCTGAAACACCCTTGGAGGCAAAGATGATGACACTGAAGTTGCCCTCCTTCTGTAACATCATGAGAAGGCAGGTTTCTATGGAAAAGGCAATAGTGCTGGAAAAAATGGAATGCAGCAGTAACAGAGGCAGACTACCTATGAGATGCATTGACTCCATACAAGAAGCCATAGGCATGATGCTACAGGAGCTGAGCAGGGCTTTTGAGGACAGGACACTGTGGACATCACTCATTCGCAGGTTTGCCAGGAGTCGGGGCAATCTCAATGGCCTGTCGGCACACGTACACACAGATAGAAGATGACAGAGAAAAGATGACAGTACATGCAATTCTTTTTTAATCCTTTGAGAATGGTTTTCAGTAGTTCACATATCTGAACTATTTCAGAAGCACTAAAAGTAGAGTTCGATTAGGAGTCTTTAAGAAAACAATGACCCCTTTTAAGTTGTTTTCACCTTCCTTATCCCCATAGATTATATCACAGAGTAATAGCTGGACCTAGGTGAAAACATTTGAGTTCTGCCGTCTTTGAGATAGTGAAAGCAGAGTGATGTTGCTGTAAAGATGTGATTGTTTTTTTCAGTTTTCACAAAGTAGGTACAGCAAACTATAGATTTGTGACTTTGACTTTGATCCTGGAAAAAATTTCAAAATATATTGCGTTGTATGTCTGTGCATGTATACTCACAAACACTGAGCTGTAAGAGAAGGGAGAAGTGATTGTTTAGATCTTGTTGGACTTTGTGGTTAGTCATTGGACTAATTAGTAGGGAAATTATATAAACCTGCTATATCTGAATTAGAGTTTAACATTTAATAGAACCTTACCTGGTGAGTAACATGGAGGAATGTGGACAGAATCATTGATTTGTAACGGGCTACATTACTGTGTCAGCTTTCATTAGTTTTAAATATAGTAGAATATTTTTTAATATTTCTGCATTTCCCCCAACAATAATGCATTTACAAAAGCAAGGGTTTTTCTATGCGAACAGAATTAATAATCTAAAGTTGGGAAAGTGTCTAGAGATTGTTCAGTCTGAATCTACATAAATAGATTGTTGTATGGGATAAATAGAAATCTCTCCTTGCTTTCAGGGATTAGCATTCTATCATTCTGTATTTCTAGGAATTAATATAACAGGGAGTAAGATTTATCTTTCTAAGTTTAGAAATGTGTTAATATGCAAAAATCTAAGGGATTCTTCCTTTTCATTTGACTTAAATTCCTTGAGCTTGAATTTTCCATCTACAAATGAGGAATGTTGCCAACTAAAAAATGAGGTGTGAATTGCTCCCTTTAGACCTTTCATTTCACATAACAGCTATTATTCAGGCTCGATATTAGACACCTGAAAGGGACCAGAGGTTCTAAAATAATGAAGGTTTGAGTTGGTTAGGTAAATGGAGAGCAAAATTTATACACATTTTATTTACTGTAAGAGCTGTCCTTGATCGATAGGTTTAAATAACAGATTTTTTTTTAGCACACATCACTATATTTTATATCTTTGAAAGCTCTGTAAGAAAGCAAGAAAAATAAAATAAAATGTCTGAAGTCCAAAAATCAATATCAATATTCAATTTTATTGTGCCATGCACCATCAACATAACTTCCATTTATCCTTCCATTTATCTTTCTAAATCAGACTAAAAAGTGGGAGGCATTCTTTTTGTTCAAAGGTAAATGGAGGCACAATAAAATTCTGAAGTTTCAGCATAGATGGATTCAAGCTGGGCAGTGACACACTGAGAGTGGTTAGGGATGCTCCACCCAGGAGCTAGGGGAGGGGTTTTTATGAAGTGGCAAGGAAGCAAAGCAAGGGAATTACTTGATTGGCTACAGCTTAATAAGCAGATTCCTTACTGGGCTAAATAAGCCTGTTGGCTGCTCGTGATTGATTATTCTTAAGTTTCTTTTTTTTTTTTTCTCAGATTTGCATGCAATTACTCTGGCTTAGGATGTGGTTTGCTTATGTAGCCTACCAAGGGATTAGAGCCACCTTAGTCTAATGACCTTGTTCAAATTGTGTTATGTTTTTAAAACATGTGTAATTGTAACTAATTTACAAGTGTGAATTATACCAGGGTAAATGCTTATATATCAAACTACAGTCATATTTAAGGGGACTGATTATTCCTATCCCTGCCCTATGTCCTCTACAAAGGGCTTTCTGTTAAAATCCACAGCAATGTCACACGCACACAGTAATTGGGTTTGTATAAGAAATATAGTTCGGGGGGTAAGCACTAGGATTCTGGATTCAGAATGACTAATACAGAATTCTAGTAACATAAGTTAGCATCTAGGATGAGTGATGTAATCATCTGTACAATAAGAATGACTAAAATAACCTCTATCCCATGGGTTTATTTTGAGAATTAAATGAGATAATATACACACATAAGTTGGATGGCACCACCTCTGGAGCCTATTAGGTAGTTTCTGTTTTAAAGGAAAAAATATTTGTGAAGGAACATTTTATACAGTGTTAGTAATTTTTCTTTTCATTAGATGATACTGCCAAATTCTATTGTAATTTAAAAGGTAAAATTTGTATATGCCTCTTGGGGATAATAAAAACAATCCCAAAATACAGGATGTGGAGCTTACAATAAGCTATTCAAGTATTTCGGTTAATTGGTATTTTAGTCATTTTAGCCATAAAAAAGTACGTTTTTCAAATATGTTATTTAATGATTATGCGTGTCTGTGTTTGGGGTGAGGGAGAATGGAGGCACTGATTAAGAATAAACTTATTAATGATAAATTTTAGTACAAAGTGTGTAAGTACAATTTACCTACCAAAATAGTAATTTCAGTCTGTTTTTCCTAAGGGTATATTTTATAGTTACCTACATTTTTGAAAATATAAACTTGTAGATTTGTGCTAGGAGTTGATCTCCTTTTCTTTACTTTTTCTAAATCTGCACCCAATGATATGTTTACTTATTTTTAGAAGGAAAGAAAGAGAAAGAGAGAGAGGGAGAGAGAGAGAGACATTGATGTAAGAAACATCGATCCGTTGGGTGTGTCACCAATGGGGATCAAACCTGCAACCTGCTGATGTGCCCTGACCAGGAATTGAACCCACAACCTTTTGGTGTATGGGATGACACTCCAGTCAATGGAGCCACCCGCGAGGACTGATCTTCCATTTCATGGCTGTGGAAGACCATGAAGAGCAACAGAGAGCAGTGTTTGTATGAGATGGTCCCCATTACTATGCTGGTATATTTGATATTTTAATATTAAATTCAAGATATGTAAGTTTCAAGATATGTAAGTATGATTGCGGTGAGGAAATGTAAGTGCCTTCCATTCCACAGTTGATGCCACCTAAATCTCCTGTTAAAAATTAGATGCCTCCAAAAAAACACAGAAAAGAGTAAAATAGCAGAAATACCATAGCATCAGAAAGTTTCCTTTTCCGTAAGATGAATATAGTGATGCTTGTCGCATGGTATTATTATGGATATTAACTGATTTAACACAAATCAAAGTCAGTATGTAAGACCTGCCTCATCATGGGTAGAAACTCAATGTTAATGAATAAAATCAGTGTTTCTGTTATCAGATATGTTTGCTTTGAAAATCGAATTAGGTCTATTTAAATGCCATAAAATAATCTTGAGTCCTCAACTCATTTCAGTTGGACATGTGTATATATCACATGATGTGAGCCACATTCCCTTCTTTTTTGTCTGTCTGCAGAAGCGTTGTTTTCTTTCAAGACCATTTTCTGTGACCTTCCTGGTAGATCAGATGTATGGAAGACTTATACCCAATGTATACTTTTTATAACCATTGCATCCAGAATTTGGGTTTAAATTTTGGTAGTATCACTAGTTGTCTGACTTTGGGCAAGTTAGTTAACTTCTCTTTGGCTCAGTTTTCTCACCTAGAAAAGGAGGGTAATTGTAATGGTTCCGTACTCCTATGGTGGGAGAAGACTAAATGCAATGGGTAATGTGCAGAGTGCTTGGAAAAACTCAGATCTCAGTAGGTATCACCTGGTTTTGTACATCAGCTACAACAGTATGTAATGCTACTAGATGATGTGTGTATCTTCTGAGGGGACTATGAGCTCCCTGATGATAAGGAAAATGCTGTTCATTTTCTTTCTATGTTTCAAGTCTATCCCATTGTCAAGGAAACAACACAGGATTAATACTTTGGTGTTTGTTTTACTTAATTTTAAAAGTTTCCTTGAACTTAGATATCCTATTCATAGGTGTTTGTAATGCTATTAGATTCTCTTCATAAATCTAAACATTTAAATCTCAAATTTTCTCATACAGAAATTATATAATTTTATATTTGATATTTTTTTTCTTAAAAGAGCATTTAAAATAACTCCTTTACTTCTTCCTCCTGCTAACACTTATTAGCATATTCCTATTCGATATGGTGTAGATTTTCCTTTGCAACAATTTCTGCTTCATTTCTCGGTTTAGATTTTCTTGTCAGCACCAATAAGAACTTGTAGTTCCTTTCTCTGTTGCATGTTTGCACTGATACTATAGTAGTTCAGGGGAATTTTTATTCTTACTGATTTTTTCTTTAGTTTAATTAGAGGTAATGTCTACAGGATATAAGCGAAAGTAAAGAAACTAAACTCTAGTTTCTGGTTTTTGACAAAGGAGAAAATATAAGGAAAAACTTAATTAGCAAAAACCCCCAAATAACAAAATATCTAAGAAAAATTAATAATTTTGTCAGAATGAAAAGTTGGTTATTAAATGGCAATTATTTAGTGATTTTCTTCTTAATTTATGCATCTCCTTTATTTTATTAAACTAATCTCTAAATAATAAAATTAGTGTTTGCTGCTAGGACATATTACAACTTCCTAATGTTACTGAAATCAGTCAATGGAGGGGTCTTACTACTCACCACCAAACAGGCAAAAATTCTAGAGAAAGAGGTTAGTGGAAAGGAAAAGGAACCTTTTATTTAACGACCATACAATTTGACATAAAGGTAGGTTTCTGCCTTAAAACTTATTCCTTCCAAAATATGCAAAGGAAAATAACCCTCTGCCTGGTCAGACCAATACTAGGTTGCACTGGAATTCCTTTTCCCTTTTAAAGGTACCATCCTTGGGAAAACACAGGCAGCTACAGCATGCTTCTGGTCATGGTCTGCTCCATGCTTCTTTTGGAGTCTGTGCATGCTGGCTGAAGTCCCACTTCTGGCACACTGCTCTCTCTCTGGCTTCTGCCCACTGGTCCAACACTTGCTCCCCATCTCTCCATCGTAAGCTTGCCAGTGCAACAGTGCTCCTAGCCAGGCTGCTTCCCCGACCAGTGGAGGTGGCAGCCGACCACTGCAGCATATGTGTGGGGATGGGGCTCTGTGGAGCAGGCCGCAGGGTCCAGTGCTAGCTGCTGGGCCATGTGGCATCCCACACAACCCTGCAGTAGGTCTGAGAAGTAGACCAACCTGGAGGTGCAGAGCAGCAACAATGGTGGAAGCTGCCGCTGATGGGGCCTGCGCTGGAGAAGGCATGCACAGGTATAAGTGGATGGCTGTCCCCAAGGCCTGCAGTGCAGGAGAGGAGTGCAGGGCTTGCTGCCTGGCCGTGCAGTGTACCAGGCCCCCTAGCCCCGGCCCCTCTTTCCCTTGTGCTTTACCGGCCCAGTGTCTGCTGCACTCCTGGCAAGGCAGGACACAGAGCACTCGAGGAGGTGTGCCAGGAATGCTCCTGAACCTCATGGACCCCAAGCCCACTGGCCAGTAACCTGAGCCCCTAGCAGTCAAACAAACCAGTGAGTCAATTGGAGAACAAAGTGCTGGTGTCTCCATGAGCTCTGCTTTTAAAAGCAGCCCCAGAATCTCCTGTGTGCCAGAATTAGATGGGACTGTATCTCCTTCTGTTGGATTTCCTTCCTAACTTGATGCATGCACACTTTTTGCTGAGTCATGGTGCGTCGCCCCAGGGCAGTGCACGCATGTACAGCCGTGGCTTTTCCCAACTTCTACCCCATTTCCTGCCGGGCTCCCCAGTTACACTAACACCATTTGTAATAAAGGCAATCTGCTGAAGTATGTATAGCTGCTTTATGAAATAGTTTATATCTTTTCTCAGAATCACTTGGTTTGCACAAGTTAGAGAAGCTATGTAATTAATAATTAAATAGTTTTGTTAGGTTTTCTTTATGATAGTTATATACGTAAAATGCCCTAAGGAAGTTTCATTTTTACTGGGGTATTTAAGATAATATGGTAATTCTTCAGTGATTGATATGATTAAATGAATTTTAGCTCAATAAATATTTTAAATAAAAATTATTTGCAAAATAGACAAAAATACTTGAAAACAGAACTAGTTTTACTAATGGATTGCTATTTGGATTCTAAGTATTCATTAACCAGGAGGTGGCTAATGAGCAGATGTTTAATGAGCAACAAAAATGAATAGATACGTTTTTTTTTCTGTGTGTATTTCACACTGACTGAAGGTATGGATATAGTTGCTGAAACAAAAACAAAACAATAATCCCCCTAAAATATATCCAGTTTGATGGGATTTAATGGAAAATGTTCTCCTAATAGAATTGAATATGGTATGGAAATGCACTAAAATTTCAAAAAAATACTGATGCAATTTTATAGATAAATCAAAGTATACACTAATAGCATCAGTAGTTAAAGGTATTGAAACAAATTGAATCAACTCATATTTAATATACTACACAAGATTTTCTTACCCTCTTTTATATTTCATTACCTTGCTAATGGCTATTTTACTGCTCATTTACTGTGGTAGAATATTCTGTGGCTTTTTGCTTTGTTTTTTATATTTTTTCAAATTTTGTGTATCCAAGAATTCTTTTGTTTTGGGTTTAAGTTTACTCATGTGAGATTTCTCATATAGTATACACCTCTGATAAGATAACCATGGAAATAAAGTGTTTTAAAAAGCACTAGAAAAATTTATGTACATCTTTCATAGTAAGCCATTTGGAAAAATATATCGATTGATTTTGTGTTACGTGAAAAGGGAAAATTCCAATCTTCTGATTCTTTTTCTCCTGAAACTATTTTTTTTTCATTTTCTTATTTTTTATCTGTCTTTTAAAACTGATTTTGAGATACAGCAGTTTTACATTTGAGTCTCCAAAGTGAAAATTTTAAAGAAACAAGTTGTTAGGCCTCTACCTTAATGCACTCTTTTACTGGCCCATCTGTACAAATATCATCCTTTTATGGTACTTGAGCACTACATTTTATTAGTGATATATTAATTTTACTTTACTTCCCTACATTTATCACCAGTGCAAAATCACAGCTTTTCTCTAAATTTCACCTCATGCCTGTTGATGAACTTAAATTGTTTTACCTTAACCACTCCCCTCCATCTAAACAAGGAATAAATTTTGTGAATAATGAAGTTAATTATTCATAATGTATTCCATAATTTATCTCTATAATTATTAAGGAAATTATACAGTGTTAGTTTTGCATTTTATTTTCTTTATTTTTATATTTCATTTATATGCTGATACAACTAAACTTTACAGATTAAATACCCTATAATGATCAAATTTGAATGTTATTTTTCATGTCCATAAAATAACACTGCATTAGGCTTCTAATTACATGTTTGATTCTTTTTAATGGATTTATAATTGATGGCAAAGACCCTTCTGAATTGCCTAATAAAAAGAGCACGAGAACTGGAATCCGCCGATGACTCCCACAGCTCCTCCTTTCTCTGCATGTCACCATAAGGCAATTTATATGCTGAAGTTTGCATTTGAAGAACATATATGAAGGACCCATGGACTTGGACAGTGTTGAGGGGATTGATTATAGAAGTGGGGGTTAGGCTGGGTTGAGGGGGTGAAGGAGTAAAAGTGGGATGACTATAATAGCATAAATAAAACAAAACAAACAAACAAACAAAAAACACATGAGAACTGGAATCAGCCAATGACTCTCATAGCCACTTCCTTCTCTGCATGTCACCATAAGGAATTTATATACTAAAGTTTCCATTTAACATTGTTAATATTACATACAATCATGCATGTAAATGGTCTTTTGAGAATGTAAATAGCATCTGAGTGGAGATACTGGGGTAGGAGTATTTGAAGACAACATAATTTATTACTCTAGATCATTAGATAACACAATAATCCTACAGGTGACTGATCAAATGATTACTCAATTTGATTGACTAAAATTTACAAAATTTGGATGTTCTATCCAAGTCACAATGAGTACTATAAAATGCAAAAATGGTTTTATTCCTCATGAATCCATTTTAATATGATCTAATTTTTACATTTGCATTTCACAAAGCACCCCGATTTATGACAGATAGGAAAGTGAAAGGTATATATTTCCCCATGCTTTAGATTACTCCTTTTCCCTGATTTTGTTCATGACCAGTTTCCAGCTGAGGTGAGATATAAGGCCTGGCCCTCACTGCCCATCCCAGGAAAATTCTGAAGCCCCCTTCCAACTGCAGAGCTCTTGGTGGGGTTAGCTGAGGCCGTCATTGAGCATACTGTAGCTTGCCTTCAGCCGCTTCCCAGTTCTGCATCTTTCCCTCTCCTTTCACAGCTGTTGATCCCAAGGGCACTGCTTAATAAACATTCTACATGCTACAGCATGTCAGAGGCTGTTTCTAAGAAACCCACACAGTGCTATCACATTTCATATGGTGGATGTGTAATGATTGGATATTAAATTGAGCTGAAGAATGAAATATAAAGAACTCTTTTATCAGAATCCAAATTATTTGCAACTCAAGTTTCCTAGGCTACATTAGGCTGTAGATCAAATTAGTCTTAATAGATGTTTTGGCTCAGTGTTAGGGCTTTGGCACCTAGCACAAGGTCTAATGCAATGATAGGTTCATGGCAAATGCTGTTGTGTGAAACAGCATACAGAATGTGTCTGTAACTTTGTAATATTGCTATCTCACAGCTGTTGTCCACTCCTCCTCTTCCAAGTCAGCGTTTTGGCATCTCACAGAAGTGTAAGGATATGTTCATTTCCATTTCTGCAAGGCAGTGCTTTCCTATTTTCCTGCTGTCCCTTACAAAGATCTTAGATGTAACAAAAATAGTGGCTTAGATAATCCACTTCCAAGCCCCTTTTACATCATTGTTTTGTTGATAACAGAGTAGATTCTCTAAAGGAAAGAGAGAGTCCTTTAACCATGATCTTAGTAAGTTTTATTTTTGGGACTCAAACTCTTGATGCTGTTTTCTTCAATGCCTTCTGGAGGTTTTAGTCCCACTTCTGT
The DNA here is from genome assembly GCF_022682495.2 of Desmodus rotundus. Classification (NCBI taxonomy): domain Eukaryota; kingdom Metazoa; phylum Chordata; class Mammalia; order Chiroptera; family Phyllostomidae; genus Desmodus; species Desmodus rotundus. The sequence continues at coordinate 15,989,316 of NC_071388.1, read as the reverse complement.
TGCAGGTATGACTTGTAGCATCTCTCTCCCGAGCACATGGTAAAGCTTCTATGGGGCCTGCGCTGGACAAGGATCTATGGAATTGCCCAAACGCTGAGCACTAAAATTCATCCCTTCTCTCACACCGATAGACTTTGTTTTTCTTAAAATGATTTCTTTTCTCAGAAGACTCCCAGTCCCTTAGGCAAATAGACCTCTGGTGGCCCACTCATTGATCCTGACGACTGGGCAAGTTCAGACAGGTTAGTCTGAATGAGCCCAATGTAGGCCCCAGCTGCAGTTTCCACTAGAATTGGAAAGTAAATGCTTGTATAGTGTTCTGCTTACTTTTTTTCCTTAAAAATAAAAATAAAAGTAGATAATATTAGCATTTTAGCATAGAACTTCTGGTCTTTTAAGGGAATTTAGAAAAAAATAAAGGGTTCATCAGCCTCATATAGTTCATTCTAAAATATTGCTTTGCATGTATTTTTTGTATTTGCTATGCTTGACTATTTTCATTACAATTTCTCACTATTTACTCACCCTTTAAGAGTATGTGTATGTAATATCTTTATTTAGTGTAGACAACCATTTTACTGAATAGTAGCAAATGAAAGCTCAGAAATATGAATTTTATGTTCCATTGTGAATACATTTAGAACTAGTTATAATTCTAGAGAATTAACAAAACATATTAATAAACTTCAATAGAATTTAAAGATGTACTTCTGAGTGTTTATATGGTGGTATTATATTTACATGTTGAAAGGCAAATGAGTTTGCAATATAAGCACAGTTGAAAACTTTTTCTCATTCTTTATGCTTTCTGTATTTCCATTAATACTTTATTTTGAAAATTATATCTATATTCTTAAGTTAGTATATTATGTTATTCTGAACTTATTTTTATTAAAATTTTATTTTTTATTATAAATTCTGGTGAAACTCACCTGTGAAGATATAGACCAGATGTCATTTTAAATAGTTTATTTGTATTAATTTCCAGTTTTTAATGTATTTTCCCTTTTAGGTTTTTATGAAACCTACAGGTCACGCTTGCAGACTACATTTTATAAAAAATATATTTTCTATACATTTTAATTTTTGTCACTTATTTTATATGATATTATCTGTACAGATGTTTTGTCTCTTTATATTATTTCTAATGATTCATAGTTTTCTCTATTTTTTGTCACAAGTATATTCATTTTGATGAACTTTTTATTATTTACTGCCTTTCTATCTTTTTGTGTTTTATTTTCTGTTACATTTAATTATTATTTTTATGTATATTGTTCTCCTAAATTTTTCTTCATTTATTGTATAGCCCATTTTCATATAGAAATAAATAGATATAATTTGTATTTCTAATAATAAAAGTTTTACTATTTTGAAAATTCTTTTGATACAGCTGTAATTAGGTTGGATTCCATAGATTTGTATTTAAACTGTTTTTTTAAACTCTGCATCTTTATATAGTTTGGAATCTCGGATTTGATTTCTATGTAGGTTTGGAAGATGATCTTTACAAACACCAATTATTCAGCCCGACCCAGCATCTAAAATGAAATTTAATATTTTCACTGGTTTGACTTCATAATTCGAAATTCTATCAAAAAAGCATTATAAACCACAAGTCATTATTTCCTGGTCAGCCGGCACTACTGAAGATTTCATCATTTTGTATCATTGTATAATGTCAATTACAAATATTTTCAATAGTATTACACATTAGTGGTCTAGGCATAAATAAACACTTATAGAATATACTTTGACTAGCATAGCCATACTATAAAAGATGCAAGATATTCAGACAGATAATTTATTTTTATAATCCAGTTTTATCTATTTTACTTGAATTTGTAAATCTATAAGTTTGTGTTGTCTAACTACATAGATTAATGCAAAATGCTAAGGTTGTAATTTTGATTCAATAAGTGAAGTTACACTACTCATATACTAACTCATGGCAATTACAAAAATTTTAGTCATGTTTTATAATCTTTCACTTGAAAATATCTATTAAGATATATTTCCAAAGAGTAATTACCTAAATACTAATATTAACACATGAAAGTAGCACCACTATATTGTTACATGAACAGCTAAGAAGTTCATGATTGATGGTTTTTAGACACTTAATTATTAGACATATTTGAAAGTTCAGCGTGCAAATATGTGCATGAAGTATAAAGAATTAGTGATGCCAGGTTTTAGAGTATGAGAGAAAGTAAGTCCCACGTTAGTTTATAGGTAGCAACTCTATAATTCAAAAATAAACTTGTCCCACAAGAAGTGGTCAAGCTCCCCTTAAATTGTTAGAAAAGAAAATGCATTGATCCTGGAGGGCTTTTCTAATCTCAACCTCTTAAAACTAGGATAAATCACTTTGGCTTGTTCTTGCCTTTACTCTCCTGTGTTCCCTCTTCCTGGAAATCCAATTCAAGTAAGAAATAAGGGCAAGCTTAACTCCACAGTGATCTCTTCATCTCTTATTAGACTCACTGACTTGGTCAGTAATTTGCAGATTCCTAGATTTCATTCCTAGATTTCATTTCATCCTACTACATTAAAATCTGGGTTTTTGTCTAAAAATCTGCACTTTAAACAAAGTCTTCAGTTAATTCTTAGACACATTAAATATCTGAGAAACTCTACTCTTAACCTCTTTAGAGAATTTTTCTTATACTGCTCAGCATCAGCCTGACTACTGCATATTTGATTATTTCTATACTATGAAAAAAAATCACACATTGTCATAAAAATTTGCTTTAAACAATATACTTTTGTAAAAATTAAGTCAAGTCTACTGAATTTTGATTTTGACTATTTGTCTTGAAGAGAATGTTGAAGCATGACAAAACCTGAATGGTCTACTACTTACCTGAAACTAACTTTTTTTGATTCTTCTCTTCTAGCCCTGAAGAAATAATCCACATTTTTTCTGCCTTGTAAATCTTTGCAATTAAACATTTTCTTAGAATGAAATTTCTTAAATACAGAAATAAGGACATTATTGCTTAAGATCCATTATTTCCTAGTTTGAGATTCACAGGAAAAAATGTGTATTACAAATACCTTAATGGGTAATGAAACACAAAAATATCAGCTACAGAAAAGAAATACATGTATAACATCTGTTAATTTTTGGACAACCAGACTTAAATGTTGGAATATATTTGATATTGTGGGATGAACTGAGAAAAGAGGTAAACTCAGAGAAGCCACTAAAGTCAAGTTAATTCCAAAAAATTTAGACATCAGTTCGGTGATCATCCCGTGAAACCATTTAAATATTTTTGTGTGGGTGTGATTATGCCCACTGGGCAACTTAGAATGATAGTTTAAATAACTTTATTATTTCTCTTGATCCAGCAATGTGTTATTCAGTAGATTATAAATAGGAAACCACATTGACCTTCCCTTTACTCAAAATAATGATAATTTTAATGTATTAAGATGATAGTTTTTAAGTAGAGGAGAGTGATGGGAAACCTGAAATATTTTGAAAGCAGTCCTGCTTGACCCGTCCTCTTAGTCTATGCTCATTAATTCGTTTGAAGTATAATGAACTCTCAGTAGCACAGAGCTCCTTGGTAATAAGTACAGAAGTGTATTACATCTTAAAATGGGAAGCATGAGGGGAAATGCTTGTAGAGGTTAGGAGGAGATACAGGAGCACCCCACGTGGGATTAGACTAATAACCACATCACTCTGTAGCTGTAATTTAAACTTCCTAAGCCTTAATTTCCTCATTTGTAATAATAATGATGGAGCCTAGCTCACAGACTTGCTGTAAGAATGGAAAGAGAAAACCCATGTAATACAGTGCCTGGCACATCCGATGCTCAGTAATTACTAGCTCTTATCACCATTATTGTGATACTTACACATTCCTAAATGTATATTACACATTTCTGTGGGACTTGAAATCCATTAGGATGAATAAAAGATAAAATAGTACACCTGTTCTTAAAGTGCATCATTTTAGCAATAGCTTTATATCCAATCAACTGTTTTGTCTCTGGGGAAACAAATTCTGTCTTAAGCATTTTATTGGCACAGAACCAACTATGGCCTGTACGCCAAGTAAACAATAATTAGAAAACAAAAGTCAGTGTGTGTTTATGTATTAGAAGTTATACAGAGTACTGAGAGGATTTCTTTTCTAGATCTAAACATACAGAGAGTTATATTTATTCATGAAACTTTCCAATAGTATTTACATCGTGATCAACAACGTGTCAAATATAATTTTGAGGAAGAGTGGTAGAAACACTGTGGAAATCATTTGAAATGAATGAGTAAATAGATTTAATTTGACTTAATTCTTTTTTTTCCCTGATGGTGTTATTTTATTTTACATCTGTAGGATTTTGTTGTCCCTTCTTCTAGCTCATTTATTAAGTTGCAGAACTTTTCTAGAGACACACTAAAATAAATGGATAATTGCCAGTGGAGAGCAAGCGACAGAGATATGTATTTTGTTTAGTTTTTTAATCACCAAAGACCTATTGTTGCTCCTCCTAAGTGGTGTGGGGCTGACCTTTAAGGCACAGAGGGGTCAGTTCTCTTCAAGTTGACTTAACTCACTGAATTTTGCTGTTGTAGAAAGTTGCAGTGCATTTTTTGTATGAACATTTTAAACTGGAGAGTAAACTGAGGTAGGTAAGGATATCATGATGAAAAGGTCAGAGGCAACCTGCAGACTTGAGAAGGACACCTTTAAATAATTAGAGCTGAAGTCACGTGACAGCGAAGACCACAAACTATTGACTCTCTGTGCCTTTCTCTCCAGTCTAATTTCTGGGCATTATATTCATAGCCTCTTTAATAATAAACTAGAATGAAATATTTTTATTTTCATGCATAATCCTGCTCCTTTGTAAAACAGCCTTCAAGGAGTATTTATGTTTATATATATATATAAATATATATATATATATATTTAATTGTTGTTCAGTATTTTTGCTCCCACCAAAGAAAACCTTGAAGAGCCCAACTTGTAATATTAAATTTATAATAACCTTCTAAAAATCTTATAATATTAAAAGAAAGACCGAGGTATCTGAAACCAGATTTAAAGGCACACTTCTAGAAGGAGTTAAATTGCTTCCTTTGTAAGTGCTTTCAACTTCACCTTTTAAAACACTGATGAAATATTGTAAAGATTTCACAACAGCAGTTACACGAAGGTCAAAAGATCAATTGGGAAGAAGAAGCAAGAGTGATTACAACGTGTACAAAGTAATTACTGATACGTAATAAAGAGAGGCAATTAATTTTCAGTGGGCAAATCAGTTATATATTCTGTTTCGTAGCTTGAAATTATTTAAATACAATGGCAATTCCATTTTTAAGGTATTATGCACATAACCAGCCCTATTATCCTCAAGATTTTGAGACTTGAGAGGAGTCGTACCTTTTATTGCCAAATGCCTGAACACTCATCTCCCACAAGAGTAAGTGTTCCCCATTAGAACACAGTACTTTATTTGGTACTAGTGACCCTTCATGTTATCTCTGCTCCTAATTTCTTCCCAGTGAATATGTTTTTTATTGGGAATTTCTGAAGCAGTTGAGACTTTAACATTTAATTAAAGCACATTTTAACTTGTCATTCTTAAAGGACTTGTAAGAGTCGAAGATGATTTACTGCAATGGCAATGTTGACCATCTAAGACTGGGCATCAGTGACCTCTGTCCCTACAGGATTCAGGAGTTCTTAACGGTCATTTCCCTCCTTGTTTATGGGATACCGCTCAGATGTTAGCGTTGCCAACCCAAGACCAGACATTTCAACTGCTCTTTCAAACCTCAGCCACTGAGAATAGAAGAAGATATTCCTGCAAAGAGTTTCCTGCTTCTAGTAAAAACAAATCATATGCAATCGGGCATAACATTTAACTTTTCATCAACACCATCTGTGCCAGTGATCAGCAAAGCCCAAGAACTCCCAGTGACCAGTCCATATGTGTAACAAAAGGAATGTGCAGATGTAGCCCCCAAGAACCTTCCTCCCAAATATCTAGTTTCCACACTTAGAACTAAAGAAAACTGAAAAAAAAAAGAAAGATTGTGTAACAGTTTGTTCTCACTATCAGTAGTTTAAGTTCAGAAATATTGGAAACCAGTTGCTGAGTATGTGCTTGTACATGTGTGTTGTGTGATGTTATTTCATTTTATTCATGGAAACCTGAAAGCAATTTTCACATTTATTATGTTGGGAACACCTTACACATCTATTCTGTAATTAGGCAAACACTATGTCATGAGACCAATATATAAAAAAGGCATTACCAAACATTTGTTGATACACTCAAAGAAAAATAAAGAGAAACATGATTGGTTACAGAGTCAGGGGTATGCTGTCTCAAAGATACCATTTGCATAGATTTTGACACACTTTTGTTAGCTATGCATTCAGATATTTGGGGAACCAGCGATTTTTTAAATTTTACTTCTACATTAAAGCACATAATTTTTTAAAATTTCACTTCTACATTGACCTGTTAGTTCATGTTTTTTTTAATGTGGGTACAAAAAGAAAAAAATTTTTTTCTATTATAGTCCATTTTTCTTTTCTTTTTTATTGTTATTCTATTATGGTTTTCCCAAATTTTTCTCCTCTGTCCTCCTCCATCCATCCCACCCCTGGGTCCCACAGTCAATCCCCACACTGTTGTCCCTGTCCATGGGTCATTTGTACATGTTCTTTGATTAGTCCCTTCCCTTTCTTTCCACCATTTTCAGTATTTGAAAATAACTTTTCCATTTTTCACTGCATTTCTTATCATAGCTAACCAAATATCATTATGTTCATATTAGTTTATGTTATACTGTTATCAAATTTTCTAGTGCCTTGTTTGGAGGATCATCCATGGTCATCTGTTTCCAATGTTGCTTAAAATACAGCACTGAAAACTGAGTCTAACACCCCAGATATTCTTTGACCATGAGTTCTCCTCTTGACCATAGGTAGTTCTCCTCTCTCTTTCTCTCTCATCACTGATATTCGTTCTGTTTCAGTTTTTGTTGGCTATTTCATTTACCATATCATATGTTGAACTCTTTTTAAGCCTCAGGTAAACTCTTATATATGTCAATTTCACATTTTTGTATTTTTGAACTCATGTATGGCATTTGAAATATAACAGAAATATAGATGAAATCAGGGAGAGTGTGGGATCCAAGCCAGGGAAATAGCCTTGCACTATGTCATTTGATTCAGAAGAGAATATTTGAAGCCAGGATTTGAAGCTCAGTCAGTCAGAGAGTTGGGGTCATTAATGAGATATGGTACTAGAAGAAAATAGCATGGGCTGAGGACGTTTCAGAATTTCAGAGGACTTGAATTTGGTTAACTTAAAATCCACAATGAGATATCACCTCACACCTATCAGGATGGCTATTGAAAAAAGAGAGAGGATAATTCTTGGCAAAGATGTGGAAAAATTGTAACCCTTGTGCACTGTTGGCAGAAATGAAAAATGATGCAGCTACTGTGGAAAATGATATGGGGGTTCTTCAAAGTTAGACATGGGATTGGCATGCCATCCAGGAATCCCATTTCTGGGAGTTTATGCAAAATTTAAAATCAGGATCGGAAAGATAGAGGCACTTCCACATTCATTGTTGCACTATTCACAAGATGTGGAAACAATTTATATATCCACCAACAGGTGAATGGATAAGGAAAATGTGGCAATATGTACAATGGAATGTTATTCTGCCTTAACAAAGAAGGAATTGTTTGATTCCTTCACGTGAATTGTCAGATTCATACACGTCACCATGAGTCAACATGGATGAATCCGGAGGACATTGTGCTAAGAGAAATAAGGCAGTCACAGAAAGAAATACAGCATGATTCCACTTGCACGAGGTATCCAAAATGGTCAAGTTCATGGAATCAGTGAAATGGAATGGCGGTTACGAGGATCTGGGGGCAGAGGGAAGTGGAGTGTTCAATGAGCACAGAGCTTCAGTTAAGCATTAGAACTGTGTTCTGGAGATGTACTGTACAACTTTGTACCTATAGTCAGCAATATTTTGTCATAGACTTAGTTAAGAAAATAGATAACGTGAAGTGTTCTTAAGGCTGTAAAATGGAATTAAAAAAAACCTTAGTTTAAATGAAATTAATATTTCATTCTAGGCCTTGTGTCTGATAAGTTGTGTTTGCCAATGATGTTTTATAAATAGAAACAATGGGGTAAGTGATTATAATATTTAGGGATCATTTTAACCTAAGAACTTTTTTATACTTAAAATACAATAGCCTATTGTGTATATTCATGTAGTCCTTATCTTTTACATAGCATTTCTCTTACAAGCCACATTCTATTGACGAGTTAAAAATAATTTCACATAGTATCCTCTTTGATTTTAAATTAGCAGACAGTCTCAATTTCTGAAATAGTGGTTTTCAACGGGGAAGTCTTGTTCCCCATAAGATGTTAGGCAATGTCAGGACATATTGTCGCAACCATGTTTGGGCATGAGGGTGTTACTAGTATCTACTGGGGAGAGACCAGGGTGCTGTTCACCATCCTACATGCACAGCACTGCTGCCCTCAACAAAGATTATCCAAGGCGAAATGTCAATAGCCCCGAGGTTGAGACATTCTAGTCTAGGAGTTAGAGGTTGTATTGTCTAAACAGTTATTTTTAGCAGTATGTTTGTTCAGATATGGAAATGCCCAACTTTATGGATTCTGTACAGTTATAATTAATTATTGGAAATATGCCATTCACATGTCTGAACTAATTTAATTAGAAGGTGAGGGTTGTTTTTGTACATGTTGGGCATAATTTCTAAATGAATAACTATTACAGATCACTAACAACAGAATATGTATTCCATTATTACTAAATGTAATATGATTTCTTATGCATAATACTCAGTTCAAAGTAATAATATTTTGATAGATCTTAACTTAGCCCATCACTGAAAAATAATAAAATTACCACACTGTCAGTGATAGTAATCACCGATCATCAATCATATTAATTACCATTTTAGTGTTCAATGATATGTAAATGTATTAACTATAAGTACATAATCATATCTGTGATTACATGTCTGTGTATTTTCTTAGTCTTAAATCCACTCTATTTTGGATCATTTTTTAATGATTTTTATCTGAAGGAAAAAATGTCAGTTGGTATATGTTGACTTACTTTTTCCCTTCTAATTTTCTGTTCAAATATTTAAGGTTTATCTTTTTAGTTCTTTTTTATTATTGACAGTGTTCATTCTGCTGTAGTTTATATCCCTGTGACTAGTCTGTAACTACCAGTTTGTACTTCTTCACTCCTTCACACTGCACCCAGCACCCTGACCCCTCTTTGCTCTGGCAGTCACCAGTCTGGTCTCTGTGTCTCTTGAGTCTGTTTCAATTTTGTTTATTTATTTTGTTTAGAGTTCACATGTAAGTGAAATCATATGGTATTTCTCTTTCTCTGACTGACTTAATTCACTTAGCATAATACCCTCTAGCATAATATCTATACTATCACAAATGGTAGGATTTCCTTCTTTTTCTGGCTGAATAATAGCCCATCGTGTGTATGTGCCACAGCATTTTTATTCACTCATCTATTGATGGGCACTTGGGGTGCTTTCATGTCTTCGCTGTGGTTTATGACCCTGAGATGGACATGGGTGCATACATTCTTTCATAGTGTTTTGGGTTTTTTCAGATAAATACCCAGAAGTATGATCACTCAATCATAAGGCAGTAAAATTTATTGTTAAGCGGGCAATTTTAGACATTAAAAGACTATCAGAAATGAGTTTTAAGACATATGGGAATATTGATAATATTAAATGCATATTAAAATCATCTATCATGACAAGGGATAAATTTATCACACCATATAAAGCAGAGGTAGGAAGTGACAAAATTGCAGCCTGGCTGGTGTGGCTCAGTGGATTGAGTGTCGGCCTGCAAACCAGAGGGTCTCCAGTTTGATTCCATGTAAGGGCACATGCCTGGGTTGCAGGCCAGGGCCCCAGTATTGGTTGTGTGAGAGGCAACCAGGCACTGATGTTCTCTCTTGCTCTTTCTTCCTCTCTTCCTCTTTCTAAAAATAAATCTTTTTTTTAAAAGTGACAAAACTGGGATACTAAGATACATCTCTTTTTCAATACTTATAACTTAATGGGGCAGATGAGTAGTATGTATATGCATGTATATACATGTGCATATGTATGTGTGTGTACATACATACATATATGCACACACACACTGATATAGTCTTATTGGAAAAGAGAAGAAGGGTCTTCCCTCTTTGTTGGAATATTTTATTTATATATTTAGTTAGTTAGTTACTCCTCACCCAAGGACATGCTAATTGATTGTACAGAGAGGGGAAGGGAGGGAGAAATAGAGGCAGAGAAACATCAATGTGAAAGAGAAACATCAATCAGTTGCGTGTCCTACGTGCCCCAGACCTGCAACCTATTCATGCAATTGGGCAGTAGGCATGCAGCTAGAAATGCTGAGGGAATCCAGGTTAAAATGAGCATCAAATTATGTTTGTGTGTAGGGGAGCCTCTCAATTGGCAACTTTCTCTTCTCTCTAAGGCAGTGATTTTCAACCTTTTTCATCTCAGGGCACACATAAACTAATTACTAAAGATACGTGACACAGCAAAAAAATTTGCTGATCTGATAAAAATAGATATATTGTTTGATTTACTGAAAAAAATAATGATAGTAATTACCTACCCTTTGTACTGCTAAGTGACATTAAAAAATCAAGTGCCTATACTTGTATATAAGGATTTCTGGTACCAAGAATTAACCAGTCAGAGGCTATCTTATTATGAGACATCACCAACAAGTTGCAACTCTATTTTATGATCTATATATTTATGGTTGAACACTGGGCAGTCACACTGCACGGCTATTGTTATGTTGGCTGTTGTCATTTTTTTTTAATATGACAATCTAAGGGAAAAGAGGTCAGTGTCCCTGACTAAATAGTCAGGTATTGCATGTTTTAGAAATTCCTGCAGCACACCAGTTGAAAATTGCTAGTCTAAGGTCTAAAGATGCTGAGTGGAAAGGAGGTAAAGATAGTATAAGGTTTGAAAAAATGAGAAGGTTTGAAGTAGCTACTCCAAACACAGAAACCAGCTGTGGACATGAGCTGGAGTCTGAGGAGTCAGCTGAATGGTACCAATCTGCATAAATCGCAGCTACTCTGATATTTCCATTCTAAAAGAGAGTTAAAGGCCATATGAAATATTAAACAGGGCCTTTCAAAATGTTCTTGAAAATACAGACCTTGAGTCATTTTGAGTTATTGCTGAGGCTTGGCTTGATTACTAGTTGGCTGCTGTTAACAACCACAGTTATATGTACTGAGCACATGTTTTCAATTGTAGGTGTGCTTTTTTCCCATTTTGAAGAAAAAAAATGAGACCATTTAGATTTAGATGTATTTCATACAAACACCCTTGATAAGCATTCATGATTCCTTTCTTATCTGAATTGAAGGAGATGGATTTTTCTACATTAAAAATAATCCCTCAATAGATAATCTGAATGGAAACATTTGATTCATCCAATCAGTATTGAGTTAGATAATACAGCTTATGCTTAAATAACAAAATCTAGGTTTTGACCCTTTTATTTATTTTCAAATATGTTGGGGGGCTTTAACGCAGCCCCCTGGTCCGCCATGGATGAAGAATAAGACTACCAAGACATGATCTGCTTGGGGAGGAGAGGTGGCCGCTTCTCTCCAAGGAGAAGGGCTCAGAGCCTTCCCTCTATGGGCTTTTATTAGGTTCATTCGCACAGGAAAATAGATAAAGCTCATCAATCATTGTTAGCCAGTAAGGGTTAAACAATACATGATTTACAGAGAACTTTGAGGGCTTATTCTGAGTTACATCCAAGTAGTTAGAGGGCTATAAACTTTAGGCACCAGACTCATCTCAGGTCTGGACCCTTATCCTTTAAACTGAGGGTACAAATTAAGTAGGTTTCACAGGAATGTATGTATTTTTCTTAGGCCTGATACCCCAGGGAATCTGCCCCTCCCAGCACAGGACTGCACTGCCCTCTGTCATTGTTTCAGGCTTAAGTCAGGCAAGGGAAGTAAAGCAGCCAAGAGATTAGGAGACTTCTTGCAGACAGAATGAGGACTCAGGCTATTTCAAAGACGAAGGGCGAGGGTCCATCACCCCCTTTTTCCACAGCCCCCCGAGTCCTTCCCTGCAAGCTTATCCCTGGTGACCAGAGCCTGTCTTAGGTTGATCCTCCCTTGAGGATTCTTACCCGTCATTGGCTAACTGGCCAAGCTCAGGGCCAAGCAGGGTGAAGTGAGCAGAGGTGGCACTTCTGCCAGGGAGACAAGCTTTGTCTCCTTAGTGGCTTATGGTCCCAACTCTGACTCAGCCTTAACCATGGGGGGTAACAGCCTCTGAAACCAGGCAGGGCAGTTCCCAACAGAAATATATGTTAACTGTGGCAACATAATAGGAATTAAATAGTTATTGGGATTGACTGGATGTTTAAAATAGAAAATTTGTTTGACATGTAGTTAGGACTTAAAGGTCTATTTACAGCCTCCTGCTTGGGTCTGGATTACTCCTACTATTTAATTCTGTTAATTTGCTGTTAATACTCTTGATGTACTTTTAAAAATACTTTTATTTACAGTATTTTGATAATCAATTATTATAATATCAGAAACATTACCAGTGTAGGAATAGTTATCATCACATTGTACATCCTATATTGGAAAGCAGGCATAATAGACAGGGTAGGGTAAAAACAATGTTACATAGATAGATTGCCTAGGTACCTTTAATCTGTAGTCTAGCTCTCCTCACTTAAATAATAAAGAGAATGAAGTGTCTCATATGTTGACTCGGTTATCGGAAGTGATCAAATGTGAAGTTAAAAACCTTTAATTTGAGGCTGTGTCATTTTAAGTGAGGAAAATGTATTGAAAGAGGTCATTGAGGATTTTAATTTTTTCAGTTATTATTATATAAATAAGTGTAAACAAAGATGCAGGGCAGTAGTTGGGTATATATAAAGTTACCTCCATCTGAAAAAGACTAACTACTAACAACACCTCAAAATACTTTCTTTTGGTTATTTTTTTCCCTAAATATACAGAAATCATCATCCTCATCCAAAACGTCATAGTTATAAAACCTGTTTTTAAAGATTTTATTTATTTATTTTTAGAGGGGAAGGGAGAGAGAAGAGAGGGAGAAAAATATCAATGTGAGGTTGCCTCTCACATGACCCCTACTGGGGACTTGGCCTGCAAACCAGGCATGAGCCCTGACTGGCAATTGAACCAGAGACCATTTGGTTCACAGGCCGGCATTCAATCCACTGAGCCACACCGGCCAGGGATAGAATATCTATTTTGATTACAGTAATCAAATTACAAAAAAATAACATTTGAATGTTAAGCCACAGCTTATACTATTTCATTTTCCTGCTGTGTTATGTACGCAACCAACACTCAGTGCCCTGTATCTTAGGCAGTCAGGGAAACAGCATACCTGCCCTTCTGGGACTTGATAACTAGAGAGGAAGCCAGAGAGAGACAACTGCATAATTAGAGCATTTTAATAAGTAGGAGAATAATGGGAAAATTTGGAGATAGGAACCAGAGGTGAATTCTTTGTGAAAATGAAGGCAGATAAGGATGATTCAGCAGAATCCAAGGAACACCAAAACTTTCCAACAAACCACCAGAAGCTAGGAAAGATGTATGGAGGAGCTTCTCCCTCATAGTCCTCAGAAGAAACCCCCTGTACTGACGTCTTTTTTTGTTTGTTTGTTTTTAATTAAATTTATCAGAGTGACATTGGTTATAAAATTATGTAGGTTTTCAGTGTACTATTCTGTTTTATATCATATGTATATTTCATTGTATTCCCACCACCCAAAGTCAAATCTCTTCCATCACCAAATGTTTGATCCCCTTTACCCCTTTTACTATGCTCCTGCCTCCTTTCCCTCTGGTAGCACCATACTGTTGTCGGTGTCTGTGAGTTCTTGTGTATTTGTCTTGTTCTTGTGTCTCCTGAGATCTTGATGTTGGACTTCCAGCCTGTAGAACTGTGTGACATTTCTGTTGTTTAAGCCACCAAATTTCTGGTGTTGTGTGGTGGCAACCCCAATAAACTGTTATGTCAACCAGTGAGTGTTTTAGAAAATGAACATGTAGTGTTCATTTTTTATTTTATTGATAAAGAGGTCAATTCTAGCTAGCCTCGAAAAGGAAGCTCTCATATCTGATTGACCATATCATGTAATGTAATTATTTTTGGAAGCAAAATCTTCGTAAGTTTATTAGCACTTGAGACACTTGTTCTGTGTCAGAGAAACATGATGATATATGATATACATATGAAGAAAATACATTGTTTTGGGCTCTCAAAATATGAGGCACTTGCATATTCAGGATCTTTGCAGTGAGTGTTTGTTGTATAATTCATTCTAATGACATCGACGCTGTGAAAAAGCTCTAGAAGAGAACGTGAACATTAACAGAAAACAAGAAAGCTAGTAGTTTTCCTTAACCCAAATCCGTCCTGTTTAACTATGTTCTTTGACCAGTTCTTCAGGACAGGTCAATAGATTTAAAATCTCTGTGAATCCGTGCTGAATCTTACACTTGTCCCTCAAGTCGGAAAACGACTTCTCTTTAGAGTCTTAGCTCAATGGAAATGGGGCCATGTATAAATGGGAAGTTTAGTAAAGCATCTATAAATGTAAGTGTTAGAGGGGAGAATAATTTTCCAGTAATATATACCCACCTTAGTATGTGTGAGACACACACACAAAGGAAAGATAAAAAAAACACACACAGACAACAAATCCAAAAATCAAACATCATGCAGTAAAGTGTGTTTAGTTAACTAACTAATACTTTTTATAGCACTTATTAGTGGTATTGTTCATTATGATTAATAGATACTTTTTTCAATATGTTTATTAAGAGATTATTCATTATGAGGCACATTGTTAAATTCTAGGCATACAATAATAAGAATAAAGGAAAAGCTTCCTTCATCAGTGGAGCTTTTGTCTGGAGCGGGAGTGCAGTATTTGTACAAATAATTATTTTTTGATGACAGCCTGGAAGAAAGCAAAGTTAGAGGATATAATGAGAGATGATAACAGGGGCAATTTGGGGGGGTCAGACATGCGGCAAGTGACTTGTTATTTATCTGATGCCTGAGAGATGCTAGGAGATTCCTGGCAGAGTGGGGGAGTCACGTATCTCAGATGAAGAGACAGGACATACGAAAGCCCGCAGTTGTGAGTTTTCCTACATGCTGGAAATAAAATAAGATCATTGTGCTTGCAGCCTAGTGAATGTGGAGGGAGGCTTTGGGGCTGGAGATGTGGACAGGAAGACCATGAAGGATGCTAAGAATTGTGACCTTAATCCACACACATAACCTTAATCAGCCTTCTGTTTTCAGTCTAAAAGCTTTGAGTGTAATAAAAGGACACCCAGTGAAGCTGTGTTGAGGAACAATGTTAATCTCTATTCTGAGTATTCTTAAAAAGACTGGCCTAGTACTTTTATGGAATGTGTTGTGCAGAATGCTTCTTAGATATCTTTTCTCCAAAGTTTCTCAGTCACAGCACTCATTAAATTCATACTTACTTTTTGTTATTGATGTATTGATGCATTCCTCCCATTGTGGTTTCTTGTTATTTATTTACTTTTTTCGCCAAACACATTCTGCCTTCTCCCTGCAAGGGTTCATTGGCTGTTTGAGTCATTCTAGGAATTGGAGATTCAGAATTCTCTGAGAAGTGCAGTTCTTCTGTCATTTTAATTGCTAGCTTACTAAAAAATCATAGGGACAGATTTCAGTAATAAAATGCTACATCGTGTTCCACAAAACTGAGAAACATTAGTCTCAGGTCTCCAGACTTGGTTTTCAGCTTATTGCAACTTTGTATAGCTGTAGGCTGTTACTGAATTTTTCTATTTGTTATCCTACGCATCACATCAGATAAGGACTTGGTCAGTGGAGCTTGATTACTCTACCATCAGTTCTTCCCTAGAATCAAACATCTTCCAAATAATAGAAAATTAAAGAAATTGCAACCCAACAGTATTTCTGGTTATTGAGTTCTTTTTAATACAGGTATTAATTTCAAAACCCCAAGTTACATGGGCCATGGTTTTTTTCAATTTGGCCATCTGATCATCGTCCTTAAATAACTCAAAGTTTAAAGCTTCCATTTGTATCTGCACTGGGGACCACAACCCTCCCGAAACAAAACAAAACAAAACAAAACAAAAACAACACATCCTTTAAACGAGTTTCACCGTCCAAATATTGTAGACTGTAAGCATGGCAGCACTGGGTGAATACTTTTTACGTTCCTTTGGGAATAGGTGACACATTTTGATAGCGTTTCTACTAATGGAAATATCCCTTGTTATTAAAAAGGATGGCTTGAAAGGTTATTCTTGTAATCAATATACAGTGGGGATTCCAAAGTCCCAAATCGTCGAAGATGGCCATTACTAGGCAGTTCAATATTCACAGTTTAAAATCATTTGAGTTCTAATTATTGCTCAAGGTCATGCAAGTGCTTGGTCTTTTTAATAGAAACGTAAACGACTCATATATTTATTCTTTGCCATTAAAATATGGTTTATATGTAAGAGTTATATATCAATAAATTTGAGCAAATTAGACAAAGGAGTGTTCTATTTCATTTCAAAGATCATTTTAATTCACTAACTCTTAACTAGATTAATGCTCCTAATAAAAATTAAGGGCTCCCCAGTGCATGGCATGTGTACCAAATGACCTCATTAAGCAGGTGTATGGAGAACAGATGCCTCTATGACCTGTCTCCAGATTTACCGAGGAGGGAGTGTCCTTGTTTTAGTGTCCTATGATTAGTGAATGAATTTCAAATTGGGGACACAAGAGCGATAACTCCTCACGGGATGTTCTCTATACAGTTTGGTACAATTCAAAACGTTAAACAAGATTCATCTTTTACTGATGAAATTATGATCTTCTTTACAAGTCAATATGGTTTGATTTTATAGTCAGATTTTCGTTTATGGATGTATTTTTTCATTAGGTTGCCCTTCACAGGCAATGGAGATCAGTCTTTAAGTTCATTTTTGTAAATATTAGCACATTTTAAAGTGACACCTGGTTTGAATTATTCCATGTATATTATTCATGACTATGAAAATACTGTTTTCCAGAACATATATCTGCCGTTAAGGTGTCGAATTCAGACTATTATTTGTTTATTGTTATTGTATTGTTGCTTTTGCTATTATTATTGGTGGTCTAGGCTTCTGTCAGCTAAGGGATAATGCAGCTGTTAAAACAATGCTTGACCTCGTATCCTGGGACTGATGCTACCTCTGTCTACAGGGAAATTCAGTATCACTATAAAGTAACATGGTCAGATTAGTTTTTCCAATGGCGTATTTTAGGTTGTTGGCTTTTATGTTGTTCCAAGTCTTTTACTTACAAATCCAAAGGAAATTTAGCAAGACTTTAGAATCAGTTATCTATTGGAAGTCATGCATGTTCACATAGAAAGCTATCATGAATGTATGGCATAGAAGCTAAATTTAATAGGTATTTAATGCATGCAAAGCACTATTAGATGATCTCAACATTTTAATGGAAATTCTAAATTGTTCTGTTATTGACTGAAAAGTACTCATTTGATCTTAGCACTTTGAGAGAACCACAACATAACCATGCCATAAGTTACAGATCCCCAGTCTACTGAGAATGTTGATTTAATGTTACCTAATGTTACCTTGCACCCTGACTGGTGTAGCTCAGTTGGTTAGGCTTCATCCCACAAAGTGAAAGGTCGTGGGTTCAACTCCAGTCAGGGCACGTGCCTGGGTTGTGGGTTTGGTTCCCAGCTGGGGCACATGTGAGAGGCAAGCCTTGGATGTTTCCCTCTCAGTCTTTCTCCCTGCTTCCTTTTATCTCATAAATAAATACAATCTTTAGAAATAAGTAAGTAAATAAATACACAAATGTTGCTTTGCTATGGACATCTTTAGAAAGATATGCATTCAGGTAAGTAGGTTTATACACACTTGATGTATAAATGATTAAGAAAGAAGCTGTCTGCATAAACAACATTTTAGTAAAATCTTTGAGATTGTATTTATCAGCTCTAAAATTCTGTAAATATGAAAATTCACTAGGCAGTGTATATTTTACTAGGCAGTGTATATAAAAGTAAAACATCATATATAATTATCTATCTTTAAAACTGGCATGAGAAGGAGAATAATACCTCAAATTAAAAGGAATTTCTGGATGGCGGTGTAGGTAGACGCACTGCGCCTCCTCGCACAACCAGAACTGACAGAAAATCGAACGGCAAGGAAGTCCGACACCAAGTAGATAAAAAAGAAACATTCATCCAGACCGGTAGGAGGGGTGGAGACGGGCAGCGGGGTGGAGAGGACTCACGAGGCCGTGGCGGGACCAAGACTGGTGGAGTGTGGGACGAACAGGGCAGGCAGTCCGAGCACTAGCAGACCCAGCGGCCCCACGTTTGCACAGATAAATCCAGAGGGCTGGACTCAGAGTGGCGGAGAGCGGGGCAGGCAGAGCGGCTGGGTAGCACCCTTGCGACCCCACACTCGCGCACAGATAAACCAGGACGAACGGTGGGGAGCGAAGCAGACTGCGTAACCCAGGGCTCCAGCTCGGGGAAATAAAGCCTCAAACCTCTGATTGAAAACGCCCGTGGGGGTTGGGGCAGCAGCAGGAGAGACTCCCAGCCTCACAGGAGAGGTCCTTGGAGAGACCCACAGGGGCCTAGGGCGTGCACAAGCCCACCCACTTGGGAACCAGCACCAGAGGGGCCCAATTTGATTGTGGGGAGCGCAGTGAAAGATTGAAATCCGGTGGAGAGGTGAGTGGGCGCCATTGCTCCCTCTTGGCCCCTCCCCCACATACAGTATCACAGCACAGCCACCAGTGTTACCCCGCCCCTGTGAACACCTAAGGCTCCGCCCCTTTAAGTAACAGATGCGCCAAGCCAAAAAAAAAAAAAAAAAAAAGGCCCAAATGACAGAACGCTTCAAAGCTCCAGAAAAAATACAACTAAGTGAGGAAGAGATAGCCAACCTATTGGATGCACAGTTCAAAACACTGGTTATTAACATGCTTACAGAATTGGTTGAATTTGGTTGAGAACTAGATGAAAAAATGAAGACTATGCTAAGAGAAACAAAGGAAAATGTACAGGGAACCAATAGTGATGCGAAGGAAACTGGGACTCAAATCAATGGTGTGGACCAGAAGGAAGAAAGAAACATCCAACCAGAAAAGAATGAAGAAACAAGAATTCGGAAAAATGAGGAGAGGCTTAGGAACCTCCAGGACATCTTGAAACGTTCCAACATCCGAATTATAGGGGTGCCAGAAGGAGAAGAGGAAGAACAAAAAATTGAAAACTTATTTGAACAAATAATGAAGGAGAATTTCCCCAGTCTGGCAAAGGAAATAGACTTCCATGAAGTCTAGGAAGCTCAGAGAGTCCCAAAGAAGCTGGACCCAAGGAGGAACACACCAAGGCACATCATCATTACATTCCCCAAGATGAAACAGAAGGAGAGAATCTTAGAAGCAGCAAGAGAAAAGGACACAGTTACCTACAAAGGAGTTCTCATAAGACTGTCAGCTGATTTCTCCAAACAGACCTTATAGGCAAGAAGGAACTGGCAAGAAGTATTTCAAGTCATGAAAGGCAAGGGCCTACATCCAAGATTACTGTATCCAGCAAAGCTATCATTGAGAATGAAAGGGCAGATAAAGTGCTTCTCAGATAAGGTCAAGTTAAAGGAGTTCATCATCACCAAACCCTTATTATATGAAATGTTAAAGGGACTTAAATAAGAAAAAGAAGATAAAAAATATGAACAGTAAAAATGACAGCAAACTCACAGTTATTAACAACCACACCTAAAACCAAAACAAAAGAAAACTAAGCAAACAACTAGAACAGAAACAGAACCACAGAAATGGAGATCACATGGAGGGTTATCAATAGGGGATTGGGAGGAGGAGAGAGGGGGGAAAGGTACAGAGAACAAATAGCATAAATGATAGGTGGAAAATAGACAGGGTGTGGTTAAGAGTAGTGTAGGAAATGTAGAAGCCAAAGAACTTATAAGTATGACCCATGGACATGAACTATAGGGGGGGAATGTGGGAGGAAGGGAGTGGGCAGGATGGAGTTGAGTGAAGGGGCAGAAATGGGACAACTGTAATAGCATAACCAATAAATATATCCAAAAAAAGAGAAAGGGATTACTTAGAATACACAGCAATATGGTAGAATAAAAGCCCATAGGTTTATACCTAACCCATTTTCCCCACCACTATTTTTTTGCCTTTCCTATGTTTTTGAAAGTTAGTGATACATTTCTGTTCTCCATATCATATTTGAGCTCTATCATCAATTGCATTTGATTCTGTGGGTCATTAAACTTGGCCCTTTCAATTCGACACAGCATTTTCACACCAATAGTCCCGCATGTGGAACTGCTGTGTCTCTATGAGGTCCATGATGCCCGGTGAATATTTTCCAGGTTTCTACTGCAGGAGAGAAACTGGTCAGTAGTGAAACAGGCACAATTAGCACTTTCTAGAATTTTCCATGCCTACCCTTGTAACATTTTTAAGTGTTTTGGTTATCATTGAAAACTTTTGCTTGGTAATCTTTTAAAAACATTTAATTAAAACAAAGTTTCCCCCCTTAAAGTAAATAGATAAAGTTAAAAATTTAAAACAAAACAAAAAACAAACAAAAAGGAATTACTGAAAAATATTTTTCATAAAAGATTAACTCTTTATAAACATATATCAAGAAGGGAATTATGTATCTTATTTGCATACAAAATATGAGAACCATGTAAATGAATATTATCAGTATAAATGTTATGTTTATGACATATGAAAAATGGAATATTTACTTTAAGATATGGACAGTTGTTTAACGTAGGAATGATGGGAATTATCTCAAAATCAACATTTTTTCAATAATATTTCACTTAAATCTTCTGAAAATGTATGAGAATCTTTGGGAAAATTCAAACCTTGATATTACTTATAAATTAAAATTCAAACATTCTAGATACTCTTTTGTATCATAATACTTTTTATAGGCCATTGTTCAAACACTGGTAAATTTTATTTTGCATAAATTGAACATAATTTTCCTATATTGATCAGTGATGTAAAATTATCCTTAAATTACTTGGAAGAAAGGAAAAAGTTGGCATCCATAGTCAAAGACAATCATGATATATAATAAATAAGGGGCAGCAAGACATCTATAAATCTATTTTGACAAACACAAAGTTAGTCTGTGTATTTGTATATATTTTGTTTGTACATGTTTGTGGTGTCTTTGGATCTGTCTGTGGTTGTCGATGGGTAGAGAAATCTGGGGCTCACAGGTAAGCCTGGCCTCCGTGCAGGGCACAGAGGTTTGGGTGGGTACGTATGACAGTTCCATGAACCTTCCTGAAGCTGCTTAAGCAGGCGACCAATTTGTTCTAAAGTCAAAATACCTGGTCAACATAATTGCTCACGTCTTAAATACATATTGAATATAATTCACTACAGAAATATAAAATGAGAGAAACAATTTTAAAAACATGAAACTTTCTCTAAAGAGAAACTCAGTCTTATGTTTAAAAAAAAGGACATCTTTGTGATGATGCGATTTAAGAATATGACCATGAAGATCAGCATTTTTAAAAGAAGTTTGATAAAAGTATAATTTGTGTTACAAGGCAAATTAACTGAAAACATTCTTCTGTCGTGCTTTTATGGGAATTTTTTTAAAGCTGACTATGCATTTAATGCAGCACATAATGAAACTTGGACCCTTATAATTTACTACAATAATAAACTTAAAAAGGATATTCTTAGTTTGTGTTCTGATCTCTTTAAATGCATTGCTAAGTAATTATGTCAGGCTTATACTGACAAGAATTGTCAGACAATTAGAGCCATTTAATTTTTTTTTTACTATTTTCTTCTATGCACATTTTGCTTTGTCTAGTTTTCTTTGTTAAAAATTTTTATAGCTCTGTCAGTTAAGTTTGAGGCATAACATTTCCTCTACCTTCCTTTGTTTCTTCCCTATCATTCATTGTAAACTGGGTCACTCTACTTTAATTTCATTTTGTTGCTTTCTGAAGTTTATTGATTCCAAAATAAAGAAGTTTGCTGCCATTCAGTGTTATATATTATGCCCAAAATACAGTTTGTAGAATCCTTAAAGCTTAGTACCAGAATATGTATATGAAAAACTATTTTTTTCTTGCCTAGAGAAAAACAACATAATTCTGCTCAAATAGGCCCCTTTTTCTGGAGCAAAACGGGCAATTCCTTTCTTATCTTCTGCCTTTCATGTGGCCAAGGAGAGTCAGCAAATCCTTTGAAGAGTACGTTGACTTTGAGTGTGAGGTGACTGCAACCTTGGCCCAGTTGTTGAGGCTGATTTATTTAGCAGAGATTGTTTGTTGTAGGAAAGGAGACAGTGTGCTGAATAGAGCGGTGGGAAACATGAGACTTTAAATCATTTCCTCCGTATATCAGATCTGTGATCTTCAGTAAGTTATTCAACTTCTCTTAGTCTCGCATTATGACAAACTATTTTAGATGAAGTGCTAGTCATTGATTAGCCATTCCATAAAATTTGCCATGCAGGTTGTGATTATTTGAGGTAGATTATTTAAGGTAGATTATTTAAGGTAGACATAGCATCAGACTAGATTTAGTGTTTCACTTTACCCTGATATCTCCACATGAGATGATTTAAACCTAAAAAAGAACACATTCTACTTTCTGCTGTAGATTTTTGTTTTGGATTTCTTTTTCTTCATAGAATAGGTCCTCAAATGCCTTTGAAGGGTAATTGAAGGACCATTACATAGGAATCATCTACCTATATAAAAATGAAAACGACAAGCCCTTGTTTCTCATCCTGTTTCTCATTTGCAGCTTAATGAGGTTCGTTGCATTAATCTGAGGCTGAAACGGTTTGCGCATGATAATGCCCATGTGTAATCAATTGTATGTAGCTTCACAAATAGTCCGGTACCTTTGCCTTCATATTTATACTGCAAATTTTATAAGTGAGAACTGAACAGACATACATAATCAAAATTCTGGTTTTCCTGCAAAAGGAGGTAACATACTAGTTTTAACATACAGAAGAAACAGTAACTCAACATTTTAAGACGGATTTGAGGTGAATGATCACTAACTACGCCGAAAAAGAATTACAGGTGCTAGTTAACTAATTTTTAATGAATAGACTATAGAAAAGTATTTTATGGCATACAGTTGTATTTATTTTACTGGCACATCATTTTACTCATTTATGTGATTTATGGAGAAAATTGTCATGTGATTTTCACAAGCCAGATTGTACTTAACACTTTAAAATAAGGTATTGATTAGGTATGACAGTGCATTTTGAAGGTTACTTCATTTAGAGACTTCTGAAATCAAATTTTAGCTCCAAGTTAACAGGAGAAGTATCAGAATTACCTTAGAGTAATTGTAAAATTGAGGTTAGTAAGCTTCTAATTCCTATTACACAATAAACAGGGTTCAATTTTAAGTAAAACGTGATTTCACTTGTAATGGGAGTGTATTGATTTTATTCTGTGTTAACATTTTTATTGAAATAATTGCATATTTACATGTTGTATGTCAACATTTTTTCAGATAACTAAACCAGCATATGCAGAAGTAGATAGGTAGGTAATTTAGAAAGAAATTTATTATAAGATATTGGATCTCACAGTTAAGAAGCATGACAAGTCTTGTGATGGGGACTCAAGCTGGAGACTCAGAAAATCCAGTGGTGGTGTTTGAAGGCCTGAGCTTTCAAGTATGGTATGGATTCCAGTTCAAGTTGAAGGCCTAAGAACAAGGAGTACTGGGGGTAGGAGAAGACCAATGCCCAGCTAAATCAGGCAGCGAATGAGTTCAACCTGTAGCTTTAAACTCTGGGCTTGTAGTAAAAGTAGTACCTTTACATGTTTTATAATCACCACTCATGTAAGTAAAGTATTTTTATTTTGAGTTACTATAGTTGGTCCCTGTGCCTGTGTCATTTTACAGGCATTAGAGAAACATGCACCCCTCCTCCTATCTCCACTTTCACACCTCAGTTATTATCTTCAATCAGTGCTTCTAGTTCTTCATTATCATACATTCTGCAAATTTAAAAATTGATCTCTTTATTAAAATATGCTTTAAGTTAAATCCTGTAAAATATTTTATTACTATTACTATTACTATTACTATTGTGGTTGTTACCAATATGCTTGGTCTAACTACAGGTCTTTTATTTAGAAGGAAGGGAGAGTCTCTTAATTTCATGCAAAGAGGGATTTGAAAGGATTTATGTGCTCAGGAGCCTGAGTAGAAGTAAAGAGCATCCAGGACTGGGTTCTCACTTCTCTCCATCCACTCTGTGGTGGAATTTCTCCCTTTGCACATCTTCTCTGGCTATCTCTCCACTGGCTGATTCCACAGCTTACGATGGCCCCTTGAATGTAAGTTCTGGCCCAGTCTCTTGTTTATTTCACTTCCCTTCTCCCATTCCCGGCTGGGCGGGAAAGTCATGGCTGGTCGCTCACCACTGGATGACTCTTTTCTATGAAGTTTGCTCACCACCAGCTGAGGTGCCATGGCTGGAGAGATGGGGTTCTGTGATGTGTCTCTCAGGGTGTAGGACAGCATATGTTTCTGAAGATTGCAGGCACCTGAAGGCAGCTATGAAGATTCCTAGTGCATTGAATAAAGGTTACTTTCTATTATCATTTTCTTATAAGTTAACATCAGCTCATTTCCTTATCTCTGAGAGCAGATCTGTTATTCAGTATATATACTTTACTACAGAAATTCATGAGGAAATTAATTTATCATTCAGATTATAGAAACTATATAAAGCTTCAAGTTTAATTAAATGTACCTGGATTTATTTTAAAGGAATACTAAAGGGGATTTTAAGAAAATAAAATTTATTTTCCCCATTAAGAAAATGAAGGGGATTTTAATATTCATTTGCAGAATAACTTCATAGTAATACATTGAAGGCTTTCTGACATTACCTAACGATAATGTGTGAGGACACATTCTTTAAATGAGATAGAATGTTTGTAGTCAGTCAACACATTTATTGTGAATGAGTGGAAAGTGCGCGAAGGTATGGAAGTTGAAGTGACACATAGTATTACTGATGCTGAACTCTCAGAGGGTGCTTTGCATGCTCATGATATATGAAAGAGAACCTCAAAACAGAACAGAAGCAGGCTTGGTGATACAGAGGGAAACTAAAAGGAAGAAACGTTGTCAAAGCATGTTTTATCTTTTGATTCAACAGCTCACTTTGCAGATATGGGGGTTTATTAATAAACTAAGAGATAAACACAATGACATGCTATCCGCTCTGAGGAAATACAGAATTTTTGTGCTCAGTACACAGCTGTTCAAGCACATGCTATATCTTATACGGTCAGAGTAGACTTATCTCATTTTTGCACACTGCTTCGTGTGTATGTAGTACAAGGTTGGGGTCCATATTTTTGATTTGGAGGTCCTGTGAGCATCAGGACCATCACAAGCAATGCAGGGTGCCTCCATGTAGCAAAGTGCCTCCGCCTCAGAAACTAGACATACTGAAAGGTTTTCAATTAGAAGATGTGTGTAACAGTGGTCGTGGTGGTGTTTAGTGTGAGTTCTACATTAAAGAATTGTTAATTTCACTGGAATATGTGATTGTGGAACTTTCATTTATGTTAAAACTTCATACTTTATGCTTCAGGAAGTCCCTGGTTCATATGCATGCGTATATAATTTCATTCCTATCCTTAGACTTTACAACTGTATTCAGTGTGCTTATGTCTCACTGACTTTTTTCAAATTTAAATGATTTTGCCTATCTTTTTAATGACAAAAGTAATTATTCTTATAATAATGGTATTTACCATTTTGTGGATCTAACATTAAATATGCCTTCCTAGAAAAATGACAAGGATTACACAATAATTTAAGTTGTCCCTGAGATGTACAATATCTGTTGTTATTTTCCCCTAAAAACCTTCCCAATAACCACTAGCTTTAAAAAATTCAGGTTGAAAAGAATTGAAGCGTACTTTCCAGGTTCTGTTGAGGACTTGGGCTGGTTCTCTTTCCTTTGCCCCTTCTGAACCCCTCCCCTCTTCTGCACCATGCCCTTGGCCCAGACACTGACGTGTGTTTTAGTCAACTGGGATCAGCCAGTGAGGAGTCCTGTCAAGAGATGAAAGGGAAAGGGACTGAGTATTTATTCTCTCGATTTCCTTCTCCAGACTGTTTCCAGCTCTAGTGTCATTATTCCGCTACAGGCACCCTAGTCCACACAAGCATCTTTTCTCCTAGATTCTGATAACCTCTTGTCCTTTGGTCCCTTTACAAACTGGTGGCAATGGCTTCTCTGATGCTGGCCCTGGTCCTTGAACTCTCCCCCATATATCACATGCAACTTTGTAATTAGTCTCTTTGTAAATAAGGTGTGATCTTAATTTGAGTGTACCATCTGTATCCTGTGGGGCCCTTGGGGAGGTTCAGTATTCTGGGCACCCCAGACAGGACTGGGAATCCAGTGAGACAGCAGATAGTGATGAAATTATTGCATAAGGTAAAAAGAATGCATGTCATTTGGATTCTAGCCTTAGAATTGAGAAGGGTTTTCTCTTTGGCTTTGGCCTTTGGAAGACCAAACTCATGGTGTGCTTTGGCATTATTTGTGACAGATATGATCTTGTGTGTGGTCAAACATTGTATGAGCATAAAAGAATTCAATCTAACTAAGTAGTATGTCAGGAACTAGTCATGTCGTTGAATTTATGCTTATTTTATGAACATCACCTTTCACGTACATGTAAGCTCTGTAGATTTATCTTGAAATAAGTATCTCATTTTTGGTGTGTTGAAAGTCTGTGAAGTGATGTGGCACTATCATGATATGATATGTCATTCTATAATAAAGTACCTTTAAGTTGTATATGAAATTAATAGCTTTAAAATAAACATGATCCGGACTTACCAATCAATACAAATATTAAGAAAGTGTATTTCCCAGATCACTTCAGGAGCACTGCATCTTTTTCAAGCCTAGTAAGTATTGACAAAATTTTAAATAGTTCAAAGCCACAATAATAGGTAGTAAGTTATCCCAAAATTACAATTTGCATTGAATTATTTAATGTGCTAATATCCATGATATCAAAATACTCTTCAAAAACCATATTTAAAATATATATAATTACATATATGTACTGGGAGTTTTCAACAAAATATTGTTAGAATTCTTCCCATTTTAATAATGAATAAAACATAGAATGTCAGTGTTATTACCTAAAATTTTTATATGAGGAAAACTCTGAAAACACAAGACAACCCCCATGACCAATCATGTTGCACATGAATTTTGGATAGTCTTACACTGCAGCTTCATTTTGTGATTAATTGTTCTCTCTCAGGATCAGCTTTGGGGAGTGTTTGTGTAATTGAGAAATAATGGACACATAAAATTGTGTAAGTATAAGGTGTACAGTGTGTTGATTTGATGCATTTATAAGTTCACCTCCACAGCATTAGCTAACACCTCTATCATGTCACATATGAGGGATTCCCCCCAGAAAAACAATGCAATTGGTTTATAAAATTATATAGGTGTTAGGTGTACAATTCTACAATGTATCATCTGTATGAGGGGGGCCCAGAAAAACTAGAATTATCTTATGAAGGGTGGACCCTTTGTAGTACAGGATTCCCTCGCTAGGTGAGTGTTCTAGAAACCCATCTGTATCAGTGTTCCAGCTGGTCATGTTGTGAGAGGCTGCATTCATCAGTGAATTCTTTTGGAAGACTCTTTTAATGTGTTAGCCCATTTCATGAGGGTGATTTATGGGTGCACCTGCCCACATCGTGCTGAGTGTTCAGCAGTATTTTTTACCAAAAACAGAATGAACTCCTTGCCCCACCTTCCCTATTCATCTGATCTTGGCCATAGCAACTTTGTTTGCCTAGATGAAAGAAAGTCCTGAAAAGGAAACATTTTGCCAGTGAGGAAGAGGTGAAACAAAAAAGCAGCAGAGGCACTAAAAGGCATCAAAATTGATGAGTTCAAAAACTGTTCTGAGCAGTGGGAAAAAAAGTCTCCATAGGTGTATTGCATCAAATGGAGAGTACTTTGAAAGTGGCTAAAGTTGAAACATGTAAGAATAAATACACAATTTTTTAATAAATTCTACTTTTGGGTCCCCCCCATATATCAATTTTTTGTGGTGATAACAATTAAGATATAGACTCTTAGCAACTTGGAAGTTTATAACAGTGTTGCGGACTGTAATCACTATGCTGTACGTTAGATCTTTAGGATTTATTTATGATTGTAACAATCAGAGTTTGCTGAAACTCTTGCTCAGCACTTCCATTTACAGCCAGTGATCTTCATAGCTAGTGATTTTAGGCTTCAAGATTGAGGTTTACGGTTTGGGCAGCTAGCCATACTACTGTGATCTTTTATGAGTTTTTGTTTGTTTTGTTTTACTTTTTAAAAAAACTGGGCATTCAAACCTTCCATTTGATGCAGGGATCTTAAAACTGGAAAAGTTTTTCTTTGCATAGAAAATAGAATCTTTATTTGAAAATACAATAAAAAATAACCCCAGTAGGAGTATTTGGGAACAATTACTGTTAATAAAGACACCTACCTTTTAAAATAATTTTGTTTTCTGAAAAACTTACCCCAATAGAGTTTTGCTATTCTCAAGTTATGATACAGTTTTGTGTACAACTGCTTATTTTGGCCAGCAAAATTATTACTTTTTTCTCCCCTAAATGTCTCTATCCCATCTGCTGGCTGTTAGTGCCAATCAAACACACAATAAAGAATCACATTAAAAACCACCACTGTTTTTTTTTTTTTTTTTTTCAGTCAGTTCCCTAAGATTCCCTCACTCCTGAAATTGATGCAATGAAGCTGAATATTTTGCTCAGCATCCATTTCTCAGAGAAACTAGATGGCTGTGCCGGAGTGAACTTGTCTGAAACTGGGATTTCAGCATGGATGCCTGTGCTGTCTAGAACAACCGTGCCTCGCTATCTACTTGTTTCCCTGTGTTTACGTTGCTCATTTATGGTGCCCCCATCACATCCTCCATTGAGACTTATCACCACTTCTTATATATTATGTGTAAGCTGTCTGATCATGCGTTTCTGAAAGTCAACTGACTATAATTAAACGGTAAAACATGGATTTTTTTCTTTTGATTATATATATATATGTATGTATGTATGTGTATATATATATATACACACATACATATACATATATATATATATATATATATATATATATATATATATATGTACATTTCCTGTTTGCACGGAATTGCAATACCTAGTGTAAATACGGGATTACAATTATGTCATCTAAGAAGCCATATCTGAAACGTAGGATACACACTCGAAAGCCGACGAACATCCATGCAGTAACACAAAGAAGGTCCACAGCAATACGGTGAGGGAAGTGAGGATTGCGGGGTGGGGACGTAAACTGCTGCTGCCTCCCAGCACGTTGCTACTCCAGGTCATGTCTGAGGACCTGCCAGTAGCATCAGCAGCCACTGGAAGGTTGTTGGAATGTAGAATTTCAGGTTCTACTAGAACCCGCTCCGTCAGAATCTGCCGTACACAATTTCCCAAGTGATGTGTGCGTGTGTAGAAGGTTGAGAAGCTTGGATTCTCTCTTTTCCTGTCTTTGGGTCTTCCTGTCTTAAGTTGTCAGATCTGACTATCGTTTATATTTAAGATATGTGGATTTTTAATGTGAAAGTTCTTAATTTTAAAAGGTTATCTAATTCAGTTATTGTTGTTGTTAACTTTTTTTCATATTTTCTGGGACCAACAAAGCAAACTAAAAATATCATCAGGTCTGGGAGGCCACCAATTTGCAAACTGTTCTAAAACATGCCAGGTCAAAAGTGAAATGTACATAGCCTTATTCTTGCATTTTCAAGAAATGGTAATATCTAAATAAGGAAGCAAAACTGTTCAGAGTAAAAAAATCAAGTATTGCCATCCATAAATATGCCATCCTTATTTTGTTTATAAAAAATGCCACTCCAGATACATGCGTGTCTTGTCCTTCAGCTATTTCAGCCTTGTCTCAAACGTTACATGTGCAGTGACACCATCTCTGATGAAAGGTGGAAATGATAGGCCCCCCATGCTCACCCCAATGCCCCACTTTTCTGTGATTTTTCTCCAGAGAAGTCAGCACCATCAGAAGTCTGTAAGTTTTTCTATTTATTTCCTGTCTCTCACTACTAGATCCTTAGTTCTTTTTATGAAGGTGCTTTTGATCTTTTTTTTCCTGCTGTATCACCATTCTGAGTACAATGCTTGACACATGCATAGTAGGTTCTTAATAGTAGATGTGGCATGAATGGATCACATCCTTACTTTAAAATTATGTGTCACTACTCACTTATCTATAGGTTTGTTTGTTTGCTTGTTTCATGGTAGTACACAATTGAAGGTGATTTTATTGTATAAGCGTGCACTCCAGATGTAACTTATGATTAGGGTCTTCTCTATTCTATAGTCTTTCGCATGGATGATGTACATGTAGCTTATTTACTCCTTTGCCATCCTGGAAATTTTGCAACTATACCTTACTTCCAAATTTGCCTATCATATAGTATCTTTAATGAGGGGCACCCATAATATCTTCTTTGATAACTTTTTATTGTTAGTGCTAGCCATTATTTATCAAATCTATTCTAAATTGAATGACTGAGTGGTGCTATATTACTTGGTTTAAATGCAATCAACTTAAAATAGAGAAATCTTACACAGTATAGTGAAAAAAATACAATTATTCTTAGAAAAGTTCTTCCCCCTAAATCAGAATGGCAGTGCATGTAATCTTAACTGCTTCACGGAACATTTTATGTTTTACTGAGAATAATAATTATTATTCCAAGTCCTACTCAATTATCATTCTAAGAAAGAGATTTGAAACTTTGATACTTTCTCAAGTACCCCCGTTAGCCACATAATTATGTGACACTGAAGGATTACTGTAGACAGAATATATTCAGGCTTCGAATGCAATTTATTACTATAATCATGTCTCAGTATTCAAGAAATAACTTTTTAAAAGACCTTTCCTATTATTTTTCCTTTTTATGAAATGCTGTGAAGATGCACACAGAAATATCTTGAAAGCTACCATTCATTTACATGCTCTCTGTTTATTAGGAATTGGGTTTAGGTGCCTCTGGTGTTAATATAGAAAGGAGAGCCTAACAAACTAGCTACTCAGTAAATATTTGATAAGTAATGAATAATATAAAACCGAATTTCTGTTACACGTATTCATTTGTGTGTAGAATTGGTGAGGCCTTGCACTGAGTTCGTGGTGAAAGGCGGGGAACTTGCTTGTGATGAGGAAGCTGTTGTGATGCCCTCTATGAAAAACACAATATGAAGTTGATTAAGGGTCTTTTGACTCAGAGTTAATTAAAATGTACTCTGCTGCATTGCCAAATGTTTCTGCTGTGCTGACAAAAAATAAATCTTAAGGGAGAAAAATTCTGAACTATCATTTAATCTACTTTAATGAGTTAGGAGACATTGATTTCTTGTAATAACTTCTTTTGAACTGAATTTCCATTTAAATATTAAAAATAATTTTAAATATTCATTCTAATATTTTAGAATATATATGGCTAAGCTAGGAGAATTTACTAGAATAAAATTGGATTAATGTTACCTTTCAGTTTTAGTAGGAATATCCATTAGCATGTATAGTTGTTTTTTTTTTTTCAATTTTACAAACAATGGCAACTCATCATAGCCCTCTGCTTTGCAGCCAGCAGAAGACACAACGATGAGAAGGTTTCTCAGAATACTAATAGAGATGCAGGCTCAATGAACATCTGGTTAGTTGACATGACATTTATATTTTGTGATATTTATATTTTAAAGTGGAACACAAAATATAATGGCAAAAGAGCAAAACAAATTGAGAAATCTAGGATAAAAGCATGACTTCCTTGAGTCTTACCTAAGCCACATACATGCATGCAATATATAATTTAATATTACAGATGTTCCAAAGATATTGAACTGAAATAGAACTCAATTGATATATTAAGAAAATAATATTTTATTTCATATCCCTTCATAGGTATGTTTTTATGATTGTCATTTATTAGGTACATTTGAAAAAACATTTATACAAAATGCTGAAACAAAAATTATAATGTTAATTACAAATATTTAATAGAGTTGTGTAGCAATGCGTCAAATACCAGTGACTTGACATTGCTGCAGCTTCCATAATTTTTAGTAACTTTAAATAACTTGGCAAATCCAAAGGATCAGGGTTTGTAGGAAGATCAGGAAGACAATTGGTTATGCCAGGAAAATCAGTCAATGGATTAATGAATATGGGCAAGGGTTAAATGAGGTGATTGATGCTCAAGAGCGAGCTTAGGGTGCAAATGGCAAGAAGGCTGAGTGAGATTCTGCCAGCTGACTTACTATTATTTTGTTCTTTACCCTCTCCTCTGGATGAGCATGCCTCTTATTTTTGGAACTGCCTCTCTATCTTCTCCAGGCAGGAGTCCAAGTGGCAGTAGCTCTCGAGCATGGTCACCAGTGCAGAAATGGGCCTGTGTTCTAGACTCATCCAGTCACTATTAAAGATGTCTCAGAGTGGAGATGGTAGGGAAGAGCCCATTCCTCTTCAGATCACGGCCTAATGGGGCATGGATTTGAAAGGCTCTGGTAGACAACCCTTCAAGGAAACCAAGAGAAAGGATAATAAAATTACTGCTAGCATGTAGGTTGGCCCTTCCCTATTAATCCTCAGCTTGACCCCACCCCGCCTTTCCCATGATATGATAACACTAGCTAATAATTCTCCCTTAGACTGAAACTGGGTTCATTCTTTAATTTTCATCCAGAGTCCTGACTAATTCATCTTCTGTGGCAAGAGCAACTCTTAAATGTGCTGTTTGAGGCCAGTCTATATGTTAGGATGGGCTGTACTGACATCCCAGTTTAAGGTATTGAGGGACAGGAAGCAAACATAATATAGGAAATTAGATGTAGAAGTTAAAGGATGCTAGAAAGCATCCAGTTCAGTATCCATGTCATTGATAATTACACAAAAATGCCCAAGATATTTTATGTTAAATGCGATGGCCTGTAACACTGGGGAATTGTAATGGTGGGCAATTATAACCCACCCACTATTGTTTTGACATTGTTTCTGTAAGTGTTGTCTCTGACTAATACGTAGCTCGTAGATGAACAGCATGTTTGTGCAAGAATACTAGGAATGGACTTGAAAAGATGCAGACCACGATCTTCAAGCATCCCAGCTCTGGGAGATTTTCTGACCTTCAACTTGGAGCCAGAATGACGTGAAGCTGGGATGAGATGAAGCAGGACGACTAAACCAGGATGGTGCACACCGGATGTCACTTGCCTTATCAGAATGGACGGCGCTCATCTGCACGTAGAGAACTTTGCAGCCTCCTCCCTTGATCTCGTTGTTCTGTTCCCCTCTCCCTCCTTATAAAAAACCTCTGCCTCCACAGAGAGGTGGAGATGGGCTTTGAGACATGAGTCCCCCAGCCTCCAGATGGCACACATCTGCAAGTAAACCACTTCCCTCTACATCAGCACGTGCCTCCTGCGTGCTGGCTTTGGTAGCAGCAGGCGGCTGGTCCTGCTTTCGGTTACAGGCCCACCTCATTGAATCCATGATTCGTCATATTGAGTGTCAGATTGAGAATCCCAAGACTTTTCACAGAAAGCTACTCCTTTCAGAACTCTCTCTTGGTCTAGTAGAAGACTGCAATCAAGTTAAAAGGAAACATGCATGTTCGAATTTTGTCTTCTGCTTAGGTACCAGTCCACCAAGGTCTGTCATGCTTGTTTCTTGAACAGATCTTGCTTATCTTCTAAGCATGACCCAGGAAGTGATTGTTAAACATATTGATTCGAGGTATGTCTCTTTCCTTCCAGCCTACCATTGAAACTCTCTTTTCAATATTCTCTCCCCTTTAGTTTTAATCAGGGCACATTTTAAGGATCGTTCTCATAACTGAAATGAATATATATATTTTTTGTAATAAGGGAAAGTTTATTTAGAAAGTCTCAGAGGTAGAAGAGGTGAGTGTAGAAGGAACTGACTCAGGAAACAAGTTAAAGCAAAAGAAAGGCCCTTGGATATTAGGGGAGAGAGGACGAGAGACAGGGGTGAAAGGGGGAGAAGGGTTGTGGCCTGTTGGGACAGAGGGAGAGGGAGCAGGCCCTGCAGAAAGAAGGGGTTGGGGAAAGGCGTGGGTGTGCTCCATAGAGAGAGAGACTTGAATGTAGTGTTTTGTTTTGAATGTACGTGTATTACAAAGTATCTTTCTGAAAGGATATTAGGTGCAGCATTATTTGAAAGCTTATACACGTATAGATATAACTGAACATGTTTGAAGACAATTCTCAAAGGGTAGATTAACTATAAAGATATAAGAAAATTCAAATTAAACACTTCTAATTGGCAACATTTCCATAGGGACATTCATCATAACCAGTGAATAATGAAGGATATCGGTGCATATTAGAGGCGTAATTGTTGACTTCTAAGAGTTTATCTGAGCACTGGTATTTCCCATTAAAGGGGAGTTAGCTTGCTCTGGCTGGTGGTTCAGCTGGTTAGAGCACTTTGGAAAAACAAACCGATGTGTCTTTCCTCTGTTTCTCAAATCATAAATAAACAATTTTAAAAAGGAATTAGCTCATTAGTATTCTCTATATAAATTTATGAATAAACAGTTGATTAATTCAATATGGCCTCTTTTATGAAGTAGACTTTTCTTGTACATCTTGAGAAATGTAAAGCCAATTCAGGTTATATCTGTGTTGTAAAAAGTAAAGAATAAACCAATTCAAAAATGCAAGCATAACTTAATTGTTAAAGGATATAACTCAACAAATAGTTTTCTTCAAAGCATGTATGCTCCAGTTGAATCTTTTCATTGGGGATCATTTATCTGTCTGTCTGTCAGCTGTCTGTCAGTCCATCCGTCTGTCTGTCTATCTATCTCTGACACAGCAAACTTCACCCTTAAAATATATACAGAAAGGAAAAAGAACATAAGATATGTAGTCAAGAAGTGTATTCCAAAAGCTAAGTACAGAATTAAAAATAAAGTGAAGTTAAATAAGTAAGTTCTTTAAGGGAGAAAGGCTGATAAGAAACTATTTGCAATTCTACAAAAATGAAAGTATTGTACACCTGTGGAAAATATAAATAAAAGCAATGAAACACAAGTTTTCCTAAGAAAAATATCAGTAAAGAAGGTAGTATTAAACACTTAAGTATCACCTGTGAAAGAAAATCATGTTAGTTTTTATCTTTTGTTTCTGATTTCACACAAGTATCAGCTTCCCATAGTATCTTTCGGAGATCTGTGATTTATTTATCTTTTTGTATATGTATTGCTAATGTGACACAGTATCTTACATAGAGTGGAACTCATTAAGGGTTAGCCATTGGATATTATACTTTCCCATCAGAAATTCGCAGATGTACTTTTTAAAAATAAATGGGGAGTGAGAGACAAGAGAGAAAAAACTAATGAGGCTCATAGGTATCAAAGGCAATACAAGCAGAACATCTGTTTATGAGGAACAGAAAGTCCTTAAGTAACCAGTGGGAATATCCATGGAGATTCTTCATTTCCCTTTGCTTTTGTCCTTGTCTTACTGAGAACCTTTTACCTATTGCTGTTAATTTTATTTAATGCATTAGATAACAGTGCCACACATCCCTATCAGCAAGGGAGCTTAACAGCTTATTCCAGTTTTCTTTATCACAGACAGAATAGCTAACAAGATGACTTTAAATTTTTTAATTCACTTCTTTTTAAATTTCCAAGTGCTTAGTGTGATTTTCTTTTTACATTTCACTGGAATCAATATTGATGATCTTTTGGAGTGCATATAGGCAACCCTCCCTTTGCGTGGTAGTTCAAGATCATAAAAAACAAGAGCAAGTTGAAATTATGAGAGAAATCATGATTGTTCTGTGACATTTAAATTTGTTGTGAAAACATTAACATGTCTCTTATTCTTGGCCATAAATGCAAGAGTATGAAAAATAGTAAAACTAATAATTATTTAGTACGCTGCTTAAAGCATGAGGCATATTGAAAACTAAAGTGATTTCTTTCTTTGTAAAATACTTATCTAGAGTTGTTTGAACAGTGCATTGTTTTCTTTGTATGACATGGCTTGTACCGTAAAGGAGCATCTTCCCTTTGCCTTGGGGGACTGTCATTATTTCTTTCCAAGTTGGGATCAGCTTCCACTTTATTCTCTGTTATTTCAATATCATGAAATATCTCCAAGAGTTGCTTGAATGTGAAATTTTGTTGGTGTTATTTCTTTGGAATATCTTCATCCTTTGTGTCAAAATTAGTTTCTCCATCTGTGCTGATTTTTGTCTTAAGTAAATTCCTCAGGCTTCATGTTTGAAGCCTTTTCGATGGTGGCAATTCAACATTCCCAGGTGAGTTATTTCTTCTGTAACGCCAATGACCTTTTACTTGACTTTTACTTTAAGCATTATCACTTTTATTTTTTCCCATAATATTTTCTTCTTGTTATCCATTTATGTTAAATGCCCTGTGAATTTATCTCCGGGGGATAGAGAGGCAGTACAACCATCAGCTTGGCAGTCTGTACACGCACTGAAGAGATTCACAGTGACCAGTCGACTGAAAAAAGGGACATGATTGGCCATCGATCATATGGTACCATCTTTGATTTGCATAATAACTTTGTGCGGATAAGCTAGTGGCCAACTTTGTACCCAGTGCAGTTACCCTTGATACACCATAGTAACACCATGCCCCGAACCATGTTGTGGGGGCTGACAGTACAGAGTTACACTGTGGTAACCGAAATTCATGCCCCTTAGAACTGTGCAAAACAAGACTGTCTGCATTTTTCTTATTTGGTATAAATCTTGATTATTTTACTATTTGTGTGGACATATATGTAAAATTATCTAGTTTTAACAGATATTAATTATAACCTCTCTTGTGTTTACTATCTTATATTGCATGCAGATTTCCATAGATGGCCCTGTTTAAACTGCACTAGCTCGGACACAGAATGGCCGTCTGTTGAGTGAGCAGTGAAAAGCCCGTCTGGCCGTTGTTTCAAGCATGCCACTGTCTGCCAAGAGAGAGTCGATAGCTTTGTGGGTCCAGAAGCTCTGTTATGCCAGAACACTGATTGTTTACCCAGACCTTCTGGGATGATCCATTCCAACCAAAAGAACAAAAAAGGCAATATAAGCCAAACACAAATTTTGAATTGATAATCACAAATATAACCATGAATTAGATGAAATTGTCACTCTGGGTTAGTAACAGATTTTTTGCCCAGATAGGAATCTTAACCCTACTTTCAGCTGATCACTTGGTAGACAACCAAGAGCTAGAATGAGAGGTTTCTGCCTTCAAAGAGAAAGTGAGGACAGATTCCCATTGACTTGGCCCCTTGAAAGGCAAGTATACCCAACACCAAAAAACACGTTCAGTGTACCCCAATATGGTAGCCATTGGCCATACGTGGCTATTGAGCACTGGAAATGTGGCTAGTACAAAACGGAAACGTGCTGTAAATGTAAAATATGCATTGAGTTTTGAAGAGTTTAATGAAAAATAATGCTAAGATATCATTCATACTTGTATTGATCACATGTTCAAGTAATATTTGGGTATATTGGTTTAAATAAAATATATTCTTAGTGTAGTAATTTGACCCATTTCTTTTGACTTTTTCATCGTGGCTACAGAAACCTTAAAATTGCTTTCTGTGACCCCCGCTGTATTATTAGGCATCACTGTTCCAGAACCACAATGCCTAGGTTCAAATCCCATCTTCACAGTTCACGTGCTGAGTCACACTGGAATTGGCATTTAACCCCTCTGTTCCTCGGTTTCCTTACCTGCCGACTGGAGAAAGAACAGTTTCAAAACCGTAAGGGCAGAGTTAAGTTTACATAAGTGAGTAAGTGGTAAGTGCTAGGTGTTAGCCTGACATTTAGTTAATCACTGTATGTGCATTGTTATTGTTGAGTGTTGATCACCATAGGGGAGGCACTAACCAGTTTTTTCATGTAAACTCTTTTTTACCTTTGTTTTCTTACAATCAGCGCCATTTACTCTTTCCAGATATGTTGCTGTATAATTGGGTTAGATTACATTTTTTTACATCAGCCACATCAAGGCATGCTTTCTTAGCAATACACACAGGACTGTTGACGGAGAGTTGAAACACAGCCCAATTTCATCACCGAGGTGTTTATATCACATCGCAAACATATTCACATGTTCGCACACTATATCTTTTTGGTTTGCGTCCATGAATGGCTATCCGCAGCCATTTACTGTATATTACAAAACACAGACACATGTATGGGTTGTGTGTGTGCGCGTATGTTTTAATTATTGTTACTATCTTTGCCAAATGGTGGCTTTTCTCTTACCTTGTGTCCAAATAATGGGAACTCTTTCTTTAGATTACTAAGAAGTGATTACATTATTTATTATTTACTGTAAAAAATAATTTAGTGTTTACATTTAATATAAAGTTAAATTTTAACAATTATTAAATCAAATTTTATATGCAAGAATTAAGGTTTAATACTAGTACATGATTCTAGGATTTTTATTATAGTGATAAATAGCTATAAGTTATAGGTTCATTGACTGATTAATTTAAATTTTAGACATATTTTTGAACATATTTTTACCTTGGAAATAATTACTAAATGTAGTTAGACTATGCAGACCTCTGTGGTCATGAAGCCTATGTGCTTACATTCATTTCTGCTTTGTTAGTACTTCTCTGTTGTTTACGTATTTTGAGCAAACAGTTCTTTTAGATATCTGTAGTATACTTTTGCAACTCTTTTTTTATTGTTATTCTATGAGCGGTATTCCTATAACTGGAATAATATAATAAAAATAGCTATTCTTCAAAATACAGGCTTCCAATTAATTTTACGACTCTAGTGTTTTTATACACTCAATTTTTCCAATATTCTGGGTTTCTGATATAGTCATAACATGTTATTCATAGTTAGCCATATTTATCTTTCATTATCATCATTGAGAACATGAGATTTTAGTAGAGTTTTACATGTTATTCTTTTTCAGTTTGAAATATTCTAATCCTGATGTTATTGCATTCTCTTGTAAAGATATCTTTCAATCCTAACTCAGTTACTTCTCATTATATGATTATTTAATTTATCTGTTAATATCAGATGGTAATTTCAGTTAGAGTTTTCTTGAAGTCTAACTGTACATTATGAATTGAATTTGAATGTATTGTGGCAGTAGTAACCTCAAGGTACTGTAATAGGTTTGTTAAGCATGACCTTCCTGCCTGAATTCATGTTGCCTATAATTAATCAAATCGTACCTTGCCAGGTGTGCATTTGCCATGCTCCCTAAATACGTTTCCATGAGTACAATGCTACAGCAGATGTTAGCATTTGTCACTCTTGATTCATCTTCTGTTGTTCATTTTATAATACATTATGCGGTGCAAGTACCCATTAAATAATCTAATAATACTCATTCAACAATAGAATAGTTTATTTATTCCAGTTGAATTTACTAGTTGTCATTATTGGAATTTCCAAAAGTATTTAATCTTAACTATGCCACTTAACTTAATATTCTTGTACCCAATATGTATATGGGAAATAATTATTATAAAATATATCACATATTTTGCAAGTCCATTTCACAATTTTTTCAATTTTATTGTTTTCAATCATGTGAACAAGAAGTAAGAGTGTCTGTAGTAACAGCCATCCACATAAAAAGGTGTTATAATCAATCCCAGGATGAACATATATCACTGAACTATTTAATGGGGTATGCAGGTAATGAGAGATTGTTACAATTATAGTGAATCTTAAAATGTGCCTAATTCTAAAAGTAAAGAAAATAATTTAAGATATATATCATCATCTAGACAGATGGCACTGTGACATATGTAGACAATTTTAATATTGTTATAGATTATTGTTATTTATTTAGCTTTGCATCATGGAAACAGTTAAGAACCCAGGAAAAAATATCTCCCTTCCTTGGTAATTTTAAGTAAAATGCAAAATATTTGTCTGTCTAAAACTGTTATATTTGCACAAGTGCAAAAGATTGAATAAAAACAAAATGTAGCCTTAATTTTTTTAAAAAAAACATACAAAATATTTCTGACACTAAGTTTAATAGATAAGAATATTTATTGGCATTTTATTTTCATAAATATTTAATTAACAAGGTGTTGGATAATTAAATGGTTTACTCTAAATATAAACTAAAGGGAAATTCTTAATAAAAATGATACTTGTAATGTTAAAAGTTACTTTACTTCCCTGAAAGTTCTGATATCTCTGTTTCTTCTTGATTTTTCATGTATGTGCAGGAGACAATTACTTTTTCAACTGGATGCATAGTATTAGGCATTACTCAATAGATCACTCTTGTGGAATGTAGTTCTCATTGGAATTATAACTGTGTATTTTTTTCTTACACCCAACATAGACTTTTTTTGCATATGATAGTTAAGTCACATGGATATCACACCACACAGATACTCAGGGATAGTTATAGTTTACATACGTTAATAGTCATAGTTTTACATTTATTGGGATTATAACATTTTCAATTCTAGTGTGTTCAAATATCAAAGAACAAGTAAACATTAATGAGCTGTTTTAGGTTTCCCTCTTACTATGGCAACATGCAGTTAGTCTGAAAAATCTCAGAAATGCAAATGTAAGTGATTGCATATAGCAAAAATGATTTCTACAATATAAATTATCAGAGCTTAATTTTATAGCAGTGAAAGTACATGTCTCATATAGCTCTAAACTATCTTTAATTTGATAGTATTGTATGGGTAAAATTTTTGCTGAATATTTTCATTGTGTATTTTTGGGTTTTGTCATTTCTTTGGCTTTGGTAATGTTGAGGTCATTTGTTGGAAACAATGTAAAGTCGTGTCTGTAATAATTCATATTATTATGTAAATGCTACTTTAAATATATAATCATAATTTCAATAATCTCACTGTTTTTTAACTATTTGAGCCTATTAGCTTTCTTCTATGTTTGTCTTCATAACAGACCTATTTTGCTTATGATGCATTTCTGTGCTTATTTTTACAGAAATATTATAATTATTCTTACTCGCATCTGATATTGTTAAATGTATTCCAGAACAGAAGGGACACAATTAGTTTTGAATATGTTACCATATTTTAGGTATTGTGGTAAATACTTTAAACCTGTATCTCATTTATGCTCGTATTAGCTCTGTTAAGGAGGTATTATTATCCCCATTTTACAGACAAGTAAATTGAGGCTCAGTGGATTGGGCTGAGGAATTAGTTCCATCACTTTTAAAGCCAAAGCATTTTCTATGATGTGCTCTGAAATGTGAAAGGAATGCTCACTATAACTTTATCTAAACATTCATTAACTGTAGTGGGCATGGATATAAAGATTGTGAAAAAGGAAGTGCCTTAGAAGTTCACATTGGTATTGAAACCTTTTTTTTTTTTTAATTTAGTGTGTTGTCTAAAGTGGATTCATCTAGGACACTGATTTTAAGTAAGCAATTGCTAGAGGATAATGAAAGGAAAAATTTTATGCTTGCAACGGCCAGTCATAGGAAGAGCGAGAGGATGAGGTTTGGTGATAATGCATACAGAATGATGAGAATCAAACAAGAACCCATGCCCAGGTGGAATGCCCATCCATGAATCATTTGCTCACTTGTGAGTCAATAGATGTGTATTGATGAATTACCACCGTCTTTCACACAATCTGTTAGACATTATCCAAAAGCCCATTGTTGGGAGGAAGAATAAAACAACCCAAAGTGGGAGAGGAAGTCAAACTTGAGGATCAGTAATCAGATTTCTAAAGCACAGGAAGGTGAATCATGGATGATCCCTCGAATGGTGGTAAAGCATGTCTATTTGGCCTTATTGATCTTTAGTTTTAGGTTAACCTGGCTCAATCTACAGTAAATGCAGAAATGAGATGGGCTCTGAAAGCAGGAAGGCTGCTCATTTTAGATTATCAAGTGCCAGAAACAAAATTGTCAGTGTTGCTCCATTTCCCTTCTTTCCATGAACCTAAAATTTACAGCAGACATCCCATTTCACCTAGCCCACCATGCTATACCATTTTTGCTACTGACCGGAACTTAGTCATGACACTTTTGCTTATGTTGCCATTTTTTATTTTGTTTTCTTTACTTACTTTATTAAAAAAATTCTATCTAGCCTCTAGCCACTTATATTTCAACTTGACTCCTTTGCGTTGGCTGTAACTTGAAATGATTATAGTATTCTGTGATTTTTGCTGACCAACATAGATTAAGGAACTAAGCAACAATTTATTTATTATTATATTTTTAATTTCCTTCCTTCCTTTTCTTTCTTTCTTTTCTTCATTTTACCTTTTTAACTTTTTCCATATCAAAACTGACCAATGTTTTCATGCCCCAGGATGGGGCCTTGAATAGCCAAATACAAAGAACAAAATATTAAATTGTTAGCTTTCAAGTGTAAAATAAGATTTTAAAAATTCATGGCAGAGACCACAGGTTTAAAAGGTTTTCAAGTTATAAGGCCACGAGAGAGGAGAAGTTTGTGTGTTTTATATTTGATCAATAAAAGAGAAGCCCTGAAGAAATCTCCGCATCCAGTTCATGAGAGACTATCAGGAGGGATCAGGAGATTGCAGAATGAAGACCAGAAACCATAATGAGCTGTAGGAATGTCAGTAGAGGCAGCAAGGGTAGATGTCCGTGACCCTTCAAAGCCAACACAAGGCATATCTCAGTGGATGGCAGCATTGAATGACAACTGCAGTAGAACAAGATATTTGCCTCCAAAACCATAATGCCATGTGTCATCATTTCACTTTTGATATGAATGCAGGAATAAGGACATGACTAAGTTAAACCAGCTTTGCCTATATTAAGTTTGCTGTTATCAGCCAAAATGGAATCTCATGAAAGAGAATACATTTAGTAATAGAAACTATTTTGTCATTTCTCAAACTCGAGTGTCGTTCCCCAGAATATGGATATTTAATGTACTTGGCATCTAGTTCTGCCTAGACTGCCTGCCCTCATCTCTTTGCTTGTTTAGTTTCTCTAGCCTGTGAATTCTCCCAGTAACCTTGCTTGTGTCCTCCTGCTTACCTGGGCGGGGCCTAGACTCGTGGATACAGACCCGTTTCTTTGG
This sequence comes from Desmodus rotundus, assembly GCF_022682495.2. Classification (NCBI taxonomy): domain Eukaryota; kingdom Metazoa; phylum Chordata; class Mammalia; order Chiroptera; family Phyllostomidae; genus Desmodus; species Desmodus rotundus. The sequence goes on along the minus strand of NC_071388.1, from coordinate 15,945,856 downwards.
GAGCACATTTCTTTCAGGAATTTCTTTACCACTTCATCTGTCTGTATGTATCAGACATTGTTTGCTAGGATCCGGTTTGTCAGTCCCTTGGATTCTAATGAATTTGATCTTACTGAGTGTGCCCTAAATATTTGAACAATAATCCTCAGTGAAATCCAAATGATGTAGTGATTGTGAGGACCTGATATATATATATAATATATCATACTATTTTTTCCCTAAGTAATTGAAAATGGAATGATAATAGTTATAATAGTTACCTAATGTGAATCTATAGTATTTACTCTAAAAATGCTTCATACACATTATCTCATTTAACCTTAGAATTATGCAAATTATACATATGTATTAATCTTCCTTGAAATAAATATGCAGAAGAAAACATACTCCAAAGCTGTACACATAGTAGACAATAAATATATGTTGAACATAGGAAAGTATGTATAAAAATGTAACAAACACATAATCATAGCTAATTATGAAAAATAAGCTATGTTTTATTTCCTGTGTGTTTTCCTTCTGTGATTATGATTACATAGATACCACTTTTTACTTTTGGAAGCAGACGCGATGCATACTACCCCACTTACAATGACACACGAGTGTTCCCAGGGAATCAAGGTGGACACAGTATCATTCACTGGCCTTCTGACTGGTGCCGGACCCACCACGCTGTTTACCAGCTGCTTGACTCTGAACCAGTCACTGACCCTCTCCATGCCTCATTTTCTCATCTGAAAAATTATCATAACATATGTAATACTTAGTGTTTTGAGGATTAAACAGGATAGCATGAAGTGCCTAGTAAGCACTAAATAATTGTTATTTATGATTCCTCTAGTTATAGATACTCATAATTGTAAAGCTTTCTTTTATTTCAAATTTCTTAACTCTGACTTAGAGTAAACCATGGTGCAATTTTTGGACAAGTAAAACAAATTTATGACTCACTAGCTAATAATAATGTGTGATATATTTAAATGTAATCATTTTTCAAGAAAATCAGCAGAGTGTTTTCTGACTTGAGGTAACTAGAAGAATAAATACAGCAGAAAATGAGGGATAAACTGTAATTGAACAACAATAAAGTAATTTAAAAAAAAGGAGGGATGAATTTTGATTCTTGCTCAAACCCTGAACAAAAGAAAGTTAATTAAAAATCATTAGTTTTGCGATGCCACTTTTACTTTTTAAATTTACACAAGTTTGCTACTTGAAAATACAGCTTTGACAATTAGTGGTATTTACCAAATATTTTCAGCTCTCGCCTGTTTGGATATGTGCTAGGATTATATTTGCCTGCCTCTGAGTTCAGGCCTGGGGTTTTACAAGCTTTGACCAATCAAGTACAGGGAGTGGCCATGGTCACTTTTTTTTTTTGGGGGGGGCACTACTGTGATGATTGTAGAAGCACCAGTCAAAGAGAAGGTTCCATCATCCTGACTCTCCTGTGTGACCATGATGAGAGAGCCCCCTGCTGACTGTCACTGGAGATGCAACGAGAGCAAAACAATCTCTGTTAAAATATGACTCTTTGGGATGTTAGGTAACTACAACATAGCTTAAAGTACCCTGAGTGTCACAACATTTATTCATTTATTTAGATTTTAATCATTGCTTATACTTATTTTACTTTTAAAATTATAAAAATGTATACTAGAATATCACACAATACAGTAATATAAAAGTTTTCATTAGTAACACTACCTGTAAATCTCAATTTACACTGTTGTGGGAAATGAGAGTCTTGTTTAATCTAATACACATTTTTGCTAGTTCAAAATAGAGTACTTGTCAGTCTGCGTCCTGTATAGTACAGAAAGCTTTAAGTAGAACAGCATGTTTGAGGGAGTCGAATTGAACATTTAATAAGATTATTTGTCACTTTAGTTACTCATGGGTATGAATCACACTAATTACAATCCAAGATGGAATTCACGAGCATTCATTAAGTGTCAAGTATGTGTAACTCTGTAATAAATTGTTGGTAAAAATGAAAATACTTGAAATTAGATATCTATGATGATTTTCTAAACTAAGGATGCTGAATTTTATAAAAATTCCAATAGAACATATTATTAATGAATTGTAAAACAGTTTCAAAAACTTTTTTCTGTGACTCAACCTGGTTTTGGCTTGGATATTTATCTGAAATGAGCGAAAGAAGTACAGAGAGAGAGAAAAGGAGAGAAGAGAAGAGAAGGCATCAGTCTGTGTTGTTATTTTCAAGGAAGGTGTCGACTAACGCAAACTGAAAAAAATCCTCATAGGTAACTATGGAACATACCCTCATATGTTATCATACTTTGGCGATTTTACCAGTTTATATAGTTCTGTCATACACAGTTTTAAGTCCCATCATCTAAAGCATGCATTCTTGTCTAGTCTTTTTATCAAAGGATTCATTCTTGTGAATCAACAAGGCATAGACCCAGACTAAAGAGAGCTTTCATCGTTTTTAAGAAAGTGACGCTAGCTTACAGTCTCCTAGGAAACTCAAAAATTCAGCAGCTGTAGAAAGTCCAAGTTTTACAAAACAGCTATTATTGGGGGTAAAATCCTCCAAGGAAGCACTCTCTGCAACGTCACCTTATTTTAAAATTTAATCTAAGAAATCCATACACAGTATTTATGGTTAGCCATTTGTTTCAAGAATAAAAAAAAATAAACAAAACCCAGATTTGGACACTTTTATTCCTTGATCTGCCTGTAACTGCAGTTAAACTCAGGAAACTTAACAAAAGGCCGATTATTTGAAGGGAATGATCATCAAATAAAGACTGAAAAAAACATACAAACCCAGTAAGCACAAACGGAATAATTAGTGGAGTAGTATAAGTAACAATTAGGAAAATATATAGACAGCTAGGGGATATATGTATTTCAAAACATAAAAATTAACAGTACTTAAACTGGCCGATGTCTCTCCATGAAATTAAGAGCTGGAGCTAAATGTACTTCAAAATTGTCATCCAGAGGGAAAAAAACCCGTGATGATTTTGCAAGTGTGAGCATGCCCGGCTTCTCGGCTCCGCTCCCTGTGGACCGTTGGAGCAGGACTGTGCAGCACTGCTCTTGGAAATGCGCCCCTGTCTCACACTACCTCTCTGCTCCGGAAGGCGGACAGGGGGATGAAGTTTCAGTGAGCGGCTGAACACTGCCTCGTTGTGCCGTTTGTGCGTGCGTGCGTGTGTGTTATTGACTCCTTTGTTGTCAGTGTGTCTTGATGAGAAACAAGTTCAGTTTAATAGTGAACAATCCATTTTGGTATCATTTCCCTGACAAAAAAATAAAAAAACAACTGAAGCAATAAACAGGGTTGTGGAATTATCAACATGTTGATTCAGTGCTTGCCACAATGAAGTTGAAAAACAAAGAGGAATGTCTGACAACCAGCAGATCTAAGTCTAAAATTGTTTTTCTTTTCAGTCTTATTTTTGAGATTTTGGTCACGACAGTTAACTTCTCTGAAATTCAGTTTCTTTATATGAAAAATATAGATATTTTAATTACCTCTGAAGGGTTTAGGATTATTTTTAAATGAGAGGACATCCTACATTTTTAGTAGACATTACCATCTCTTTTCCTCTCTTTACAAGGACACTTAAGTAAGTTCTTTTTGGCCAGTGTTACAACCGGATACACACACGTATGTGTCAGTGCATTGGTGTGGTGTGCGTATCTGCATGTCAGTGCAAAATAAGACAGAAACAGAAAAGTCAGGGAAGTACTTACATACATAAAAAGGTTTTCTTTCATCTATTCCCTTTGGTCATAGTTGCTTTTATAATATATATAAATATATATGTGACACATATAAATATATAAGTGGCATATTTTTATATATGAATATATATATGTAAGTTGTAGCAATGCTTGCTATTTGTTAAGCATTTGCCATAGGCCTGGCCGTGAACAAAAACAAGGCTGGTAGTCTTTGCTATCATGGAGCACATATTCTAGTAAAGAAGAGAAAATTAGGAAGCTAATAAACAAAGTTACAGGGATTAAAATGTTTTCCAAGAAGGTTGCATTTGAACTAAGAACTGAAAGATACCTTAGAATTAACCATGTTCATTCATCTGGGGGAAATTGTTCCAGGCAAAAAGAATAGCTCGTGCAAAGTTCCTAAGCGGAGAATGAACTTGGGTCATGTCAGGAATAGACGGTCCTGTGACAGGGCTGTGTTTCACAAGATGTGAAAACAGACCACTAGTGGGCCCTTAATGACCCCAGCTTATGCGATCTGTACCCCCACTGCACAGAGACTGGCTTGTATGGTCAGTAGAATACAGCAAAATTATCGGTACGCTACTTGTGAAACTGTTATAAACGGCACTGAGCTCCTTTGTAGTCACTGTTTTTTATTCTCTTGGAACCTTCGGTCTGGGGAATCCATGTTCTGAGCAGCTCATTTGAGATGCTTGTGTGGAGGGGAACTAAAGACTTCTGGCAACAACTGTGCCAGAAGTGAACTGGGTGGATCCTTCAGCTCCAAACAAGTTTGCAGCGGCGGCAATGCTAGCCAACATTCTGACTGAAACTTCATTAAAGACTTCAGCCAGGATGGATTAGCTCTGTTTCTGCCAAATTCTTGACTCTCAGAAATAGTATGGACTAATAAATGCTTATTGTCTTAAGTGCCCTCACTGGGAGGAATTTGTATGCGGCAATGAATAAAAAATACAAAAAGCAGAATGGTTTAGAAGTAAAGTGACATGATGTAGGACTTCACAGACTTTGGTGGAGCATGAATTGTGTTTTAAGTTATTACACTTAAGTTATTAAATAATTGGGAATTATGAAATGTACACATAATATTATTTGACTTTGTTTTAAATAAAAATGAACTGACTCTCGGGGACATACTAGTTTTGAGAAGCATAGAATTAGTCAGGATGTTGAATGAATAGGGGTAATCCAAATGTGGGTGAGGTGGTGATTAAGGTAAAACAGGAAAAACAGAGATAAGTGGCAGTATCTGGGATACAAATGGAGACAGAAGTGGCAAAGGATGCTCCCGATGGGGATATTCTTAATACACATGAGCACTTAAGAAAAATAAAAGGCAAGCAACTAATGAACTTGTAAATGCCAAAAATGCATCTAAAAAGATACTCAATCTCATTATTATTGGCAAAAAATCAATAATGGCACATTTTTCATCATGCAGATTTAAAAAGGTTGATAAAACTATTCATTGGCAACACTGGAAAACTGTACACTCTCATTTATTATAGATGTGAATCTAAATTGGCATAAATTGCCTGGAGCTAGTCTGCAAAGTGCATATTTGTTCCAGGGATTCCACTTCTAGGAATTTACACTATTAAGAACACTCGTTGTTCATGGAAGACTTTATATTGGTGGAAATTTGGAATTTATCAGATCATCATGTTATATGTAATAAATCATGCTTATAGCACGATTTGAGTAAAATAAAGGTCTGAAGATGGTATATTTTTTAATTAACCCATGTTATGTAAAACAGTACACATCCATGCCATATACTCATGGTTTGTGTGTGGCAGGGGGAGAGGGAGGGAAGGAGAGAGTGAAGAAGGGAGAGGAGGAGGGAGGGGAGGAAAAAGAAGGAAGAGAGAGAGGAAGGAATGAAGATTTGGAAGAATGTTCAGCAATTATGAACAGTTCTGAACAGTGAATTTGGAAATGATTATTATTTATCTCTATTAAGAAGTTCTTTTTTGCCGGCATGCTATTTTAAAATATTTTATAGACTTTATTTTTAGAGAACTTTTAATTCACGGCAATATTGAACAAATGGTAGAGAGATTTCCTGTACACCGCCTACCCCACACCTTCATAGCCTCCCCCATTACCAACATCCCTACCAGAGTTACAACTGATGAGCCTACAGTGACACAACATAATTACCCGAAGTCCATAGTTTACCTTAGGGTTCACTTTTGGTGTTGTGCACTCTATACACTTGGACAAATGTGTAATGATACACACACACACTGTTGTAGTATCATGCAGAATATTTTCACTGCCATACAAATCCTCTGTGTTCTTACTCATCGCAACCTCCCCCCATCCCTGGCAACCACTGACCTTGTTTACTGTCTCCATAGTTTTGCCTTTTCCAGAATGCCCTGTCGTTGGAATCTTATATCATGTAGCCCTTTCAGATCTCCTTCTTTCATTTAATAGTATGCATTAAACTTCCTCTATGACTTTCCATGGCTTGAAAGCTCAATTATTTTTAGTATGAATAATTCTATTTTATGGAACATTATTTACTTATACACCTACTGAAAGGCATTTTGGTTGCTTCCAAGTTTTGGGAAATATAAATGAAGCTGCTGTAAACACTGTGGTTCAGGTTTCTGTGTGAACATACGTTTCAACTCCCTTGGATGAACACCAAAGGGTTTAATCACCAGGTTTCTGGTAAGAGTATGTTTAGTTCTTTAAGAAACTGCCAGCATGTTTTCCAAAGTAGCTGTACCGTTTTGCATTCACACAGGCAATGATAGAGAGTTCCTGTTGCTTAACATTTTCAAGCATTTGGTGTTTTTGGTATTCTGGATTTTGAACATTTTAATAGTTGTGCAGTAGTATGGCATTGTTGTTTTAATTTGCCTTTCCCTGATGACACATGATGCGAAACATCTTTTTATATGCTTATTTGCCATCTGTGGACCTTCTTTGGTGAGGTATCTGTTAAGGTGTTTGGACCGTTTTTTAGTTGGCTTACTTATTTTTTAAATTTATTTATTTTTAGACAGAGGGGAAGGGAGGGAGAAAGAAAGGGAGAGAAACATCAGTGTGGATTGCCTCTCACATGCCCCCTGCTGGGCCCCTGGCCCACAACCCAGGCACGTGTCCTGACAGGGAATGGAACAGGCGACCCTTGGGTTCTCAGGCTGGCACTCAGTCGACTGAGCCAAATCATCCAGGTTGTTGTTGACATTTAAATACTCTTTGTATGGTTTGCATAATAGTCCTTTATTAGATGTGTTCTTTGCAAATATTTTTTTACCAGCCTGTGGATTTTCTTATTCTCTTGACAGTGTCTTTGGCAGACAGAAGTTTTAAGGTTAATGAAGTACAGCTTATCAGTTCTTTCGTGGATCATGCCCTAGGTCCAACATGATATTTTTACAAATAAAAATAAGCCAAAATTATACAAAAATGTAAAATATAGAAAGATTTACTGAAGAAAATAATATTTAAAATCTTACCAATATCGTGATTTTTCTATTAAAACAAGTGACTACAAAGTAACTCTATTGCATTAGTCATTTTATGTATTCAAATACTATAGCAATAATTCAAGTTCTCAGTAGTCTATTTTTGTTTACATATTCAGGTTTTCAGGAACTTTGCTTTCATTTACTGTTTTAAAACAGAGCAGAAGAAAAATGTCATAGGAATTATAATGTAAAATTAAACAGGAGTGATCATTGAGGAGAAAATAAAACATCAGGGCATGTAATGTAAAATTAATGAAGATGTACATTCACTATAATTTTATTACAGATATTACATTCCCTGGTTTTCATGTTAATCATAGGTCATTCACGAATCTTTTATTAAGATTGCTAAAATGATGTATTTGTTTTGAATCAATGTTTCTATAACAATTTAGTTAGGTAAAAGCTTTATCTCAACATGTTTGTCACACTGAATTTTAGTTTAGTCAAGATCTGAGGTTCTAGTACTAAGAGCATATTATCCATCGCAATGCTGCTTTGTAGTTTCTGCGTTAAAGAGTGACTAAGGATCCAGAAGTTTCTGCTTTCATACTGAATTGATACTAATTTATTTAGGGTTTATTTGAGGTCTTAAAATGGATGGCAGTAACAGCCATATAATAGTGTGCTACTTTTGTAATTACTAGTCTTATTTGTGCTTTACATGCAGTGTTTCATTTTTCCTTACCACAATTGGGTAACTGACTAACGACTTGCATCAGAGCAGTAAGACAATGGAGGCTCTGAGATGTTAAATGTCCTGTCCAGGGTTACAAGTCTAATAAGTAGTGAAGCAAGGAAATTACTCCAGAGTGCACAGTGAACTATGTCTCCTAAAAGTAAATCAGCCCCACCCCCCACGGGCTTGCATAGTTATCACACAGCTTCCAAAAAGTCTCATTGCATTTCACTATTGACTAGAGACAGGAAATTATTTATTAAAAGTGTCTCTCCCCTCTCAGTTTTCCAACCTCCATTTTTTCTCCCTGCATAGTAACCATCTCAGTTGTCTTATTTCCATGTAATTGTTGCTTTGAGTATTTTTGTTTCCTTAATTTAATTTAACAATAACTTCATGTAAGTCCTAACATATTGTATTTACTACATGTAAACATTTAAGGCAGAACTGTAGTGCTAAAGGAGATTATGGAGGTAATTGGGGGTATAAGGTGTTTTAGAGAAATCATTAAATAGAAAGACAGAGCAACTTGTCAAGTACGGTCATATTGAGAATTGGGGCTTACTCTCCAGCACTCTCCAGTCAACGTGATGGGAACTGACCCTGCTTTAACCTGATACCATTGCTAAGACTTAAAATATATTACTGGAAAAGAATTGTGTATGTCTCTTCTTTAATCTATCACTTCATACACTTATTCATAATATACTACTTGGATATAATCTAGTATTTTTCTATAGCTTAGTAATATTTTAACAAACACTTGAATGTCCCCAATATACATTATATCTAAAATGCACATGGAAAGTGGAAATATATTTCCCCTAAGTAAAATGCCTGCAGTATATAACAACCATCCAGTTCAATTATTTAATTTCCATGTTTTAATTTTGTTTATTTTTATGTGTATTATCTCAAAAAATGTCCATATGTTTGAAAAGCTAAATTTTCAACACAATCATATTCAAACAGATTAAAGGTAATTTAACTCATTAAGTTCTTGATTTATTTGTTTTTTAATGAGCACGTAGTAAAATGTACTGTGTTCTGGCCTTTAAGTCTCAGTCAGGAATTCTGCACAGTGAAGTTGTATATTCAGACAACTGAATTTCTCTCACGGTCTAATTTATGTTGTGAAACAGCAATCTAGAATACATGTGGCCATCAATGGCACTTTTAATTTTGAAGCTATCCTGAAGCTGGCACACTACCATCCGAAAGGTTGTCAAATGAGTATGCTCATAAGAAAATCTCTGGCTATGAAATGAAGTTGTAATTTTATCAAGCAGAGATAAAAACTCTGTATAATACATGGATTTTTAAGGCAAATAGAATTATCAAATTATGAGTGGCCCACAATTTGAAAATCCTACAGCAATTGGATTTTAAATTTCTAACTTGGTGTAAAGATATACAGAACTGGGAATAAGGATGTTTCTACCTTGAGTCTATCTAAAACTCCTATCTGGCAGAGCTCATGCATCTTCCTGCTTTCTCTTGGATTTGGAGGTCGGTCTGTCCATCCGTCCATCTATCCACACACACACACACAATTAATGTATAATATACATGTTTAATATATAATAAAATACATATTATATAAATATATTTCAAATGTCAAGAATTTGCATTTACTATACCATTGTTCTCCAAACCAGATCATATAAAAAAAAAAGGTTAAATAACCTTACTATTCACTAACACTCAGATTTCGCTAAAGGTTGTGCTTGGGGTGAGTCTAAATGCTTTCAACAGTAGTTATGGTAATGGTCTCTATTTTTTTTTCTAGTGCCTAAATAATTGTAAAGATAACATACGTGTGAAGGGTCACAGCTACTTTGAAAATATAATCAATAATACTTTTTTCAGTGGCTGACATGTATTTAAATTTGTTTGAAAAGAAAACATCTTGCTTTTAAAATCCTTTTCTGAGGATAAGCCTGTTGTGAGGTATGATTCTATTGTTTAAGATTAATATTAAGAGTGGCCAGTTAAATATGTTTTAACAGTACCAGAAGCTCTTGAAAAGAACAATTCAAATATTTTACGTACATTATTTCATATATAGACACACATATCATAGACATTTTTCATACAAAAGTTCAAAAATACATGAGTTAACTTTCATATGATAAAAGTGAACATTTTTCCTACTAATTACAATAACTTTTTCTAACTTTCTAACATCCTTTTTCTCTCTTTCAAATTTCATTTTAGTGTTAGTTGAAATAAAAAAAAATGGTTGTTAAAGTTCAGTGAAATTCCTTTCCACTGAATGATTTTTTACCTTATTTTTTGCAGAGCTGTAAGACTGATAACTTTGCTGAATTTCTAAAAGCTTATCTAAGTCTAAACTTTCTCATAAATATATTGTTAATTTGGTGATTGGATCATAGTATTTAGTGTTATTTTATTTTTTATTGTGTGTGAATTTTTGAGGACAGAAACAGTATCTAATTCATCTCTATATTCCCTAATTGTTAATACAATATTTGGCATGTAGCAACATCTCAGTATTCAAAGAGAAGAACACTATACAAGTTACATACTGGGGGAACCAAAAAAACAGAATTTATTTGTAAAAATTGTGTATTTATTCTTACATGTTTAAACTTCAGTCACCTTCAAGGTATTCTCCATTTAATGTAATACATCTAATGAGACTTTTTCCCACTACTAAAAATAGTTTTTGAGCTCATCAATTTTGATGTCTTTTAGTGCCTCTGCTGTTTTTTGTTTCACCTCTTCCATACTGGCAAAACATTTCCCTTTGAGGAATTTTTTTCATCTGGGTAAATGGAGCTGCCAAGGATGAGATTGGGTGAATAGAAAGGGTGGGGCAAAGAGGTCATGCTGCTTTTGGTCTAAAACTGCTGAATACTCAGTGTGGTGTGGGCAGGTGTGCTTGTAAATCACCCATCATGAAACGGGCAAACATGTTGAAATAGTCTTCAAAAAAAAAAAATCACCGAAGACAAATGCAGGCTCTCACAACAACGCCAGCTGGTACACTGATACAGATGGGTTTCTAGAACACTCACCTAGTGAGGGAAGCCTGTACTACAAGGGATCCACCCTCCAGAAGATAATTCCTGTTTTTGGTCCCCCTTCATGTATCCTGTATTAAATTCAAATTAATCATGAAATATCACAGATAGTAATTCTTTAAATCCAGGAATGAAATAAAAATGATTTCTTCTATGTTTTATAAACTATGATATAGCAGATTAACACACTAAATTATCATGATTCGGAAAAGGTATTTTTGGAAGATACCATGGAAAGCCTTCCCAGAGTTATTTTTTGAAAACCTTCTATTCTAAGATTTTAATAAAACACTTACATTTGGAGATTTTATGTTTCTCTACTCCAGAACTATACCTGAGTACTGTCCTTCACAGGACAGGAGAATGTGTGACTGAATACGGGTTCTACTACTTAACAGATGGAGTGAATTTAGTCCCTCAAACTAGTCGCCTCTGCTCTTCTTGGTGTGAGTACACAAATAATCACGGAATTGGAGAGATTATAGAAAAAGTAGAAGAAAACCACGTCTGGGTATTGTGTGTGTTTAATAACAGCAGTTGAATAAAGGGACATAGAAAGGGACACACAAAAAGAAAATCATGCAAATATTATTTCAGGAAAGATCTTATTTGTGTAATGTCCTTGTTTAAATAGCAACAAAATCAGTTCTTCGTAGAATACAGTTCCAGGCAGAGGATTATTCTTCCAACAAAAGAATATGCTTCCTTTCATCTGAAAAAGGAAATTATAATATCCATCATGCTTTCCTTTCTAAAGAATGTTTCTTCATTTTGAAGAAACTCAAATCTTATTAAATAAATTTCAGTAATTAGGTTTTTATAAGTGTTGATTATTCTATTTCATTTTATTATTCATATACCACTGCTCTTTTTAAATATGAACCCATATTTCAATAGAGATCAAGACTAGTATTTTTCATTGAGAACTGAAAGCACAGGGATGTTATTTAAAACTATGGGATTGGATGTGACCCAATAAGAGGGAAAGTGGATGGCAGAAGCAGACCCAGGCCAAGCTCCGGGACATTCCAGCATTTGGAGATCTGGAAGGTGAGATAAATCTCACAAGACTGAAATGGAGGGGAAACAAGAGAGAATTGCCCCAAAAGCCAAATGCAGGAAGTGATTCAAGATGGGGGACACTGTAAATCCTGTGAGAGAGAGAAGGGCTGATGGGTAGTGAGCAGTGGTAGTCTGCGTGGGAAGAAGAAAGGCGAAGTGGGTGGTTACAAAAGCAGGAGCTTGATTTTACTATTTCTTTTCTCAACATTGTAGTCCCATTCTTCTGATGAATGGGAGGAGGTGGGAAGTGATGGCTGAAGTTTGTGGAGAGTGGAGAAGGCGTGGAGGACTCAGAGCTCAAATTGGCTAAGGGACCTCTCAGGCCTCTTATTGGCCTCTGCATTTTTCAGATCAAAAAATGACTCTCATGATCACTGGCGATAAAGTGTGCCAGATAACTTCTGGCACAGTGGATTAATATTTATAAATTACTGAACCATTAATGAATCACATTAGAGTTGCATTAAAGCCTGTTTCACTAATATTTTCAATAGTTGAGCAATGTTAATTTAGTGTAAACATTCCATTATCATTTTATGTACCATAATTCCATGTCATATAAAATTTTAATTTTCTTTTTACCAAAAAAAGTACTGTGTTTATACAATATACTGTGCTTATACAAAATACGGTATCTTTAACATTTTAGTTTCCTTTGTTCTTTTTAAAGATACAAGTTCTATAATGATTCTTTTTTTTTAACTTATCACAGTTTTCTCCCTCCCCTATTTCCCTTTTTTACCCCTAAACTATATTTTCTGTTTTTTTCCTGCATTCTGCTCTGAATACTGAATTCTGTGTTTAGAAATCCATTTGCCTGTGGAAAATAGAGAAGCAGCTTGATAAAAGTGACTCTTTTTCTTGTTTTTTCTCATACTTAGATTGCTTCTATTAAAACTTTTATCAAGAGTGTTGATTTCCTATTTGAAGCAAAGTTGAACCATAACAGGTAACCTGAATGCACTTTAAATACACCTCAAAGTGAATTGAAAAGTCTCAGTCTCTTCCCATTCTTCACAGGCTGCAGTCAGCATGCTCTGAATGTTATTTTGTGACACGGTGATTGCCAGATGGTATCTGTGCTGGTAACTCCGTTTAAGAAAGTAGGAAGAGAAAACTTTTATCAGTCTGTCACCATCAGGCCTTATCACAGGCAAGCAAGTGTTCGACCTAACAGAATAGTCCAGATCATGAAAATGCCCCAAAGCAAATCAGCGTAGGAGATTGGCCGGTGAGATCGAACAAGTTGCACAGGATTCATCTTCTCGCCCGTAGGTCAAGAACAGGTGCTAGTAAAAGCATATCTCGAGGCTTCCGTAAACTTCTTACGATTAGAACTGGTTTTATAGGATTAGGAAGAATGCAGTGTGTTCTCTTTCTTCCCTACATGTTCCTGAACACAGAGTGCATCTGTTCTTTCCTGCACCTGACTATGTGCTCGTAAAACTTCTTTGCTAAGAGTTAGTGTAAGGTATTGGGGCTCTCGAATGTAAAGCCTGTACTGTGGTTCTCAAAGTGATACTATTGCCCAGATCCACGGACTGAAACTTGCAAGGGATCTGTGACTTTTCAATAAGCTATTTTTATAATAAAGCTGAGACAGTAATTGGACTTTTTCAATGTGTTGACCTTTACACTAATGGTGTGAAGGCAGTTCTGGGCCACACTGCCTCCCCGCAGCAAGAATCAGACGGTGGTACGGAGTTGTTCGCTCTCAGGCAGTCACGGGGAGAAAAATGCAAATTGCACTTAAGAATGTCCTTCAAGAGGCGATGAAATTTAGTGTTATTTTATACATCAACACTTGACTACCTATCTTTTCAGTATTCACTGTTACAAAATTGAAATGACATATAAAACATTTCTGCTACAAACAAAGATGCAGTAATTATCTTGAGGAAAATGCGAGTTAAGTGTGGATTATTTGAGCTGTGAACTCAACTAGCTTTTTTTTAAGTGTTGAAAACTATTCTTATTTGAAAAATGGTGGGCAAAATATGGTTGTTCAGATTTGAGTATTTTCAGACTTTTTTAAAAAGGCATGAGTGAGCCTGACACTTCAAACAAACTACTTACCGTATTTGTTGTCATTCTTAAAATGTGCACTATTAATCAATTGATCCTAAACAGTGAGAATTACACCGCATTATGAATATTTGATATGGAATATTTTCTCCGGTTATTATCTAAGATTTTAAGACTTAAATTCATGCCTCTTTGGCTGTAATTGGCCTTCTGGTAATTTAGAATTAATGCTGGTCTTTACCAAGGATATAATATTGTTAGTTTTCCTTTCAATATTGATGACCTCATGTTTATATTTATTAAATTTCAATTTGTATGACATGTTTATATTAATTTGTTGCATTTCAATTTGTATGACCTCATATATCATTTTCTGAGGTAACTATTGAGTTATTATCTAATTTTGTTATGGTTTTTTCAGACCTCATTTTTCTCACTCTTTTTATCTGTTTTCCATAATATACGCTTACTGTATGTGTGTGTGCATATAGAATCTATGAGTACTTATAAACCAAAAAACCCTCCCAATTTAAATCCCATAGTATGTATTAGAAAAATGATAGTGTTTTGAGTATGTCTTTTAGACTACATTGAACTCCCCAAGTCCTGGTTTTCCACCCAGGTTTTGGAAGATAAGTGTGGCACACTTCCCTTGAGAATCTTCAGGCATACACACACTTGAAGGTAACAGAAAACACTCAGTATCTGATTCTTAATCTAAGGTAACTGAACTCATGTCTGGCCACCTGCTGCTTTGAAAGCCAGTACACAAGAGATAGGTACTGTGTAAAGGGAAGTGCTTTATTCAGACGCTGGCCACCTGGAAAATGGGGGACTCACGAGTCAAGGCCCATTTAAATAATCTCAATGCAGGCAGAAGATGGAGAGGGAAAGCAGAACAAAGAGATTGGGGGAGGGGAACATGCTTCCCCTGAGAAGTGGGGAGAGATGGGGATGAGGGAGTGCAAATCTGCTTCTCGCGTTTCCTCCCCTTATTTCTGAGCTATCTCTCTGCAAACAGGAATCTGCAGGTTTCCTGTGGACACCTGTTGATTCTCATAGCTGACACCAAGCAGCCCTTTCTCCACAAAACCTTACTTTTCTAGCTGTAAAAAGGTAAAATAAGGAAAGAAAACACAGGGCTTTATTTACATACTCTAAGGAAACAGAGAGTTGGCTGAAGCCTTGAGAAAAAAGCAGAATGCACCCCCTTTATTGTTTAATTGTAACGTTAAGTCATAGTTACACTACTATTATTTTGTAAAAGTCCTTTGTTCTTTACAAAACCTTATTCCTTAAACAGAGTGTGGGTTACTATAAGCAGTATATTGTTTTCCTATATGGTATGTTTAAAAACGTCATTTGTAAATTGCAAGTAGTTTTGCATATGTTTGTTTCTAAGAGTGTTTGGAAATACAACTGTGATTATGAGCAAATGGATCTCCTGGGATAGAACCCTGAGAGTACAGGGGTCTGTGTTAATGCTCCGGCCCGGAACAAGTCAGCAACAAGGGTGGAGGTGTCATCTCTGCCGAAAGCTGTTCCTTAAATCTAAAGATCGTGACAGGAGATGTGGTGTAGGCTATTTTAATGATGTCAAGAGTCCTGAAAAAGTGGTTTATCAAAAGCTGTCACAATGAACTACTGAACAGTGACTTCTTAGGGCAAAGGTAGAAGACCGAGTGGCAAAGCAAACTGGCTTAGTGCTTTATTTTAATAACCTGTTTTTCTTATTTTGTCTATCACTTTCATTTGAAGAGAAATTTTTTCTGCATGAAAAAGTGTGAAAGAGATGCACGGAAACCCCAATTAGTGAGTAAGCACTCCTGCAAGGCAATTTTCCATTCACTTGGAACAGCATCAACTATTAACTAGCATGAAACAAGAAATCATAGGAAGCTTGCCTAACCCACGCTTGTGGCAGTGCACTCCCTTGTCTGCCTCAGCCCCGAATACTCAGGCACCATGGAGCGTT
Organism: Desmodus rotundus; assembly: GCF_022682495.2. Lineage (NCBI taxonomy): Eukaryota > Metazoa > Chordata > Mammalia > Chiroptera > Phyllostomidae > Desmodus > Desmodus rotundus. Next base: position 15,929,848 of record NC_071388.1, on the reverse strand, counting down.
CCAGTTCTTTAATTACCATAAAATGGAGACTCGTGGTGTATATCCTAAGGAATTAGTTCAGTGAAATGGAAACATTGAAAACATCAAATTTATTTTCAGTTCCTCTCTTCATGTGACTCTTCACTGTCTCTTTATTGAGCAATGAGAATATGGTCAGGTCAGTGGTTAGAACTGCTGTTCTCACAGATAACTACATCCTATTACCACCTTAGTCTTTTCAGAAAATCTTCCCTACCTAAGTTTTCCCATACTGCTACCTTATATACTTCTATGTTATGCTTAGGGCTTTCATTTTGCTCGTGCTCATGACTTTAAAAATTATACATTATTTTCCTGGATAATGTTTAATTATAAGTTTTGAACTGTGGAAATGCATGTGTGTGCGTGTATGTGTGTAATTTGTAGTGTCTCATAGGGAAAGGAATGAAATCAATTCAGATTGGCTCAAAAATGTTGACATGTATTTTCTGAGATAACGAGCAGTTCATGAGGAGGACAGGAAGTCAAAGTTTCAGCTCTATTTCTCTGAGATTCTCTTTGTCTTTTTTCATGGGTTGGGTTTCTCTTCAGTTTCCAGTTAAGGTATAGCAACTCCAGGCATCACATCCAACCAAACAATGCCCAAAGGAAGAGAAGAGACTGTATTTTCTTGCATTTGTTACCACAGGATAAATTAATTTTAGATGCTCTCAAAAATCACCTCATTGGTCAGAAGTGTGTCACATGCCCTGTCTGCACTGATTGTGTTTGCTGACTTAAATCATCTGGGGAAACCATCACTCTGACTAGTGCACTATTGAAGGGGAAAATAACAATCGTTTTCTAGCACAGTGTTAGATTGTATGGTAGATAATAAAAAATGAAGTCTTTCCATATATGTGATACATAGTCACTAGATGGAACTGCTGAAGTTACTTAGACATACTGGCCTTCATTCAATTTGTTCAACATTAAGACCTTTCACAGGTTGAGCCTGCTTATCTGAAACACTCCCTTTATTTGTCTATTTAATTCAACTTCATCTTCACTAGTATTCTCAGGTCACTTCCTAAGGGAATCACGATGTATTGTGCTAGATCATTCAACTGCTTCAGGTTCCTCTGTATTTTTTTCTATAACTTAAGCATTGTCAGGTAATCATTGATTTAATACCTTTCATCTTTATTGGACTATAAATTTATGTTAATATCATGCCAATTTTTTACCATCTTTATTACTTGCTCGAGCAATTTAGTATAGAGAGTGCTCAAGAAATAGTTGTTCACTAACTCAACAAATACAATACATGAAATAAATGGATGAATGAAAGAAATAATTAGAATTGCAACGAAGTAGTCTTTGAAGAAATGCAGAAAATCACTCTATATAGACTTTGCTCTTTAATCATTGTGTTCAGACTGTGAAGACTTACTGAGGATTAAGGGAGTTGATCCTTATTCTTCAAACAATATATCACACTTTGTGATTCCACATGTATATGTGTCTCCTTGATTAATGAAAGTCTCCCTCACTTGGTTTCAAGTTCAATGACGATAACACCTGTGTCTCACGGGACTGACAGTTCAAACAAGGCCATAGCTCAGCATTAGGCACATACTAAAAACTTAATCCAATTCTATTTAATAATTGGACCAGTGAATGGATGAAAGAAATTGAATGACATAGCATTCATGGCTTTTAATTATTCTGATAAAATCAGAAATGACTGCATCTGTTTAGGGATAACTTTTCAAATCTTATTAGAAAGATTTGAGTGCTAATTTTCTCCTTGTGAAGTGTGTTAGCATGCCTACCAAGACTCTCAACAACAAATAAACAATAGTTCTTGTGATGACACTATTTGATAACTTTGGATTTTCTTCCAGTTGACAATCTGTCACCTTTCTTTTGCTTGCTCAATAAACTTGATTGGTTAAAGGAATCACAGAAGGAAAGGAGTTGACTTCATTATTACACATGCCTAACCATCTGTTTTAATACAGTATATATCACAACCACCCACCGACATATAAGGAGAGACAAGATTTAATTCGATGTCAAGAGAAGTTGAAGCACAAGTGCATCAGTAGTCAGGAATGGAGTGGTCATCCTGTGTTTCTGCAATATGAATGATCTGAACTGGATTGTGAAGACCTAGCCAGTTCAGACAAACTGAGAAGGGCTGAGGGGCATTGTAGGTAGAGAGAAATCAATAAGAAATGCTTGTAGCTCAACTGCTGTGTGCAATCTGAACTGATCAACAGTCATGTTATCACTGTAAGACTAAAAGGTTATTGTTTTCTTTCTCCTTCATTTTTCCCCTTCTTTCATTGATTCATTCCCTCCTTACCTTTTCTTCTATCTTATCCTCTTTTTTTCATGTTTCCATCTCACTTTCCTCTCTCTTCCCACCATTTCCACAGATTCGTGTCTCTTCCATCTCCAACTTCAATACACACTCTTTTTCACCAGTGGGTGTAGCTTGTTTGAGATAGCTCCCTTGAACCCTCCCACCCTGCCTAATTTCTAATGTGAAAAGATCAGCACCCTTTCCCCAATTTCTCTATATGACAGTGTTGCCAGGAACATAATTATGTTTGATATGAAGGTTCTTTATTTTATGTCCACTCCTGCCTTTTTAGACTAGTGAGCACTTATGTAAGGGTGGCTGTAATCAGAGTTATTATCTTTTTTAGTGTTTTTTTGTTTGTTTTATGGTTACTGTTTTTGTTTGTTTTCATTTTATTTTTGTTCTGAGCATCCTATGAATTTTTCCGAAGTTTGACTGGATTTTTTCACATAGAAGATCATGCATTTGAACTTCATTCAGAGCAAGATAATTGAGCATTTCCTTCAGTTTTAACTCTCTTTTTCTATGTTCTCCCTAGCATAGTGGTTACTTCACAGTAATATTATACTCCTTTTCTTATTTTAATTAATGTCACATCTCATTTCTAAGTGCTTGTTTTCAGCCCCAGGGTACTAATTTCATATCTTGTTTCTTAAATTAGCTGACTATAAGCTCAGATTTCTGGTGGTTATCATAGTTACACAGCTATTTTGTGTCCCCATCAATAAGAAGAAATTAGTGTTTTAATGAAGGATTTCCTGCTAATCTCTTAGGTATTTGATTTTGAAAACTGCAGTATTGCTTAATGGCCTTAAGTCACATATTAAGCAATAACAACTCTGCAGCTAATATACAAGGTCTGGCACAAATAATGCCCCTTCTTATTACAAAATCATAAGCATGTAATTCTGTGACATAACAATATCATGCTCAAGCACACCGTATGACATTTTAGGTGAAATGTTCAAATTAAAACCATAAATTATCACACTCATATTATTACCCTACCAGCCACACTCAAGCAGATGTTACTTCTGCTGGACCCTGTATTTTTGTTATTGCTAAAATCACTCATAGCTTATAAGATGGCAGAAAATGGACAAACCCTAATCAGGTGTGTTATAAAATAACTGTTTATTTTAATACAATCCTATTTAATAAGCCAATATAGAAAGTAGTGCAAGTTTCTAAAGGTTTCAGGAACATGTATAATGAATGGACACATGGACAAAGCCAAAGGGGGTAGGATTGAGGATGGGAGGTGGGGATGTCTGGGGTTGGGGGGAGTGGGAGGGGAAATGGAGACAACTGTACTTGAACAACAATAAATACATTTATGTTAAAATATTTTTACCACCTCATTTTCTTTTGTTAATAACATCTAGGAATAGGCTCAGTGGATTGAGCACCAGCCTGTGAACCAAAGAATAACATCTAGGAATAAAAGAAAAGTAAATTATTTAGAGACATCTTATTAACACTACATCTAAACTTTTAGAAGAAAAAGCAATTCCACATGCAGATTACAAATACAGAAATTAGTATTTTGATATTTATTCTACTGAAAATTTTGAATCTCAAAACATAGATAATTGCGTATTAAAATATACTCTCTTGTTTGTGTTCCAATAGACTAGTTCCACTTTGATTCAGTTTTTTTTGCGCAATCCCATTGTGACCTTAATCTGCAGTGGTCCCTAAGCATCAGTTTCTCTCAGTTACCTCAGTGTTTGATGAGCTGCCCAGTTAGTAGTGATAATTACACTGAAGGCCCATTGTTATTTTCATAATTGCCTTTATGTGCTGCCTTTACTTAGACAGTTTTCTCTGTTGTATTTGCTCCTTGTCTACTAAAGAGGGTGAGAGATACTTTCTTAACATTCATTATTTTATTAGGGGGAATAATAATGCACTTTTTAGATATGTGGATTTTGTTGATATGAACATGTCAACATGGTCAGTGGACAGTTTTGTCCATGATTTGTAAGGATGACGACACAGATATGTTCCAGAATTCTCAGAATTCTGTAAAAGTGAAAAGTAGGAAAAGAAATTGTCACTTGGCTGTTGGCAGTCATTATATTGTGATTAAAAATTCAATTGATTGTAGGTGAAGAAAAAATAACATGAATTTAGACATGCAAAATGCATTGCTGTAGTGGTTGTGTTTGTGTGTGTGTGTGTGTGTCCCTCAGACATGGTTTTAAGGGGATGTTGGAATCTGAGGTCAAGATAACTGGCAGGTAGGAGGTATGCATTTGCAGAGAGTGAAACCTCTTTATTCAGAACCCTTGGAGTCAAAGGTCCCTTGTGTGTACCAGCATGAGGAAAAGCCCACCTTGGTCCCACATACAGAAGTACGAAATGGCCTTTTTAAAGGCAACAAAAATGTTAAAGGAAATTGATGTTTATTTGTATGCTGGGAAGGATTTTACTAAGTTTATTTTTTCTGTATTTTTGTTGGATTTCTCTGTAGTCCATCGGTATTTGATATGATTGTTATTTATAATACTGTTTATAATATTTCAGAAGTTACTCTCAAATACATAGAAGTTTCTTTTTATAAAAATTTAAATGATTGCACTCTAAAAATGTTAATTTAAACAGCTTTTGATTAGTACAATGGACATCACAGATTCTTCCTCCTTTTTGTCTTTGAGCTATTTATTAAGAATTATTCTTTAAATTTTACTTAAGATAGTGCTGTACCCTTCCAAGTATATTAATTGATGTCAAGTAGAGAGTAGATGAAATTAATAGTCTTCCTTGATATTTGCTATTTGATATAAACTTCAAAGAATGGACGACATTTTACATTTAGCTGCATGTCATAGTTAAAAAAATTTGAGTAACCTTGAATTGGGATTTAATTATTAATAGTAAAGTTATCAGAGTTTATTCTGTGATATTTACTAAGTGATTAAGTTGTGTCCAGATATGATCAAGGATAAAAAGTATTCACAATCCTTCTTTTAAGTCCAGAGTTCTTAGTTAAATATAGTAGGGTCTGATCTAGCCAGCTTAAACAGAAAAGGATTTATCATAGATTATGGCGTGCTCACTGCAGTGTTTGGAAAGCTGATGGGAAAGGCTGTCCATAGGCTGAGGCCTCAGGAATCCCTGGCACAGTCATGCTGTTTAGGTGGCCGCCCGAAGGATCTGCTGCTTCTGTGGTGATGGGGTATGTGACAAATCAGGAAGCTAATACCGCAGCTGCGGGCTTCGAGTCCACGTTGTTTCAGAAGCAATGATGAGACAGATTGCAGGGAAAAGGAAAATTCACTGAACTGAATCCAAAAGAGGTATAGTTGTTTCCAAAAACAATTGTGAAATGGCAAGCATGAGTCTTAAGGGCAGTGCATTCTGGTGACTATTTGGCCCTCTTGGGTTTTAGAAGGAACAAAATCAATTAATATTGTTGATGGAGGTATAGTAATGCTTAGAAGCTCTGAAGCAAGATACCAGAAGCGGCAAACACTATTAGGCTAGAAAAAAAAAAAAAAAACCTAGAGTAGACCTTTTATTGAAGTGAATTGTGTCCTGTGATTGTCCATTATAATTTAATAACAATTTAATGCATAAGAATACATTTTATTATTTGTTAATTAACTTCTTGACAGAATCTCCTAAGGTGATTACATGACAAATAATTCAGTGTGAACAAAAAAGACCCAGGTACTCTGTATGATATGTAACGACAGAGTTGCATAAGACACGCCATCCAGAGCCCTACATTTAATTACAGGCCAAAGAGAGTTTTCAATAGTTTTCCCCTCGATGCCTTTTTTGCTCCTTGTATTCATTGTGAATTTCCACAATCATGCTATGCAAAAAGCTAGTCCAATAATTACTGAAACAAAACATCATAAACTAACAAAACATCAATAAACTAATAAACTGTTTATTAGTTTTCACCATTTTGTGTATTGGTTGAGTGGTCCTTCTGATCTGGACTTCCATTGGCTAATCTTGGCTGAGCTTGGTCAGACATTTGCAGTCAGTTGCAGGGTTAATTGGAAACTGGCTAGGAACCTTACTGCGCCTATTCTCTTCTCCTTCCCTGTCTCACATCTTTTCAGCAAGACAGCCTGTGTTCTCATGTCGCAGGCAGGAGTTCAGGAGTTTTTGAAAGTGTGCCAGACCTGTTGAGCTCTAGGATCAGAGCTGATACATGGTGACTTCAGCTACATTCTAGTAACCCAGACACGTTTTTAAAGACTATACCATAATTCAAAATAGACTTAATAAGCTACAACTTTTGATAGGATGCGTTGCAGAGCTGCATTGCAGACCATTTATGGGACTCTCCTGTATACTTTTGAGAAGCAAATCAAGTCAGGTTATTGACCTCAATGAGTGTTCTTCAACTTCTCCATTATTGAAATATCAACTCACTGTCAAATAAACACATCTCTAATCATAATATATATTACCCTTGACAATAAAGTCACACAATTATAAGTAAATTTAAAAATGTTTGTTGAACACATATTACTTGAAAACTCTGCAATGAACAATAGAAAACTGAGAAACAAAAACAGTAGTCCAGGATCCAGTCTGTCATGGAAGAAGCCTGGAAGTTGTCACTCCACCCTAACAAGGAAAAAGCTGAACAAATTGAAAAAAATAAAAAAAAGAACAGTTCTTCTTAGATACATGAGAAACATGAAATCATAGGATAAACCACAGCCCCTCAAATTGGAGAGACCAACAGGCAAACACAGAAAAACAGAACTTACTTCAACAGGGCGGAAACCCTTGGAAAGCGGTGTCTGGGTAAGAAACCTGAATTGTGATTGAAGAGTTGCTGGAGGCTCGGTGTTGACAAATCTAAGAGATAAGATCTGCAGGTCAATCCAGTCATCAGGGAGTTTTTCTGATGTTTTCAGTTTTTCTCTTTGTGTTTCAATTCTAGTAGTTCTTATATAGGTATCTGCAAGCTCAGGGATTTTTTTTCTCCATACTTTTCTGAGTTTCACTTCCTGGAGCTGTGCCAGTTCTTCACATGGTCTTACAGCGAACACCCAAGAAAAGTATCCTTATGCTCCCAGCAGAGGGAGAGCAAAAGGATCCATTTTGAAAAAAGCCACAGCACTTTGTGCTTCTTAACATGGCCTGTCCTCAGGAGAAACTATTTAGACAGAGCCTCACTGCTGACAATTTTATCAGAGCCTAACTGACTCGGGGCGAGGGGAATATCCAACCCCAGTTCCCTGTTCCCTCTCACTTGGGAGGAGGAACATACCCATCCTGGCCCTCACTGTCCACCTAAGGGAGGGGGTGCTGAGAAGCACACGTCAGGTTTATAATCTATGGCACAAGGTCACTGAACAACCATGATCTAACTACAGGATGAAAAAAAAATACTTTCCTCCCCCCCCACACCTTATTATAACTTTACTAAAAGACTACTTACAGTAGCTCCTTTGAGCCAGTACATCATATCTGGCCATCAGGAAAAACAGTACAAGATATTAGAGAAGTAAAAAAATTAAAATTAGAATAAGCATTAGAAACAGACTCCCTGGAGATTTAAAACAAATCCGTTAATATGCTGAAGGCCTTAATGGATAAAATAGATGGCCCTCAGGAACATAGGGACATTGTCAGCTGGGAGATAGGAGTACTAAGAAAGACATCCCCCAAAATGCTGAAAACAGAGAACACTGTAACAGAGATGAAGAAAGCCTTTGATGGGTGTTTAGTTGTTTGGACATTGGAAAGAATGTTCGAGCTTGAGGGTGTCTCTGTAGGAACTTCTAAAACTGAAAAGCAAAGAGAAAAACAACTGAAAAAAGAGTAGGATATTCACGAACTGGGAACAACTACAAAAACGTGCAACAGACAGGCATTGGCAATACCAGAAAAAGAATAGAGAAAGGGACAAAAACGGTATTTGAAATAATGACTGAAATTTCCCCCAAATGAATGTCAGATACCAAACCACAGGACCAGGAAGCTCATGGTACACTGTGTAAGAAAAAAAAAAAGCAGAAAAACTACATGTAGGCGATTCAAACTACAAAAATAGCAACAATCACGGAAAAGTCTTGAAAGAAGCTGAGGGGAAAAACACCTAACCTTTAGAGGAATAAATATAATAGTTACATTCAACTTCTATTCAGAAGCTATGCTAACAAGAAGACAGTGGAATGTGATATTTAAAGTGTAAATAGAGAAAAGAAACAAAAACAGCAATGCGGAACTCTATACCTTGAAAAATTACCTTCATATATTAAGAGGAAATAAAGACCTTCTGAGATGAACAAAAATTGAGGGAATCTGTTACTGGTAGACCTGCTACAAGAAATGTTAAAGGAAGCTCTTTAGAGAAAAGCAAAATGATATATGTCACAAACTTTATTTACATAAAGAAAGGAAGACTATTGGACTAGGAATAAGTGAAGTTAAATTAAGAACATTTTTATTTTTAATTGATTTAACTAATAATCAGTTTGTTTAAAATGATAACAGTATATTGGAACATGTATAACCATATAGAAACATATGGAAGATGTTCAACCTTATATGTCTCTAGGGAATTGAAAATTTAAACAGCAGTGAGATGCCACTGCTCACGTATTAGAATCACAAAAATCCAGAAGGCCGACATCACCAAAGCTGGCAAACGTGTGGAACAACATGAACTCTCGTTTGTTGCTGGTGGAAACGTAAAATAGAACAGCTACTTTGGAGGGCGGTTTGGCTATTTCTTACAAAATTAAACATGCTATTACCTGACAATCCAATAGTTGTGCTCTTTGGTGTTTATGAAAAAAGTTGAACATTTATTTTCACAGAAACTGGTGCACAGATGTTTGAACAGTTTTATTCAAAATTGCCATTACTTGAAAGCAAGTGAAATGCTTTCCAGTGGGTAAATGGATAAGTACATTGTGGTACACCCAGACAATGGAATGTTATTCAGCACTAAAAAGAAAAGCACTAGCAGGCCGTGAAAATCATAGAGGAGCCTTTAATGCATATGACTAAGGAAAGAAGGCAATCTGAGAAGACTGCACACTGTGTGTTTCTAACTATAGCACATTCAGGAAAAGGTAAAACTTCAGAGACAGGAAAAGGTCAGTAGTTGCCAGGGGTCAGGAAGGAGGGAAAGATAAACAGGTGGAGCACAGATAATATGTAGGGCAGTGAAAGTATTCAGTAGGATACCATAAGAATCAGGGAGATCTTATGCTCAGGAAAACTTTGAAACTTAAATGAAATCCACTGTGTTAATTTCTCTCATATGTGGAATCGAATGGACAAACTGAACTAACAAAGCAAATGGGGACAGACTCATAGACAGAGAGCAGGAGGACAGCTAGTGGGAGTGGGTGAGGGGGTGGAGGGATTGGGCAAAACAGAGAAAGGACTCATGGACATGGACAACAGTGTGGTGATTGCCAGGGGGAGGAGATATAAGGGGATTAAATGGAAACAGGAAAAAAATACAATAAAGATTGAATTAGAACAAAAATTCTGAAGCATGAACCAAACCAAAGTAATTTAAACATTGAGTCATACCATAATAATTTTAAGTACATTGTATACCTCTCTAGGTTCCCTTTCCTTAGGTTATGATTATATTCCTTCATTTATATGAGTCCCCACTCTAGTTCTATTGCTATTTCTAACACAGTTAAGAATAAAGCTTTGTCCTCCTTCTCTTGTAAATGGCCGCAGTGGGTCATTAGTGTCACGATTTTTTTCCCTTAGAGATGGAGTGGAATGTGTGAAGCTGGAGGGTGAAGCTATGAGGAAGCATTCTGGTATCAACTTCCTTCAGACGGGTTGCTAAGCAAGGTTCTTAGCAGAAACCCAGGTCACGCAGTTTGCTTATCACCCACAGTTCTTGGCAGTTGAAGCCAGATATAGCCGTATCCTGAGGGTGCTTTGGGCATTCTCACACGCCACTCCAGGAACAAAAGTCTGGAGTTTGCTTTTGGGCGTCTGCTCCATAGATGTGCTGAAACCCCAAATTCCAAGGGTGCCAGCCAACTAAGACTTTGCTACTCCTCTGATCCTTTCAACCTCCCTGCATTTGCATTGCTAGAATATGGTGGTGAGCTCCCTGGTAAGCACAGATGTTGTTAAGAATTAACTTTTATAGCCCTAGCTGGGAGGGTCCAAAGGCTGGAGTGTCGTCCTGTGCACCACAGGGTCGTGGTTCCATCCCCAGGTGGGGCGCATATGGCAGGCAACCAATCAATGCCTCTCTGTCTTTCTTTCTCTCTCAATTTTCTCTCTTTCTCTCTGTAAAATTCATTAAAAAACATTTTCAGTGAGAAAAATAATTAAATTTTATAAACAACAAATACATAAGTTCTGTTGAAACTAATGATAGTAAGTACTCAAAACTCATTATTTCCTCATTAATGTATATTTCTATTGTCTGTGGTCTTTAGGTCATTTACACCTCTTGTATATCTGTGATGGAAATACTATCCATGTTAGTCCACATCTTTTTTAAACACAACATTCAGCAATGTCACCTTGGTGGCTATATAAGCACTTTTGTGTGGGACCTGCCATGGAGTTATTTCCAAATGAATTCTCACTACCCTTCCACGTAGAATCTTTCTTCAGCTGTATTGTATCCTTATGTTGGATTCAGTACATCTAACTGCTTCTTGGAAACCTGTTTTGAAATTTCTCAATGGAGATAATAAAATATATATATATTTAAAAACACATCAATGTACTTCAGTCAAAGGAGTAACTACATTTTCTCTGTGACCCACTTGAACTCCAGGCGGCATGAATTCAACACAGCACAATAGTATCTAAAATGTACAGAATGAACTTTATATTTCAGTCCTTTTCAGATTCAATGGAAAGAAATGATAGAAAGGGACCTAAGCAAATACTTCATTGCTTTCTTCAGGGTATCAAATTTACTAAATAAAAATTCCCTGAGAAGTTTTCACATTAGCATTTATTGTGTTTGTGCTAGAGGATCACTGAGCCTCTCCTAATATTGTAATATTTATCAAACATGCTTTCAAAAATGGACTATATCCATTTATTCTTCCTAATAAGAATATTCTATTAGTCTAACTTATGAATGGTGTTTTTCTTAGCAAAACATAGTGAAATAATTGCTTTTGACAGAGTTCATGAAGGAACTTTTGGTCTGGTAAATGTTATGAAAAGATGAGCCTGGATTTGAGTGCCATTTCTCTGACCACTGTGGGGCGTTAAAAATATTTAAACAGAACATTTTTCTTTGAATTAATGCACCTTAATGAAAATATTTTTAAAATTAGTATGGTACTCTTCTGAGATTATATAAAATCTAAAATATATCCAAATAGACTTGTTTATTCATTAGGGCTAAACATACACACACACATACACACACACATATACATCTACTTTAACAAGAAGAGATTATTTTTTCTATTCTTTGATCTATATGTTTACTTTCCTATCACAGTAAAATAGTGGCCAAAGATATTATTACTATCTGTAATAATAACCCATATGTGTGTTCTGTACAGTTTGTGGTACACGTGTATGTTTGTGCAATGGTTGTACATGCATACAACTTGTAGAAAATCATGTATTTGTGGAAGCACACAATATAATCTTATAACGCAAGTGAAGTCTCAATGGCAGCTGCTGTGAAAAGAAGAGCTCATCCTAAGGTAAAAAGAAATGTACAGGGTGAGGGAAAAGTAGGTTTACAGTTGTTTGGATGGAAAACAGGGCAATGATTAATAAATAATAATACAAGAATAAGCCTGTTTTGTGTACTCACAACTGTAATCCTACTTTTATCCTACCCTGAATATATAATTAGCTTTATAAAAATTAAAGGCTTTATAACAAATGTTAGCAATTAAATAACATACCCACTTGTGTTTACCAGTAATATTGAAAAACACAAATTATGTTTTTATACCCCCTGTTTTACTTTTGTAACTGGTAGATTTGTGCATTTTAAAAAGTCTTTGTCACTTTTTTAGGTTAAAGTAAACATTTTCAAGCCGAGTGTATTAGGTACTCAGTACAGTGGTGCTGTTGCTTTCTAGAACAAAATCGATGCTAAAACTGCATGTAAATTTTACTCTTTCAAGTATTTCTATCCTAAGAACTTCCAAAATAAATAAAAATATATTTACTTTATTATATATTTTTCATTGCAAATTAATTAACATCAGTCACCATTATATAAATATATCAACTTTACAATATTTACATTATTTTTGTATTTATAGATGGTTTTCAGGTTTTTAAAAATAAATTATTATATAAATACTAAATTTAGCAAGGTGTAAAATTAATACATTAGCATATATTTAGAAATAAATACCAAGAAAGAGATACTTTCAACTAGGGGTGAAAACAAAAGAAGTAAAAGGCTAAAATGAAATATTCACAAGTATAGTATGATCAAGTAATTGTTTATATATATTTATACACACTTAAATTTTTGTATATCTATCTATACATATACATTTAAAAAATTTATTGTATATTTCCATTACCATTATCTTCCTCACACTGCTCTCTCACCCGCAGTCTCCACTCTGTTGTCCAAGTCCATGAATCCTTTACATTTTTCTGCTAAACTGTCGCACCTCCACCAGAGAACACACAGTGAATGGCATTAACCGTGCTACCAGACTAACGGGGTCCATCTGCCTGCATGCATCAAAGCCGAGCAAATGTGAATAGGAGTTTGCAGCCAAGAGAGTAAGGGCTTCTTAGTTGAGGAAATGGCGCCAAGCTCAACGTCACAAAGACTTGGCTCCCCAATGGCCCCCGGAGAATGGGTTATATAGGGGAAAATTTTATGGCTATCTCCTTGAGGGTCCAATCTGTAGAACAGAGACAACCGTCTTTGCTCTACTTCCCAGTTCTGATCAAGGTCTTTCAAAAAGCAAGTCCTGTCACATGCTACTGCCTTATCTTGGGAACAACTGCATTGCACACTCTCTACGTGTGAGCAAGTACAGACTTTATTAATGGTTGGCCTGAAATGAAGAAGCAAAACTTACCTCGCCAATGTGCCTTGAACCAACCCCGACATGCCGCCCCTCTCCTATCCACTCTATGAACTGCCGTTATATGACTTTGCAAACCTCGGTGTGTTTGTGAAACAATCAAACAAACAAAACAAACATCAAGGATTGGAGAGCCAGACAGGTGTGTTCTTTTCTGCACCTTGTTGTCATTATTTGTAATGGAAAACGATAACGATAATCACGGTTCCCAAATATTAAGGTCTATCTTCTGTGCAGTGTCTTTAGCGCCTACTACCTAGTGGAATCAGATAACAGCAACTGTTTATTTCAAATGACTGTTTTCCCCGCCATATTGTGAACTACATGAGAAAGAGTGTTGCATCATTTTTCATATTATCGCCTCCCAAATCATAAATATAAATAAAACAGAATATATGCTGCCATTATATTCCAACAGATAACTGCTTTTAGCAGTGCCATAGCCATATTTAAAAAAAATGGAGTATGTTGGTTTACATAATACTGAAATATATTCTCAATAATGAAGCACAATTTTATATGTAAGCATTTTAATGTCAAAAAGATGTCAGTCTGTTGTCTGTCTGTGAGTCTGTCTCCATTTTGCTGGTTTGTTCATTTTGTTCATTAGTTTTCACATGAGTGAGACCATATGTTACTTGTCTTTCTCTGACTGGCTTGTTTCACTTAGCATAATGCTTTCCAGTCCTTCCATGTTGTCACAAAGGGTAAGATTTCCTTCTTTTTTACACCTGAGTGGTATTCCTTTGTGTAACTGTACCACAGCTTTTTTTATCCACTTATCTACTGTTGGACATTTGGGCTGTTTCCAAATCTTGGCTACTGTAAATAATGCTGTAGTGAACATTGGGGTGCATATATTCTTTCAACTTAGCGTTTCAAGTTTCTCAGATAAATTCTGAAGTAGAATTGTTGTGACATAAAGCAGTTCTGTTTTTAATTTTCTGAAGTAACTCCATACTGCTTTCCACAGTGGCTGCATTAGTCTACATTCCTACCAACAGTGCACTAGGGTCCCCCTTTCTCCACATTCTTGCCAGTACTTGTTTGTTGATTTATTGATGAGAGCCCTTCTGATAGGTGTGAGGTGATATCTCATTGTGGTTTTAATTTATATTTCTCTGATGTTAGTGATATTGAATATTTTTTCATGTATCTATTGGCCAAAAGTGTCTATTCAGGCCCTTTGATCATTTTTAAATTGGATTTTTTTGGTGTTGAGTTTTATAAGTTCTCTGTAAATTTTGGATATTAACCTCTTATCAGATTAACAGTAGTGACACTTTTGTTTTTTTCTTCATATTTATGTAAATTATTTTGCATGCTTTGCAGATTAAAAAACAAAACAGAGGGTAGTGAGTATAATGTCGATGTTTATAGAGTATAGACGTGTGTATACAAATGCATCTATAGTATATGTACTTCTTTCCACTTACAATCCATGGGGATCAGACTATAGCTATAAGGAGTACAGTGCATTCCTGCGTAGAGCTGTGACTTCATAGATGTGGCACACATTATTTAACCAGTTTGTCATTGACTGAAATTTGGATTTTTAATTGTCTCCCTCCATCACATAGAATTCTACCATTTTTTTGCCTCGTTTTAAAAGAATATTCTCATACAAATATTTTGCCACTGTATATTGTGGACATACTTCTAGAAGTTATATTTCTCAGTTAAGGCATACATGATCAAAAATTTGTCACATGTGCCAAGATGCTCATCTTAATAGTCATCTTACTTCATCATTCTGCAGGCAATGTATTAAGGTTCATATTCAGCTCCCCCCAGCAATCCCAATGCGTTGATAAAATTTTGACTTTTTGCCAATGAAAGAGATGATAAATGACATTTCAGTTTCTGGTTATTTCCATTATTTTTCTATAAAGTATGTGTTCATTTCTCTATTTTCTAGTGTTGTTGAAAATTTCCTCTAATTTTCAAAGCCCTTAATTAAATATATTACACTTTGATATTTTAAGTTGCAAGTATTTTTCCCAGTTTGAGGTTTGTTTATTTTTCTGATGGTGTCTTTTAATGGACATTTTAATTTTTAATGTAATCAAATTTGTCTAACTTTTTCTTTACTGCTTCTGAATATTGAATTACATCTTAAGGAGGTTTTTGTCACCCACATGCAGAATAGACAACCAAGTTTTCTTCTACTATGTGTATAGTTCTATCCTTTGATATTTAAATCTCTGACCATTTTGGCATTTATCCTCGCATATGACATGATGAACAGATCCAATTTTATCTCTTTTCCATGTGGTCTAACACCATATATATAAAAATACATGCTTCCTCACTTTTCTAATACATTTTTCTATTTTGACCCCTCCTTTTTTTTATCTACACATGTACCCAAAATACATTTTAGAAAATATGAAGTGGATGGTATCTTGTAGGTCTTTTTTGGTTCATGTTGTTCTTCTTCAGAAAGATTTTGACTATTAATTTTGGCTAACAAACCTATGTTTGTTTTTTAAATCATATTTATTGTTATTCCATTACAGTTGTCACAATGCTTCCCCGTTGCCCTCCTCCGCCCAGCCCACCCCCTGCCCCACCGTCCTTTCCCACACTGTTGTCCATGCCCATGGGTCATTTGTACATGTCTTTGTCTAGTCCCTTCCCTGTCTTGTTTCTTTTGAAACAATATTT